>NW_008824545.1:91793-147901 GCF_000699105.1 Pygoscelis adeliae | reverse complement strand
ATTCCAGCTATTAAAGACTGCTATCTATACAATGCCTAGACATGACTAGTAATGACTCCCTTTTTTTAGAAGGTATTCTTTGTTGTTGTTTACAAGATAAGCGTTCTCTGTGTTGTGCTGCTAGTTCCCTCCATCTATATTCAAAACAAACAAGGATTGTGTGGGTCAATGTTGTTCATTAGATTTTATCGTTTTTATTAATTAGCTTGTTTTGGAGAGCAACATAGCCACAGATCAAGTACAAGTATGCAGGTAAATTTATTGTGATGCTGATGTAAAGCAATTGCATCTGATCTTATTCAGAATTCTTTTAGTCTGACTATGTTTGTAAATTACACTTCATTGAAATTAAAAGCTGCTGATTAGTAAATCAACTGTGAACAGTAAGATTGATTACAGACTTTGGATACATGCAGGGGTATGTATCAGAATTGATAACTAGATATAAAAAGGACTTAGTGTTGTATGTGGAGTACCAATAATTTTTATTCATAGGAATTATTTTCATGATTACTGCAGTTCTAAAGCTTAATTTCCACTTTTTTCTACACCATAATAGTAGAAGAATAATCCATTACATACACAAAATGTGTACATGTCATTGATTCTAGGCTGGGTCTACAAAAGATTTTATATGTCTAGTTGGTGTGTGAAGTGTTTGAATCCAAAATTCAGATACACAGTAAAGCTTGAACCCAGATGTTTCTTAGGATCTCTACCTCTCTCTTCTTAATCCAGTAGAGACCGTCAAGGAACCTGTATTTTTGCTGCTGAGCAGAGAAGAAAAACGCGGTCTTGAGGGTTGCAGGTGCACCCTAGCCAGATTCACCTGTTCATCTGCCTGCTTTACTTGCAGGACTTTTTTGGCAGGTACCTGACCTGCTCACTCATGTTTCGCAGGTGATGTGTAGTGGTGGTAAGCGTACTGCCAGAGTTTGGGAGAAGCAAGTTAAAATTCCTCCTCTGCCTCAATCTTTCATATCTTGCGAGAGTGCCAGTGCTCTAACAGCTGGGAGCTATTATCAAATAAATGCCATTCTGTGTTGTTATAAAGTGATAGCTTTATCCAAACAAAGTCTTAGGTGTCTTGAAAGAGATTGGTGGCATACTTTACACTTAAGAGTTATTTCACCTAAATTCAGTAAACTAAACATGTAGGCCGTCTCTGCAGTCAGTGGAGTAAATAGCAATATTGTAGGTTGAGTTGAATTGTCTTCTGGAGGTGCTTACTGATATCCTTCAGTAGAGGGGAAACCCAGGCAGCTCATTTTTAAATATCTGAAATTCGTCCAGCCCTGATGGGTACATTTTAAATTCCAGCCTAGGTTCCTATTCAGGGACTACCTGTGTTTGCTAGAGACAAGCCAGCTGACCCAGCATTTCCTGCACAGCACCACATGTGTCTCCCAGGCTTGACTGATGGGTACTGTGAAAGCCTCACACCTGACCCTCTTGGCGTGGCCTGTACACTGAAACTTTCAATATTTGATTTCTCTTGAAAGCATACCTGAAGCAAGCAACAAGGCCACCTGATCCTTTCTGTACTGGCCCCTTCTCCCTTCCTAAAGCAGCTCTATGCAGGGGGGGACGGGGAGAAGCAGGAGGAAAGAAGAGATCGAGTGGGATCACAGTAGGCAATCTGCACAGGAGCAAGGACTGTGTTTATTAATTAGTGTGTTTATCTTTTAGGCTGTCCTTTGGTGGGTCCCTTGCTGCCATTCCCCTACAAGTGTTTTACAGAAAGCAGCACAGTTTCAACAGGTGAGATTGCCGAAACCCTTAAATACCCTGCAGCCAAATTATTAATGTATTTGACTAGAAAGTAAGAGATCTGTGTTGGAATCCCCACTCTAAATTACGTAAAGGAGATGTTTAAACTAAGGTTTCCTGCCTTCTCTATAATAATCATTATCCTACTGGGTTTATCAGCTTTTACCTGGCAGTGATAAATGGAAAGTGCAAGCTGCCTCCTTAGCTGGGAGCTCTGGTGGAGGAGAGCACTACCTGTGAGCTGGAGTTGTCAAGTCAAGTCCTATGACAATTTTACCCCAGTATTTCCTACTGCATAGCTAAAAGCTACAAACCCCTGCTGTGGATCCTGACACTCTTGCTTGCTCCAAGGTATCTCACTCTCAAAAAGTCTAACTAGATAGCAGTACAATCCAAATGTCTGCATGCGATGTTTCTTAGCACTGCAGTGCTTCAAGACTAGGGTCCAGTATATGATTTAAGTGATTTTAAAAGCTAGCTCATCCCTGAAACCATTGCAGGTGCCTGTAACATCCTTGATACAAATAGTTCAGTACATAGCTATATCCGATTAACTCCTCTAACGTGGCCCCCCTTTTATAAGAACCCTAGAGGTCTGATCCAGCTGCTGTCCTTTCTCAGAAAAAATGCTTAGCTTTTTCATACCAGTCTGCTTGGAATCATGAGAGACCTGCCTTCAAAAGCTATGTTAGGATTGAAACACATCACTCCCACTTTCTATAGGTGGGGTAGCATCTCATGTCAGAGGAATAACTCTCTCCCTCACCCTGTCTCTCTGTAGAGATAGCCCAACAGTGACAAACCCTCACGGTGGCTAGGACAAGTTAAAAAGTAGTGTACCTCACTGTCTGTGGTGCCATCTCTAATCCCTTTGTCCTGATCTTGATGCAGTGCCAGTGGTTTCGCATGACCTTCTAATCCTTGCTTCTTCAGGTGCTGCCAATCATCTTTCCCCAGCTTGCTTAAAACATGATGAACTAATTCCCTGTAAAATCAGTAAGTTGATACTAAGCTATGAGAGAGAGGTGATACCAGAATAGACTTTTTGAAAAAATAACATTGGGTGGTCTTTTTTCATTTAGCAATTATAAATCCTGTAAAAAAGCCCTAATAATTAAACTGTGGCTTGCCCAAGTAGCGTTTGTGATTCTTTGGAATGCCACCATTTCAGAATTATTTTTTTTTAATGTGCATATAAAGAAGTCACACGTCTCGCCTCTTCTTGCAAATGAGATGGCCTTTATGTATGCTGAAGAGATCAATAAATAGTCCCATTGGGAAATCAGATATAGATATTCCTCTATAATAAGAATAATTGGTGAAAAATAATTTCAGATGCACCTATGTCTATGGCAATCACAGTCTTCTGCCCTCTCCCTGCAACTACTTAAGGCTCTTCAGTCAAAAAATATCAAGTCCTTCAGTGATGACCCTCTGTGTTTGAGTCCTTGAAAGTTTTCTACAAGTAGACATGCATGTTCATTGACAGAAATGCTAAGAGTCTGTCAGCAGAGCTTCAGCTAACCCTTGTAACACTGTGGATTACTTTTTGGCTTTCTCTAGATGCATTATTTTTTTATTGTTGACCAGTTCAGAAAACCGGGTAATCCTGATGCGGCTGTTTCGCTGACTGAAATAGAGGACCTTTACAAATAGAAACACTTTCTACCTCTGGGTTTAGACTCTGGTGGAAAGTCTGACTTCACAATTATGAAAAATGAGCCAAATATAACTTTGTTCAAAAAAGTGGTAGGATATTGCTCCTACATTGTCTGATGGGACCAGAAGTGTATAGTGAAATGACTAGTTCTGCACATTTCAGAGGATTTTGCTTTGGCTTAGTTCTACACTGGCTCAAACAGAGCAAACAGCTGTCAGCAGCTGGAGTGCATTACATGATCTTCTGGACACTTCTTTCCATTTAGTTTCATCAGGAAAATCCATTTTGTCCAGTCAGAGATGTAAACCAAAGCATGGTAAAAGGGAGGGGGAAATAAGGAGGTTTACTGCAAAAGTGAAGATCCTACCAGCTCTTTCAATATTAAGAAAAGATCACTTGCCTGATAGTGCTAACAATTACAATGCAAACCCTTAAAATCAACATGCTATGTAATATCTCTCTGGGTAAAAAACAGCACCCAAACCTGCAACCCCGCAATCTAAAAGCAGTTCATTTGTAAATGAACTATTTAGTCTAATGACAAGAAATAAAAGCCTCGCAATTTCAGCTTTGCTCAGAGGATATTTTTACTGGATATTTAAACTGCCAGTAGCTAAACGGCAATATATTGGCCTCTGGTGGAGTACTTGCCTTAAACATAGAGCTGGTAACTGCAGTTTAATTGTGGACAATAAAGTTTATCTGACAATCATTAATGAAACTTCCCCAGATAACAATTTAAGTGGGGTTTTTTTTGCTAATTTGCCCTCAGCATGGTTCTTGGAGGTTAAGTGTGCATATGGATCAGTGTGTACATAGTCTGCTTGATTTTTAGTCTCCGGATATAATTTTCTAATGTGCCAAAGTGACTTTATTTGGTGGTTTAGACCCTCTAAGACAATTAGGCATTTCTCCATCTTGAATAAAGAGCATATCACTGCCAATCCTTTTCACCTTTGTTCCTTATCCACAGAGTAAACATTCAGTTTATCCGACGTGTAAAGGGGGAATACAGTTTTTCCATTCTTCATTTATTTCATCCTTACATGTAACTTTGAATATAGGGATTAGAGTATTGCGTATCAGCTTTGGCTGGAGCACTGCATCCCTGAATCTCGAGGAAGCTCCTTCCCCTGCCTGTGCCCTCCAAAGCTTTCTTTCAAGCTCATAGCACTCACCATTAACTGCATTTTTCTATAAAGGATCAAAACACTTCTCATAACTTCCATACACTTGAGTGGCTTATCCTATCAAGGAAGCAGCGGAGCTGAAGTTACCATTTCATGTCTAGGTTTTCAGCAGTGCCTTCCCGCTCCGACACCCACAAATCTAATTCAAGCAAGCAGATATGCAGCCCAAAATAAAAAAAACTGTATTTCACGGTGCAGTTAACAGAGCTTTGTGTTCTCACTTTGCTACACTTAAAAGATTTTCTACCTACACTGGAAGAAATTCACAACATAGCCTTCTACACATGAATAATACCTATCCCATTTCTGTGGTTATGTCGCAAAACGTCTTACCAAAGCCACAAGGGAAAAGAAAAACGTCAAATGTTGAGATCTGGCAAACTAGGGGCAGTGAAAATGCCTACAGGATTGAACCCTGAAGGAAGACAAGTATAGAAATGTATCCTCTTGGGTGTCGGCAAGAGATAACACTGAGTTGCTCAGATCTTTGAAGCCAGCGATAGTGTGGGTGTGTGATCAGAAGCAGAAATTTAGAAAGGCAGCAAATTTTAATATAGAAAATTGAAGCCCTTCAGGTACCAGATTAGGCAACAGCTGTGTGCAGGCTCTGAGGACTGCAGTATCCAATCTAGGTGTCTAAATTCTTCAATGATTAAAGGCTGTAATCCCTGTAAATTAACAAGCTCCTATTTTTGCAGATGAGCCTAGATTTTGAACATCCACAAATCCAAGGGACCTGACGAGATGCATCCCAAGATCCTGAGGGATCTGGCAGATGTAGTTGCTAAGACACTCTCTGTTGTATTTGAAAAGTCATGGTAGTGAGGTGAAGTCCCTAGTGACTACATGCTACGTGCATGTAGAGAGGCACCCAGTCACAATGATTTTCCAGAAAGGGTGTGAGAGCTTTCGCCATCGTGCAGTCCTCTCTGCACATCCTTATTTTTGTGCCTACACTTGGTACAAAGTGCCCACTTGGGGTGGGCCCCCTTCCACCCTATTTTGCTGTCTTCAGGGTCTCTCCTGTCTACATCACCCCATGCCTTTTGCTTGTCAATCCAGGCCACAACTTCCTCTCATGATTGCGGATCATCGTCTCCCTCCCTTGCTGTTCCTAGCTTAAAGCTCTTCTCACCAGGTTGGCCAGACTTGACAAACTTGACAAGGCGTTTTGTCACACTCAGTCAGGAGGGACCAATTAGCTGTCCTTGATCCTCAAAATGGCCCAGTAGTCATAAAAGCTGAAACCCTATCATTGATACCAGCTGCAAAACTGGGTGTTGACTTGCAGGATCTATCCACTCCTCCTCAAGCTCCTCCTTTCACTGGCAAGTGACACCACTGGGCCCTGGTGCCCTTGGCCCTCGCCTCCAGAGCCACATAGTCATTCTTGCTATGCTCCAGGTCTCCCCTGGCCATATTGCTGGTGCTCATGTGGAAGAGCAGCAGGGGGGAATAGGCCGAGAGCCAGAGAAGCCTTGGCAGCCTCCCCACAACATCCTAGATCCAAACCCCTGGCAAGCAGCAAACCTCCGTAAGTCCTGACCTAGGTCAGGTCAGCAGATGGGGACCTCTGCCCCACAGCAGGCAGCTTCACACTGCTATCACTTGCCACATCCCCCATCTGCTGTGGGGCTCAGGTGCAGCCAGCTGGGGTGCTTCACCAGATGCAGCTCCCAGCCCCACATCTGCTACCAGGGCACTGAAACTCTACTGTATGTGCAGATCTGCAGGTGGGGCAGAATACCCTCCTGGGACTAAAAGCCACCAGTTTCCAGCCTTTGCCTTCCTGGGAGTCTCCATTTCCCACACCTGTATGCACAAACTCTGCCTGCTCCCTCAAGTACAGCAGGGACTCAGGCTTTTGAAGCCACAGCATCTCAGAAAAGCTGACACATCCCTTACTGCTGTCGGGAGACATGATTAAGCAGAGTCAGGCACAAGGCTGAGAAGCACTGCCCTAGACTTTAATTAAGATCAGTGGGTTGCTGGAAAAACTCTCCTTTGTTCTTTGTCTCTTTTGCCCTTTTTCTTCAACCCTAAGGGTTGCACAGTGCTATCATGATATTATCTATCTGATTCCATGATGAAAGTTTCACTTTCTTTATCCATTAGCTAAGACACTGATTTTAAAAGTCTTCTCTTAGATTCTGTGATTCTTTGCTTCTCTGTTCTCGTCCCTCTTTCTGATGCTGTAAGCTTTCCTAGTAATATTAATTTCAAACAATAAAGCACATCAGAAATAGACATGATGACCTCCTTATATTTGTGCCATAGTTGTCATTTTAGAATCTAATTGTTCTTTCTGTGGGAAAATAAAACAGGGCTTACTTCACAGTCTAGAGAGATCTGAAACTAACTGTACCAACTGTTTAGTTCTCAAATTTTCAGTTTTGGAATTCATTACAAGACGATTGCTCCGTTCTGGAACTCAAAGTACAGCTAACAACACATGTATTTTACATACGAATTAGGTTTGAGAGAAATACACAGACCATAGGAAGCATGAAAATCTCACCTGTCAAACTGAATTACTCACAAAGCTGGAAATAAATACAAAGAATCTTATGGTTAATCATCAAATATTTAACATCTAATTAACAATCAAACATTCCCAATGCTTCAGGAAAAGAAATCATCCATATTAAAGCATTCATTGTACTGTATTCTTTGAAATTACTGATCGTTGCTAGTCAGTTTAGAGAAATAAGTATTTACATATGACTGCTTATGCAAACGTTTGTAAATAGATTTCTTTTAACCATTTAGGTATTAAGCTTTCACAGTCATGCAGTCTTGAAGTGGAAACCGTGCTCCGCATTTTCCAAGGGAAGCATTTCAGCAGCTTGCTTGCCGTTTAACACAGCTGAAAGTGCAGCTAGTGGCTCCAACTGCTCCTCGGAAGATCTGGGAAGAGAAGGACCATTCCCACTCCACCCCCCGTCTTCTACTCAAGATGAAGAATAGAACCCTAATTATAAAAACGTATCTCTATCATATGAGAAGATTGAATAGCAGAGTAAAGGAGAAAAGAAAGTATATCCTGTTACAAAGACTACGTCATTTAATGTGAATTTACAGAACAAAATGAAGCTGAGCTTACTAAATAAACATAGAATCATAGAATCATTAAGGTTGGAAGAGACCTCCAAGATCATCGAGTCCAACATCTTGCACTTCAAGCAGTACTTTCTGATTAGCAAATAGTGCAATACTTTCTGCTCGCTCATAAAAATCTCTCCATGTTTTCACTTTCTAAAACCATGTTAAAAGAGAAAAACAAGAGCAGTTAGTATCTAAAAAATGGTCACAGAAATAATGAAGTACTTGAGAGATTTGAAACGTACAAGCAAGCATTTACAGTAGCTGCCACAGGGCTGTTTCTTGGTGACATATATGAAGGAAAGAAATAATCATGAAGAAGAAATGAGGATAATCCATCAGAACCTGTCTTTTTAGGCATGTCCCACTTAATCAATCATCAACTGCATTCAATAAGTACAGTAAATTGTTCTAGTAATTTTTACTGGTGACAGAAAAAAGCAATTATTTTTCATATTATACAGAATATTTGGTGCAAATGGAGAGGACCTCACTACCTCATTAAAATTCTTAATTGATAAGCTAAAAGCTAACAATGCCTAAGACAGCTGGTACTGTGGCAGATCTTTCCTAATTTGTACCCCTGTGTGGGAGACCTGGAATAACCATGAAAGCGCTGGAATTGGCACGGAAAGGACAGTCATGACATCCCTGCATCTGCTGGGAAGCACCAATTTGAGGAGACCTACCCGGGGTGGGGTGTGTGCAGAAGTTTTTCAGTTTTTCTGCGCTCTTTCACTGCTTTCCTTAGGGGGGAGGGAAGCTACGCCTACATTAGCAAGTCATGCAGTGCAGTAGGAGTGGGTTTGCAGAGCAAAAAAAACAGTTGAGAACCCAACATCCACACCCCACACCTTCGGGGAGGAGGGAGTTACATCAGTTGAGCTTTAGTCTGCTCCTGTGGCCTGAGTGCTTGGGGGGTGTCTTCCCTTTAGGCTTCATTTGAAATTAACCAGCCCTGTGCAGAGGGAGGCTGCTCTATAGTGCAAATCAGAGTGCAGAGGGTGGAAGGGATCAGGAAATGCACTTCAAAAATCCACTTCTTACTCAATCTAAAATCCTATCATAGATGCACAGGGTGTTTGCCAAGTATTTAACATTTTCTGGAAGCTTCTGTACATCCACAACGGTAACGACAGGCACCTGGCTCAAAAGAGTCTGAGAACAGTGAGGAACTCAAATCTTCAAGCCAATGTTATAAAAGTAATAAGCCAGAAATAACAACAGATATCAGAAATAACAACAGATATTTTGGGACAAGAAGATCTGACCCACCTCACACCCCCCCCCCCCCCCCCCCCCCCCCCCCCCCCCCCCCCCCCCCCCCCCCCCCCCCCCCCCCCCCCCCCCCCCCCCCCCCCCCCCCCCCCCCCCCCCCCCCCCCCCCCCCCCCCCCCCCCCCCCCCCCCCCCCCCCCCCCCCCCCAAAAAAAAAAAAAAAAAAGGGAAAAAAGTCAAGGCATTTGTTCCTTACTAGGCTCCCCAAAAGAATACTTCCACTAATAATACAGAATTTCCTTTTACATATGACTAAATGGATATCCTGTTATCCAAAATCTGAGACTCTGTAGAATCTGAGGCCTCCAAATCTAGGTGGTCAAATAGTTATTAAATAAACAATTATAATTACTGACTTTTGGGTGCTATAGCTATTTATCCCCCCCCATAGTAATTATGATTCTTAAAGATATTGTAGTTGAAATCAGTTATGACAGAGTGAATAACTTCCTGTAGCATCCACCGGTCTGCTATTTGGGTGGCAATGAGAGGACATTGGCAGAGGATGTTTTGTGTTTTCTTTACACAGCTGTAACCACACAACTCCATCTAAATTCCCTGTTTCTCCCATGCTCCCAAGAAGCATGAATGGAGGGGCAGGCCATGAGAGCCAGGTGCTGTTGAGTGCCACAGAGCACACATGTGCTCTTTCCATCTGCAGCTGCGTGCTAGCATTCCCATGAATGACTATGGAGCAACTTCTCTCACAGCTGGCTGAAATTCAGATTTTTTTCACTGTCTCAGTGGAACAGTTATTTCAGGGCCAGTCTTCCAAACCTGGTATCTGCCTTGCAGCTCGGTTCAGTGTTTGGCAAACATTGAAAGATTTGAACCCTTCCCGATTTACTTTGCTGTCACACTCCTAAAGCAGATGGAAGATATACTGTAGTAGTCATCCACAGTGTTTGGTGAGACAACTAACTACTTTGAGAAAATGCTTTCCACAGATGATGCCAACTACATAGCCCAAAGGTTGCTTATTCTGTTATTCTGTGTAATTTTGGCATCTGGGAATACCAGGGTGTTTATATGTGGGACACCAACAAGGCCAATAACCAGATGCCTAATGTGTTAGTTTTAAAATTACATTCAACTACTCGCCGTCTCTACAACAGATGGGAAGAGAGAACCAAGGGAAGGTTGCAGTTTTTCCACATTTGCTCCCTCACAGAGGTACAGGCAGGAGTCTGAGTCTCAGTCATGACCCTGATGGGCATTTCTGTTCAAAAAATTCCTGAAGAAGCAATTTTGTCAGAACAACACTGGTGCACTGGAACTCTGAAGCTGAACTTTAAAATTTTCATTCAACTTAGCACTCAAGTTTCAAAGTGTGAAAAAAAGAGGAAGAAAACGACGTATGAGTTCCTACCATAGAGAAACAGGACCACACCTGTACACAGTTCACTTCCAACATTTGTGAACTGATGGCATAACTCGGAACAGGTCTCCCTCAATATGCCTGCTTTCAGCTTCCTCATGTTGGTTCTCACATCTGCTGAGTATTTTATTTTTAAGTCAAGAGCCAATGAAAAGACTTAATTTAGTAATCAGAATTCCCACATGCTATTTTTCAGACAAGCAAATGAGCTTGTCGCATCTCCAAGCTTGCCCCAACAGGAACACCTGGCACCAGCCATGCTTGCCTTCCTGCCGCAATCAGAGATCCTTCCTGGAGGGCTCAGGAACAAGCTAGGAGAAAAAAAATCCTAGGCCAAGCGATCTGAGTCAATCCTGAGGGCTGAAAGAAGGTATTAAGGGATGAAGAAATACTGAATAAATTGTAGTATTTGGAAGCACCAGGTGAGGATAAAATAAAATACTCACATTAAAGTATTTTGGTGTTCAAAAGACATTACTACTAACTGATGTGTGTCTCATGTCCCTCTTGTTTGCTGGAGTAATAGCAATTTGTCTCATAAAACATACATTTTTAAGTGTTTGCAGTACTAAACTGAGTGCATCACTGCACCTTAGAAGAAATGATTAGTTTTTTATTCCCTGATCACACACTGAATAATGATAAAAGAAATACTGAATTTACTTCATGCACTCTCTGCAGTGCATGAAGTGGGCTTCATTATAAAAAGTAGTTTGGGGCTCTGTCATTAAAATTGCACCATAAGAGTGGTCTGAATTAAGATTCTGCAAGCAAACTTAGTTCTGGAATCAACTAACTTTTAAGTGATTTGTTTTGCAGTTATGCAAATGTCGAGTCAGTCTTACATTTATGGAAAAAATTTGAAAATACTGTTATCTAAAAATATTCTTGCCTCAGTTTTGAATGTTTACAGTGTATTTATTGAAAACATTTCTTTTGTAAAGAAATGGTAGGCTGTCAGTCCATCTGTTTATTCTGTATATTATTATATTACAAACCCATATATTAAGCATTTAGGTTATTAATGGAAAAATAACTTGACTCAGTTAATGTATGCAAAATTCAAATTAATAATGACAATGTCTTTTTTGTAATTATGGAAACACAGGTTGTGGTTCTAATAATGTCTGGTTTGAGTTTTATACTTAAATAACATTGTGTTCTCCCTATTAAGAATAATTTTCCACCAAATTACAAGAGTGATCCTTAAGTACAGATGCAATATTCAAAAATTTAAAAGCAAATTGGATAATTTACAAATAAATTGATGCTATAAGATACATCACACTTGGTTTCAGTATTGTAACTTGAAATAATACAAACTCTTTAATCTTCACACATTCTCCCATTGTGTCTCTATGACAGAGCAACTAGGGTTGGATTTTTTTCCACTTGCAGTCACGACTATGGAGTCTCTCTAGAATTTTAAAACTGCAGAAGGGCAGTCATCTATGATTGTCTGAGGCTATGTCCTTGAACTTCACAAAGGTAACTATTTCAAGAGATATACATACTTGCAGACTATAATAATTAGGCATACTGAGCCTTTCAGATAATTTCATATTCATTTGTTCTAGTATTCTGGCCGTATTCTTGTCTGAGAGTAAATATTATTCATCTTATAATGAATTCACCTAATTAGAACAGAATGGGGAAGGCTGCACTATCAAAGACAACATACCAGATAGAATGGGAGTTTATACTTTAAAAACTTGACCAGAACGTGCTGGAATATGGAGGACCTACAGGGTGATCTGTTCTGTTAGCTGATGGACGTACACGCCGAACACCTCTTGTCAGTCACTAGCTAGAGACTGGCCCAGTACAATGCATTTGAAGGGAAGAATACAGTTTTAAAGCACCAAGAATTTGGGCTGGGAAAATCAGGGGCATCAGTACCAGGCTGGGCTTGGATACTTCAAGTTTGAACAGTAGGGGTCAGATGGACTGGCAGTGCGCTGTGGCCCCATCTCCCTGGCGATCGCTCGGCTGGCACCCATGAAATACACACTGCACCTGACTCCTCTTCTTCACGAAGCGTAGCCAGGCACCCCCTACACAGCTGTAAGACTGTCGTCCTTCCAGCAGTGCCCTCCTTTTTGTTGGTGCAAACATGGTACCTCAAACTATACAGGATCAACTGTGGTAATGCCCAGCTCTCACAATTACACCAATTTGCTCAAGTTTAGGATTAATACTTTTGGCAGGAAATTCTAAACAGAAAAATGTTTCATATGGCTTTAGTCAGTATTGTGTATTTTCACTGGCTTTAATTTACAACCTTCACACAAAAAAGGCACTATGTTGTATTAAAAGTTTGCAAATCCATTCCAGAATAGAGCTGGTACAGCTGGATTAATTTTCTCAGTAAGAACGTGCCCATGTGCTGTGGTTTGCCAACGAGATCTGGCCCATGGCCCATCCCTTGCAGACTTCTTTACCAGAGGCCCTTCAAATGTGGCCCAAGATTGACCTGTGCAATGTATGAATTGTTCTGGCAGTCTGTGTCCTGCTGCCCTTTCCTCAAAGCGCTGCAGGGTCCTTTGTGGCCATGCCGTGGGAGGCAAATTGATCAGTATCTTCTTTATATTCAGTCATGTAACAGATAACATATGCTGCCAAGGAAACACGTGAGGGTTAGGTGAAATAGACCACCCGCTGCCTGACCGCGCAGGAGATACCTTCCGTGCTACCCCCATAATGGAACAGAGGTCCAGGTGCACGGGAACTTCAATATGAGGCCACGTTACTTGCTGTGGCCAAAGGTTGTGGGTCACTTGTTACAGAAAGATTAAGCAGTTAACCAAGGTTCAGAGAGCAGCTACCTCACCTGTAATTCATACATATTGTTGTAGACCATTACATGGCTACATTTTTCCTTGTATCTTTTCCTTATAGCTTTACTTACAGTAAAAGAAGTAGTGTAATGAATCAAGCTTGGACTAAGCAGTTTAGGGTTACAGTTAGATCTCGGGTGTTGACTAAACACAGAACTATAATTAATAGCTTTGAAGTTTCTTCATAAAATCAGATAGCACTTATGTATCTCAAAGGACTGTTGCTCAGTTTACTTCCTGTGAATGATTAAAATTCATGAAAATAAGTCATATTATACAACAGAAGAAAACAAATTTGAAATACAATCTTGATAATCCACAATAAATGCATGCACATTTTCTGTATTTATCAGTTCATGTAAATAATGAAGTTTTGGAGTAAACTGAAAATTATGCACTTGACCAGGACTTACCACTTCTGTATAAAACAACACCCCCCTCAATTTTTTTCTACAACATGTATCATACAGAATATGACCAAGTATCTACGGGGTTTTTTTAATTTATTCTGCTGCTATATTTTAAGTGGGAATTATATTGATATACTATAAATCAAATGTCTAATGTTGACTCAGCTTTAGAGTGTAAAACAAAGTAAGCAGCTTCCACAATAGGTTTATGAAGATGCTACAAATAATTAAAAAAGCAAAATTATTTTCTTTGTATGTTAGGTCTAGAAATAGTGATTTTCTTTTCAACAGCAGAATGGCAATTCTTACTTTTTAATGCAAATTAACAATCATCATTAAATGTCATTATTTACCCCAAAGCAATTTTTCACTTGTTAAAAGTTTTGAAAATGAAAAAATAAGACAGTTACCAATAAATTGATAGGGCTAGGGGGTTGGAAAATACATGCTAGAAACATTCTTTGTTTTAGGTATTGGACATACCCAAAGGAAGATCTTTCACTGACCCCATACAGAGTGAGAGTATAAGGGTGGACCAGAATGTGCTCCCCATTACTCTTTTGTACTCGATTGGTATCTTAAGAATAATAATTGGACTACAGAGAAAAATGACAAGGATAAGAAACAAATAGCAATTCCCATTAACCTCCTCTTTCTGCTCATAGCAGTGTCTCACACAATTGTATTTTTTAGCTACTGCTTCTGGAGCGTTTCACAAATAAAAGCTTCAGCATAAAGTTTTAAGAACAAAGCTTAAATTTCAGGTGCAACCATAGTAGCTTGTTGGAAGAATGAAGAGGTGCAAGTGACAGCACTACATATCTGTCCCAACATAGTTCAGTAAAACAAACCTTGATCAGTACAAGTGGATGACTCATACCAAGCGTTACCTATTTTAATAGTCTTTACTATTCTCTAATAGAAGCAAGAGATTGTCTACATTTATTTCTGTAAAGGTAAAAGTGAGAGGACCTAATTTCAACCATAGCACACAAAAAGAAGCTAGGATTTAGTTAATTTGCTGTTCAAATAAAAGTTGATCACGGAGAAACTTGCAATAGAACATCTCATCAGGAAGAAAAGCTGTATCAGGATGATCTCCTTTAGTGTCTTCAGTCTTGCCCACCTTCCCAAGTAATGGTGAGGTAATTTCCTACCATAAAAAGCAGTTGTCACTGAACACAACACTAAGCATAACACTGGAGGTTGAAACAGCTCCTTAAAACACATAGCTACAAGAGTACTTCACTGGGATTTTACACTTTCAGTGGGAAACCTGCAGCTAAACAGTAAGGGCTGCGGTGGTGACAAGATCCATTTGCTGATGACAGAGCATCATACAAGGACAAAACAAGCCAACTGAGCTCTGAAAAGAAGGAAGACTGGCATCAAAGGTATTCAGCCTAGGGAGTCAGTGCTCTAGGTCGCTCTGCTGTCCATGTCTCAAAGGGCGGTTGGGGCACACGCATTTTATAGCAGCATCATGTTTCTGCAGAAAGTGCCATGCTTTTGTGGTTGGTGCTTGAATCCTTTGCAAGTCCTGTTCCTGACAGCAGTGAAAGGCTCTCAGAAACCAGAAGCTGTCTGAGCGCCGCTCAGACACCAGGACATCTGCACTGAAAATCAAAATGGGGAAAACAGAGTGACTGTGAGCAGGTAAACGATGATGCCAACACAGCAGCTGATGAACTAATGGCAACCAGTCAGAGCATGCCATTTCTCTGTCCTTAAAACTAATAGCACCAATACAGACTGAGCAACAATCTACTCTTTTTAGGCAGTACTGGGAATGGTAGACCAGAAATACATAACAGGATGAAGATGGAAATCTCAAGACTTCCATGGTAGATGAAACACCTGAATCTTTATCAACAGCCATATGAGGAGTTCTCTTGCAGTCACCAGAATTCTTACTTCCCAAAACCTCTTACAGACAGGCAACATTAGTATCTGATGGATGCTTCGGAACTGGACACACCCCTTGAAGACTTTTCATTACAAATGAACAAAAGAAGGATCCAATCTGCATGCATGGAAAAGAAGTTATATATGGCTTATTTGCAGAGGATACGGGATTCTCCTAAATAGTAAGATACACCATTCACAGTCAGCCTCGTAAGCAATGAAGGCTATCTCCACCATCAAACTTTATATTTAAAACTTAATTGAAACCAGAGGGGAAAAATTTAAACTGTTGCAAATGTGATTTGTAAATCTGTAAATATGATTGAATAAAAGTTAACACAGCCTAAGTAGACTAACTGCCAAAGATCCTAATCATCAAAGCCACCAGGTAAGTATTTTCTGTCTTGCTTATTTCAGACAGACCCAAGATAGATACCTTTAACAAAAACAGATGCAGACTAACCATGTCACATTAGACATATTCAGCCACAATGCCATAATATAGCTACACTGATGGTGAACCAGGCTTAGTGGGACTGCCCTCTCTATGCTCTATTGATGGATCTATGCACTACCCAAGCAGTAAGAATCAGTCAGTGATCGGAGATGCTCCAACTTCTAAATTTTCACCACTGGAAGCAGAAGATGCATGGCACGCATGCACAACCTTATCAGACACCACTCCACTGCCTAAAAACTGCTTTGGCAATTAAGCTCAAAAGCAGAACAACTCAAGACCCTCCAGATCCCGGGAAGATGGAACAGTTAAGAAATGAAGCGGCATGAATTAACTGAGTCCCAGCCTACACTAAATAGGCTTAAAACTTAATGTGCAGCACCTATACCTACAGTGAGATCCTAACAGATACTCTGTAGACAGATGTTGGTTCTATATTAATGCTTTTATAGAAACCTGTTTAATTGGAAAAAATGCTCAACATTGCAAGAGCAGAGAAAAATTGGAGCAACAGATATAGCTCCAACCACGTGATGCCAGGCTAGATATATTCCCTGATTATCACATTGCGTATTAAAATTTAGTACTTAGAGTTCAATGTTTTTATGGGTAAACCTGAGAAAAAGTAACGCTGTAGAGAAAAAACACAGCAGAAAACTACAAGAGCCCACGTATCCTTTTAGTTTAAATTTAATTTGTCAGATAGAAGTTATCTATGTACAATCAGTGTGCATTGTAACAATTCTGTCAATAAAGTAATTCAAATCTTCTAAAATATTAACTGGCTGCATAGCACATTTTACATTATTGCCCATATTGAAGAGGGAACACAAAATGGACTTACAATAAATTTTGGCTGATTTGGATTCTGAAGTGTTCAGATATTTAACATTCCTTCTTTAAAACCAATGCACCTGAAAAACTTTCCAGAGCACAGTTTAGCTGGATATTTCTTACCATTTCATTACAAACAATCACAACACTGACAGTTTAATAGGGGGAAAAAAAAAAAAACCACAACCAAAAATACCCCCAAAAAACCAAAACATGTATCTAAAATCCAATATGTATCCAATAAAAAAGGAGCACTAAATGGAATGAAATGTTCCCTTTCCCCATTTTTACATTCTGAACAGTGATTCCATCAAGATATTTTATTAAAACATGTAAGTACACTGATTTTGTTTCATACTTGTGACAAGAAGGCCTGAGTTGGTGGGGAAAGGAACAGTCAGAAAAAGCCTGAGAGGGGAAAAAAGCTCATTTAATTAATTTACAATAATTTACAGCCATTTGTTTGTGTGTTTTTTGTTTTTATTATTATTATTTTTTTGTTTGTTTGTTTGTTTTGTAAAAAGGCATTATAACTGATCACAAACAGGAGAAATCCTGGCTATTTTACAGTTATAGGTACAGAATTTAAATATTCAAGCTTGTGATGAAAAAGCGGCAAGGTGGTCGCAGTGTACAATGTAAACAAGTAGCTTTGGAAAGTGAACAAAGTCCTTGAGAGTTCTTTACTAAGAAAAAAAAGAAAGTAAACTCCTCATTCGTTCCTGAAATATGAGCACAGGTCAGTGTTTAAAAGTTCATTTACAAACATAATTTAAAACGTGTTCAGCCTAAAACCACTTTGACATGAAGAGTTTTATAGTAAGATCCAGTCTGAAAGGGGCAGTGTTGAGGTCCCTGTAAAAGTAAACATCTTTCATTTCTTAAAAAAAGAGTGCCACAACATTTGCAGCACAGTGCAGCATAAACTTTAAATACAAAAATATTTTTCTTCTATTGGGATAATAGACCTTGCATCCTGGAAAGAAGTAACAATACTGCTACTGACAGAATATCCAGTCCGTATCTTTCAAGTCATGTAAGGCAATTACTGTGTTAGTTTTCTGTATATGGCTAAAAGAAGGTCCAGAAAATGTCAGTCTTTGTTATGTTTTCCGGCTACTCCATGTATGTTCAGGTGTACTTTTGTGATCTGATGAGTGTTCAAATGGGGATCTGTGTCCTAGGGGAGATCTTGAACCATAAGGAGACCTCTGATCTAATGGTGACCTTGGGCCACTACCCGAAGCTCTGTGGTCCATTTGCCAGTCTGAGTGGTACCTATAATCTCTGGAAGATTTATGATGGCTGTACTCTGAAGTGGAACGATGATCTGAATGTATCCTGAGGTCTGAATGCAAACGGTGATCTGAATGAGCCCGGCTGTCTTTTAAACTTCCTTCCAGGTTTGACCTGTGGTCTCTGCTCCTGTAGTCATCTAACTTTCTATGTTTACTATCACTGTAGTATCTAAAAAATAGAAATTATTTGTATTAGTGTTACTGAATATACGTTAAGAGCCACAATTATCTCTCTAATGCAGTTCTGTTGATTTGACATATCTTTGTAATTTTGCACTACTCAAAAAAGATGTTTTGGTGCTTGCTACAACTGTACTACAAAAACAGGAAGGGAATTCTGAACAGCTTTTAAAATTGCTGAAGAAACTCACCTGCTGTCTTGTTTGTAGTGATCCCAGTCTCTGTGATCTTTTCCATTGCTGAAGGCTGAATAGGGCCTTTTCCTAGAGTCATTTTTCTTGTAAGCATCTCCCTGATGCCTGTCTTTATGATGATCGTGGTATTGTGAAAAATGTCTATCAGAAGAGTAACTGTCCCTGCTACTGTCATCATGGTTTGTATTCTCCTTTAGTCTTTCCACATCTGTTTAATAAAGCAGAGGTTAAAAGTCTTTTCTTCACCTAATTCAAACAGCACATCTACCTGTCAGACGTAAAGTGGTATGAAAGTGACATTATAATTTGACAGAAACAAGACCTAAATAGTTGAAAGACAAATGCACTAATCTGAGCGAACTGAAAGAAACCCAGAAGTAAAAGGGAAGCAAGCCAGAATGTAGGTGTGTAGGACTCAGAAACTAAACTTTTCAACCTCTCCATTCAGTCTGTGAAGCTAAGTGTGGTCCAAATGAGCAGTGAGTAGAGGTGCCTTTAGTAAAGCAATTTTATACAGAATGGTAGCAACTTCCTCTCTAAGAAGGGATGGCCTTAGCGTGAATAGGAGTTTTAAAGGTACACCCTGTTAATGCAAGACTTCAAGTGGTATTCCTAAAATACAGTATGTTGATTTTAAGTCCATGAAAATATACAGTGTTACATAACACAAAGCAAGTATTACAAGAAGGCAGGTGTGGGAGCATAGAAAAATCAGTGTTACTGTCAACAATAAAAGTCAGCCCATGTAACTAATTACAAACTGTGACTTCAAGGAATAGCTTGCTTTCTTAAATGGTAGTGACATTACAACAGCTACAAATCGGCACAGAATTTCCAAGAAATTTACAGGTTTTGAGTAGACCTCTCTCCCTCCCCAAAATTAAACACAAAAAATGTTTCCAAAAATTTTTTAAAGGATGGTCAAATAACTTGCTACTAAAACCAGTAAGTACCAGCTTCAGTCTGCACTCTGCTGGATTTCATCAGCAAACTAGTAAAGTTTTGCTAATCAGCCTATGTCCGTGATACTTAGCAGTGTGTGAGACAGACGAAATTAAATAAACAAGAAAACTAAGATATCTAACACAAGAATATACTTAAGGTTTCTTACCTGGATTTCTAATTACATGTGTATTCACATTGCTGCTAATATTCTGGTCATTGTGTTGCTAAAAGAGACAAGTACAAAAACTCATTGCTAAATCCCAAAATTCATCTGAATTCATTAGAAAAATATCCTGGCCAAAGAGACTACTTTACTAAAAACACAAATGCTACTTGTATAGCTATTTCTGTGTTCCTTATAATCCTTTAAATCTAATAAAAGAGCTATAATACTTAAAATACATCTTTGT
This sequence comes from Pygoscelis adeliae, assembly GCF_000699105.1. Classification (NCBI taxonomy): domain Eukaryota; kingdom Metazoa; phylum Chordata; class Aves; order Sphenisciformes; family Spheniscidae; genus Pygoscelis; species Pygoscelis adeliae. The sequence goes on along the minus strand of NW_008824545.1, from coordinate 128,054 downwards.
ATCTTTAGAAAGGGTCTGAAAACATTACCTGAGACTCTTGGCGTTTTTTGATTGCATGTTTATACAGTTTGTGCAGCTTTCTAGCATCAAATTCTGTAAACTTAGAGACAAAAATCCACAAATTTCTGAGGAAGAAAAGAGAAGTTATAATTTTTCTATACATTTATTTTTCTTATATTATGCAACAGAATATGGATTTAACTGAAATTATTTGAACAGTACTTCAGTAAACCAGAAACACTATAAAATTTACACAGTATTCCCTAGCTGCACAGCAAACATTACCTAGCTGTATTTCAAACATTTGAAAAATTAATTCCTTTAACAATTTGTCACTTTGTAATATTTATCATAAGTACTTCAGAGTGAAAAGTGCATGGAAAGTAGTACTAATAACAATTGTGTTAACAGAATGATTTGTGAAACTGCTTAAAAATGTAGCTATCAGTTTATGTATGTCTTCTGGAAGTTTGTTTGAATTTTGAGTATTTACCACTCAGTAAATAAAAATTTAAGTAAGTAAAGTAAGTAAAAAACCCTTGAAATCTCTTACAGTATAAGACATTTGACCTACAAGCCTCATTTCATGAAAATAGCAGTGAGAGAATTTTTCCACATAATTCCAAAGCTTTTGAAACCAAATGAGAACTGTGAAAGAGGATGGAAGTGGCATGACAATAAGTTTCTGCCTAATCTGTGCTTGAAGGAATGAAAGAAGAACAAATCAAGTGTGTTGCTGTCAAGATGCCAAAACTCTGAAGAAAACATTTTCTTCTATGATCACAGGTAACAGATCTAAAGTCTAGAATTCTTTTAGTCAAATTTAGAGGTGGAATGCTTAAAAAAAGACTACAGAATACTAGTGTTCAGAAGTATCTGAAGCGTGCAGGCTCAGGAAGCCACAGTCTGCTCCCTTCACTGTGATTATTTAAACATTATAATTTTGGTCTAGAAGTTTGCAAAAGTAGACAACCAGTCAATGGTATGCCTAATGAAACCTGTATAACTTTATATAAGCTAAGTAGCTTAACTACGCTTCTTCTTATCAAAGATAGCTGAAATACATATTTTAATAATCTACATATAATACTGTAGCATTATTATGAATAATAGCTCTATTATGAGTTTCCACTTAATGAAATAAAACATTTACCAAAAATGTAAGACATGGATCTTGGTTTTGTATTTCAGATCACCTTAATATTTTTAAGTAAAGCAAGTAAAAACAGCAGAAGCATTCTACACTGATGGAAGTCTTCAAGAAAATGAAACACTTAACAGACTTTTGTATAAGGAAGTGCAGGATGTATTTTCAACCATAAAAGATTAAAGTACACATTCCGATAAAGGTAACTCAAGTTGCATTAAGAAATTCACGATGAAATACAAGAAGTTGACAAACCAACAATTTCTCTTAATTTTTTTAAACTGTCACCTCATGATGATGCAAACTCTTCATTTTTGAAATACATGTGAGTATGTTATGATAAATACTTTTATCAAGTCACAGTTAATATGTAATTTAATTTTAGAGTATATTTTAAAAAGAATAAAGAATTCTGCAACTCAAGATCATTCAAAGCCCAGCAGAAATTTAGAATTGCCTATTTTTTAACAGGAATTAAAAAACCCCAAACCTCAAAGCTGAACAAAACAGATCCTTAAAGGTAAGAATGCTTTTCCACTAAACACAGTCTAAGTAACAAGTTACCTAGTGTTTGCTTTCGGTTGTAAGAAGTGATATGCCTCCACCTACTGGACAAAATGCATTGCTATGTAGTATGAAAAAGTCAATCAATTAAAAGTCAGAACCATCTATAATCACTCTTTTATAGATTCCTATTTAAAACAGCAGAAAAATACAAGAAAGGGAGAATAAGAAATGAGAGAAATAATTAAAAACTATTCTGCTTAATAGAAGCAATTATAGATTTTCCTTTATCAAGAAAAACGAAGGAGAGTAACTTACTTTCTCCACTGTTTAATTTGTTCAGGATTTGTGTACTCCTTCAGACATTCAGTAATGTGATCCCCAATTTTGATTAGACACTGTCTAGTATGTTCCAGCTGCTCTCTTTCAGAAAGGCCCTTCTCTGGTCGGTCCAGCTGTTTCAATGCTGCTTTGACCGGCCTCATTCTTTCTTTGCACTGTAAGATGGAAAAAAGGAATGTATTAATTCAAATAAAAAGAAAAAAGAATTCTAAAACATGACCCACCCTTTACTGTGATAAATATATACAGGCAAAGACAGTATTGTTACAAACCAAATGAAACACAAGACTTGCTCACAGCTCTCAAAACAAAACAAAAAAATGTTTTACAGGTTTGGAAAAAGTTGTATTTTAAAACCAGTTGAAAATTTACTCCTCTATGAAAGCATTAGATTGTATAAAATACACATATCAAGGATTTAAGAAAGAACTAATTTAATACAAGGGATTTCCTGAGGAAAAGGGCTCCTTACAACTGGGTTTTATAATCATAGTTATAACTTTCAGAGCAAGCATATAGGACAAAACTTAAACATTTTAGCACCTTGAAAGCTATACAGACTCAATGTCAAAATTAAATATCAGAGTGTTCAGTATTTTTTAAATAGATACTTTCTGCAACAATTAAATCTGGGATTCAGCAGAGGATCAACATTGCTTCTCTGAGCAGTTTTTAAACTGCAGTCCTATGCAGATACTAGCAGAACTTGTGCTATCTAGGGTAAAGCTAGTTTTGATATGCCTAGATTAGTAACAGTGATGGCAACAAAGATGTATGTCATATGTGCGTTCTTGAATTTTCACACTTTGAATCAGATGTTTTAATAATAAATCCAGATGAAACCAGTTAGCATGATTTAAATTACAGACACTGGCTTAGGAATACCATCCAACTACAATGGCATGGTAAACAGATGAAATCCATATTCTCCTTGTCACAAAGAGCCAAATTAGTTAAGCCTGAACAACCCACAGTAGTAATTTCCATTTGAAAGTGTAGTAAAATATGCTAATTAGACTGCATCTGACCATGGCATAATGGTAAACATACATTCCAGAACAAAAAGCCTAGACAAAAACCCCATGTTGTTCTATACACAGACCCAACCTAGAATTACTCCCAGTAAGAACAAAAAGAAGTCTGTAGCACCCCCCCGCCCCCCCCCCCAAAAAAATTTGAAAAAACAAACAAATGTTTGGAATGGAATGAAATCAAGTATCACCATTTCCATGTAAGCTTCTAGGGACAACTCAGAAGAAATCACAGAAGCTGTTCCATTGCCGCTCATACCTCTATGTAATTAAGCAGCTGCATTACGTATTGCACTAGCCACAGCTTAAAGTAGCCTTTAAAAGACAGCTTACAGAGTGCACTGCTTAAGTACAGAAGTGATCAGAAAAATGTAACTGTATATGGAATTCAAGTGATTTTCTGTCACTTGACCACACAAACATATCTATATAAATCACATGAGGCTCATCCTGGAAATCACACGTGAGTTACTTGGATTGTTTAGAATAAAACTATACATAGACCAGTCACTGCCATAGTCAAGAGAATCTTATTTGCGTGTCACAGCCAGCACCAACAATAGCACCAATAAACCTGACTGGCAGAAACAAAAAAACTCTTGAAATTTGAATGACGAAACACCCACAGGGGAGTAGCTGCTCAAAGTAACTCATTGATACCTTTCCAAAGGCCCCAGCAGACCTATAAAACTTTACATAAATTGTGAGTATGTACCTTTTTTCCTCTAGTATTGATTCTGTTCTTAGACAGAAATAGTGATTAAATGAAATTATTTTGGTGTCAGAGATTACTCCAGTAAGGTATTTCTAAGGACTTTAGCATTTGTTCCTTCCTGTGTCTACTAATTTAAGTCTGCAATACTCAAGGAGGGAAGTGCTGAAACTTAATTTCTCTTGTTATCTTACAAAGAAGAAAGGCATATTTGATAAGGCGAAGCCAGAGACTCAAGCAATTGCATTGAAGTTCATTCATGTTTACTCTAAGAAGCAGGATACACAAGTTATTCTTGAAGATGTATCTTTACAGTCTATATTCTAAATCTATTCAGCACACAGACCACTGGATAAGTTTTCCTACTGTCCTGCATAAATACAGTAAGCCACAAAATTAAACTGCTGAAATGAAGACAAAAATTACTTTAGTACAGTGCCAATTAACATTCATTGATCTGAGACTTTACTAGCAAAAGATCACCTGTGTTACTGTGCTCAATAACAGAATCAAGAACATCAGAAATTGTCCTCATTTAGACTATAAAGTATAAACACTAACTTACCAAAAAACAGACTTACCACACTAAATGTTTTCTGATCCAGTTCTTCAGATTCTTCTGATATAGGAACTGGTTCACTAGTTGCAGTAATATGAACTGGAGTATCCAACAATGGAATTTTTTTACTTTTTTCTTTATTTTCAGATTTTACTTCATTTACCTAAAAACAAGATATAAAAATATTTATGTAAACTTTATTTTGGCTCTGGAATTATCCTATAATATATAACAATCCCCATAACTACTGCATTCTCTTCAATAACAAGAATAAAAACTATGCTGACATACAGTGACAGTACATTTTACTTTCTCTGTGGGATGGAAAAGGAGAATGGAAAAGGAATAAAAGAATTTCTTGCACACACTTTTACTCTCAGTCCAGCTAAGATATGTATCATTGAAGACATAATTTCCCCATTTCATATGCCTGTCCTCATGGTTTCAGATAGTAAAAATAAAACTTCAAATGATGTAAAAGACTTCAATGAAATGACAACCAATCAGATCCAAAATACCTTTTCATCTCAAAATCATTCACAAAAACCTAGTGGCCTTTTCTAGTGCTATATAAGATAAGTAAACCTAGTTACCTTCTCTTCCTTTACTTCTTTTTCTTTCTGTGTGGATTCTTTTACTTTGTTTTCTCTCTTTTCTTTAATATCTTTTTCTTTTAATTCTTTCTTATCCTCTTTTTCTTTTTTCTCCCTTTTCAAATCCCTCTTATTTTCCTTTTCTTTTGTCTCTCTTTTTTCTTCAGCTTCCTTCTTTATACCAATATCTGGCTCAGGCTTTTCTTCATTTTCTTTTTCTGCTTTAATTTTTTTATGTGGATGTTTCACTGAAACAATCTCATCCTGCAATACGCAAGCATATATGTCACATCAAACTGAGTTCCTATCTATACAAGTGTTGTAACCATCAGATTAAAACATACTTTTTATCTGTGCATTTTTTTTTTCTTTTTGGACATAGATTTAACACCTATCAAATAGAACCAAATGCAGTTGTAAAGAAAGATGAGAACTACTCACTCACTTCCTTGATGTGACAAAGCAAGTACTGATTTGGCAGTGGTAGTGGGGGTCAGAAATTATGTCCATTTAACTTAGAATTAACTTAGAATTCTGTCCCTCTAAAAGGTAGTTAGGCTCTGAAGAACTAAAAACTAAAAGGAAGTAGGTCTCACAAAACTGAGCTGATTGGTCAGAACACTCAAGTGATGGGGATGTTAGAAGACCTCTGTTCTAGTTAGCTTTGTCCTGCTAACTTTTTACTGATCCCATATTAAACATTCACAGGAGAAGGTAACAAAGTCCCAGCTTTCTCTTTTCCAGAGGTGTTCTTTTTACCAGGCTTAAAAAAAGGTCTTAGTTATAGATTGTCTGATAGGGACCCATTTAATTATTTGAAGGTGAACAAAATACCACTCCACTGGTCTTTATAATATTCACTTATAAGGTTTGAGATGGAAACTCAAATCCTTTGAGACACAGAAAAATACTGTAATAAGTAACAAAAGTATTATGTACAGGTGCAAGAATCATTCTCATTTTTTAATTGATTTGAAGTACACCCTGGAAAGGCATATAAAGAATCCATTGCAGAGAAACAGATGAAAGAATGCCTAATACAAGAACCTGAACAAGTTACTTAGATGAGGTATCAAGTAATCAGCCCAACCAGGACATCAGTATTTAGATGGAAATGGAAACTTCCCAGCAAAAATCCAATTACTTCAAGAATTTCCTGAATGTTCCAGCAATTAAACAGGTAAGTTTTAAATATTGCACTAATGCTTAGTGCAGTAAGTATTAAATATTGCACTAAATATTGCAATAAGTATGGCAGCTAAGTAGCTAAAGCCAACCGTTTAGGTGGTTAAAGCCCATTTCTGTATATAGTCCATTTTTCAGAAGTCCAATTGTTAGTCTGTGTCCAAAAGTATTAAAGTGATGAATATCTGTTATTAAATATACAAAAGGGGACAGCATTCTAGGCACTTTCCAAAAACATAACAAGTCAATCAACTGACTGGCAGTGTCTTCTGTTTTGAGTGGGGATGAAGTCTAACAGTCATTTTTTAAGTAGTCTGAACACTTAATTTGCTTAGTTTTATGATTCAGTTGCCCATGTTAATTTACTGGGAACTGTGACAACACTTACAGTTCTTAGTCTTACATTCCAGACAAATTATTGTATCTATAAACATAAGCTGGTCTACATTTGAAGGTTTTTTTTTTTTTCCTGGCTTTTAATTTTATTCTTCATGGTACAATTTAAATACATACACGAATACTTTAGTTAAAAATTACTGTTTTTATAGATGTATCATGGTTAAGGCTGACTCAGTTTTAACTGAGTATTTGCAGAAGTTTTTTCTCCTCTAGAGTGAGATGACAATTACAATGGTTTGTAATAGTTTAAAATGGTTACATATGACACTTCAATTTAGTTTATTTTAAACCAAGTAGTATTTTAATGATATGTACAGATTTGTACTGATTTTATTTAAGCTACTTTCAAAATCATAAAATTAGGTGTGACATGACCCTAAACTTTACCTAGATTTTTATCTCTAGTGGTTTCTGCTGTGTGATAAATGTTAGAAATAGAAAGACCCAACAAAAGCAGAGGCCTAAAGGAACGCATCAGAAGTAACAGAACACAACAAGGTTAAATAGCCAGTTAAACAGTCTTTTTGGATAATGAAAGCCATGCCATATACAGCAGCTGTCACATGCAAGTCTTGAAATACCGTTTATTCATGCTGCTCATTCTAATTGAGCTTGATGTTTTTTACCTGAGCCTGAATAAAAAAACTTTACCTGAAGAATCACTATCAGTAGTAATAGCACATTAGCCAGAAACATTAGTTTTATAATTGTGTGTTACATTAGGTTTGCATTTCTAGCAGACACAATGCTGAAGTCTTTAAAGAATGCTGAAACTGAGCAATGCCACTTGTAATTAGACCACAACATTTTTTTATAATAAAATTTGGAAAACTACTCATAATTCCTCAGCTACTGGCTTATCATTGAGTTAAAATAGATACAGTCTCCCATGTGCTTGTACTGATGCAACATCAACTATAGTGGCACAGGAAAAGGATGACATTCAGGTGCTTCAATTTTATTAAGTCAAGCAGAAGATAAAATAGAAATTGACACTAATAGAAGAACTAAGTAGCCATCTTTACCATATGAAAGATATTTACCTTGTTATCCTCATCATCATCTTCATCAGATTTTTCCGAGGGTTGTGGTGAAGAATCACTTTTTATTTCTTCTTTTATTTTTGCAGCCTTTATCACCTTATTCTTCTTAGTTCTTGTTTTCCTTCTCTTTGAATTGCCCTGAATGCAAATAGGTCTATTTAATATGTCAACTGACAAGCACCTTTGCACCACAGTTGCAAAAAAAGATTATTTTTTGTTTTACATCGAATAGAGGTTCATTTTATTTTATTTATTGCCACTAATGACCACCGCTTTTCTCAGGACTGGAGACAGAGCATACTGCAACAGTAGAGAATACATACAAATAATAAGAGAATAATACAGTATGAAACTCGCAACTAATTTCTTGTCTTAGTCTCATGTAATATGATTAGCAATACAGAATAATACTACACAAACAAGAAGACCAGAACTAAAAAAGAAAAAGAATAGGATCAGCTGATGTGAAGCATATTGTTTTATCTAACTAATGAATGCCAAATTTTACTTACTGCACCAGCAAGCCTTTGTGCTTCCTTCCTTGCAAGGTCTTTATTCAGTAATTTAATGAGGTAGTCTGCACGGGTCTGTAACTGCTTCGCCTGGGGTTTTTTATCTGGATCATCAGGCAAAATCTGAGGAGAACAACGGTTGTATCACAGCTATGAGTACATAGTATCAAGTTTGGAAGATGCTAGCCTGGAGCACACAGAACAGAAAAAGCTGCGTAAAAGAAGGTAGAAAACAATCCACTTCAACTATACCTAGCAAATATGCCAGCATGCTTGAAGCAATGGAAAATTTCTTAACTGTTCTAATTTCTCTCCAATCACACAGCCAATGCAGAGTCTTGGAAATTGCCTCACAGTTTAAAACAAACTCAAGAAACCAGCCTCAGATTTCTGTTTCCACTCTGATAGTTTAGCTAAGAAATTCTGAGCTGCTGTACCAGTCACCCACAGAACTCCTGGCTCTGCCTCATTCATCTTCTAAATGCAGAATTCACTACAGGATATTGCAGATGCCAAAAATATAAATGGGCGGTTTCAAAAAACAGACAAATTAATGGAAGGCAGGAGTAGGAATCACTATTAAACGAATTTGGACACAACCCTGGCTCCTCAAATCCCAAAACTGTAGGTTGTTGGCACTGTCACAAAGTTTATTTCACCCCAGTCTTTCCCTCAATACCTGTTGCTCACTACTGCTACGGAGCTATTGCACTAATTCTAGTACAGCTATTCTCATGTTGTGAGTGACAGACAGCTTCAAGTGAAGAACCTGGGGATTAAGTGGGGATGGGGAAACCAAATCTCTAGAAAAACCTCCCTTCCCAAAGTTCAAGAACACAAAATGGACAAAACCAGAACATCTGAAATAGAGAAGGAAAAGACTGAAAAGAAAAATTCAAGTGACAGAGGTCCAACTACATGGAAATACAGCAACATAATTGACTGCAAGAAGGCATATTTCAACCGAATACAGAAGACCTTAAAACCTAATAATATACCACAAGAAGGATACTAAGAAGTACAACTGACATATAATGTCTCTGCCATTTCAGTTATCATAAAATAAGCTCTTTCAGTAACTGTTCTTAGTAGCATTATTACCTAAACAAAAAGAGTCCTTGATGAAATGGTGTAGATGACATACCTTCTGTGTCAAACTAAGATCAGGATCCATTTTTATCATTTCCCAGCTGCCATAACCATATTCATAGATGCCTATTAACAGATTGGAATCATCTTCCTTACCCCAATCTATATCAAAATGAGCAGCCTTGGTGTGGCATGGGATGACATATCTAGCAGAAATAAATTATAAAGACAAATAAGGAATTTTTACTTCTGAAGGTCAGCAAGGGGGAAGGGAACATACTAAAAGTGATGTAACAAGATTTATTTTCTCTGCTAAGATGCTGGTATATTTAGGAAATTAATCCAAACATTTATCATTATATTTTAACATTTCTATAAAATATTTACTGAAATCAGCAGTGAAATGTGTTTTAAGGCTGATCAAGACTAAAATATGAAGAGCAACAGACATCTGTCTGTGGCCATGAGCTGTGTCACAGAGTTGGCTAGCCATGAATAAAAGCATAAATCATCATCCAAGTGTAACTGATAACTAAGTGGATAGTTTGGGTATTGTGATACACAAGGCAGCAAGGGAAAAAGTTCAGAGGGTAGAAACAACCAACTACTGCTGCTCTTTGACAGATACTGCTTTCCCCCCACGCAGAGATGACACATACAGCAGCTCCTCAGCAAGCCTGAATTCTAGTCCTGGTTATTATTAGTAACTGAACACAGTCCCCAGTGAATATAATTGAGAAGCCAAAGCTGGTACTGGCTTTCTACGGCAAGGGAAGAAAGAAGAACAGATGGGGAGTAGGTTACTGCTGCCAGTCCTTACAGGGAATAGAGGGACAATGCTGTCACAGTGTGCTTTGAGTCAAAGTTGTCTGAAAAAAGCTAATAAAACTTGAAAAGTTTTCTACATTACTACTTCCTTTAAAAAAAAATACCTTTTTCTTTCTTCTGGATCTGAAGGAATGGATTTGTGCAATGGTGCCAACTCTTCTTCATGAGAGATGACTAGCTTTGCATTCACCTGCACTCCTGAGATTCGGAATGTTGGGCCTTTAACTTTCCCAAGTCTACCTCCTTAAAATAAAGGACAAAGCTATTAAAATATTTACTTTTATGAATATCATACAGAAAAATGTAAAGAAAACAAGTAAGATTGATGCTACAGCAGCAAACTTTCAATTATACCAAATTACTTTTTCTTAACCAAATGCTTGAATTAAGCTCCAGAATCAAAAAGTCTTTCAGAGAGTAACAGATCACTTTTAAACTTCACAGTAAAGCAAAAACATACTGCATTCTCCAATGACAATTCACACACAGAAAGGGAAAAACAAAAAAGTCATCTTACTATAACCCTTTTTTAAGATCACCCAGCATGCCAATATTTTTGTTTATATTTTCCCCCAACAAAACTGTTTTGTGTTGTGATCAGAGTGCAAGAATTCAGACTTCTTGACATTTTTTATTGCCCGCCAAGCCCCATGAACACATTGTACCTGCTCTTTCTTGTCCAGATGAATTGTCCTTTAAAGCTTTAATGCATCCATTATGTACAAGCTCTCCCAAACGTCTAAGATCTGTCTCTGATTTATCAACTAGCTCAGCATCTCTAGCTACAGCATCTAACCTGTAATAAAACACATACATATTTTTATAGCTCTGAAAGTTTAGTAATTGTGAATGACTCCTTCAGACTTTGAAACTAGAGAAACGATCCTGTAAGTTATCAGTCACCTGCATTTGCTATGCTGTGTACAATTTTGAACCAAAAAAAAAAAAAAGAAAAAAAAAGTGATTCAGGTATCAGAGGACAATACAAAAAGAACTGTAAAGGACCCTAACCCTATAGTTTTGAGTTAAATTACTGCATGTCTCTAAAAAAAGAAAAGGAATCATTGTATATAATATGTTCATATGGACTATAAATATTTTTAAGGAAAATAAGGATGGGAAGTTTTTCTTAAAATATGGAATAATAAAGAAAGTTTAAAAATAAGAACTGACAATAAGGAAAATGCAAAACTAATTTTGACAGTCAGTGGATAAACTGATAGGCTTTCAACAGGCTATCAAACAAGACAACTGAATGATTACCACCGATGAAGATTGAACAAGACAGCAGGTAAAGTATAAAGAAAGAGATAAGTGGTCCTGCAAATTGAAAGGGTTATTGCGTGGCTGTTTGCATACATACCATACATGAAGAAAGGGAAGCTATTAAGCTAAAGTCATGTTATAGTCAAGGCAAAGACTAGACACTGTATTTTCTCTTCAGTCTAAGGTTTCTTGGTATATTGTTCTAGTTTTTATGAAAACAAGGTTCCAAATTGCTACACAAATAATAATCAAACAAGTTTACCTTTCAAGAGGGCCACCAAATTTCTTGTAACTCTTGATAAACCTAGTAACAGAAAACAATTTTGCCATTTAAATGTATGCTTAACTAACTACATTGACTTTAAAATTGTATTAATACAATTATTAATCTTAGTATAATCCTATATGGACAATGGGGGGGAGGGGATGTAGAGAGAGTAGGACAGCTTAGTATATCCAGATAACCTAAACCATGTCAGAGTTTTCTTCATTTAAGAACTGATGTAAATAAAACAATAGAAGGTATGATTAATTTCAGAAATGGCTTTATTAATTTCACAAAACAGAAGATTCAGCAGCTGGATGTGTCTAATCATAAAAATTTAATGTGGACTTACAGTAAATAGAGATTTCAGACATTATGTTATGCCTTATTAGTAAAGGGAGCAATCTGCAACAGGTGATTTGAAGATTTTGGAAAATATGGCAAGAAAGATACCCTCTGTAGGAATGTGTAAGTGATGGAAAGAAACTGGAGATACCCCGGATAGAAATGAAATGAAATAAAAATAAAATAAATAAAAATAATTTAAAAAAAGAAAGAATATTTCCTCAACAATCAAGGTGTCAAATTGCTAGTGCAAGCACAGGAATAGCCTTGAAAAAAGTACCAATTCGCTCTGTTCTTAGATGAAATGGAAAGGCAAAAAGGATCTTTAAAGTTATTTCTCTAACCAAAAATATTTTGCAAGTCTTACAGCATTTTAGAGAAACATGCATACTTAAATTTCAGAAGCAAAGTAGCATTTCACAAACCCAAAAAAGGTAAAGTAAAACCATTCCTCCTCCTTCTACCAAAAAAATGTTTTAACACCAAATATTGAAGGTATCTGCTGTACAAGATTTTGTACCTGCTGTACAGGACTTTATATTTTTTTAGTTTACAAAAGCGTGATATAACATAATTCAAGTACAGTGTCAATTAGTTTTAAAAGAAAACAAAATCCACTCAAATTTTTGTAGTTGTCACCAAAAAGATTTACATATTCTTTCAGCACTGCAGTTTTTAGATAAAATGATGGGAAGCAGACTATTTTGCTTGTATGTTAAAAGAAAAGCTCACCCATTGTAATAACTGGTTTTTGAGTTGCAGGAATTAACAAATTTAAAACAACAAAGAATATTTTTCAAAATTAATTTTATCCCTCATTAAAATGGGTTCAAATTCTTGCTGTGACAGTTCACTATGTCAGCACCACAAAGTGCACAAGGTAAAACATTAAATGCCTAGGAAAAAAAAAAAAAAAAAAAAAAAATCAAATAGATTCAGGAAAAATAAACTGCCTTCTGTACTTTCAAGCTCTATAATAATAATCATAATAAATCTGCCTTGTCCCTTCAAACATGCATGTCCCCCCATATCTTACCGCCTGATCTCTGCATCACTAAATCCTTTAATATTTTCTCGAGGAATAGTTCGTGGTCTTCCACGTTTTTTTGGCCTTTTTCTTTCTGAGATGGAGTCACTATCAGATCCCGAGTATCTTCTGCTCCTACTGCGCCTCCCTTCACTTCCATTAAAGCTGATCTGGAATTTCAGAATAAGTAGTTCAAAGCTACGTGATTGACAAACATCAGTAAAGTTTTACCTTGCCCGTCAAAAATGTGTTCAGAAAAGGAAAGAAAAACCCCACCCAACCAAAACCCAACAACAACCCCCAACAAACTAAACCAACAGCAACATAAAAGTACAAGTCAGTCGGAACCAAGAGACACCTGTTTTGCACAGTTTCTCATCCTTGGGAGCATGTATATTTCTTCAAGTTCTTTTTGTCTTTCCTCCTCTTCTATTCTTCGCCGTTGGACTTCTGGAATGATTTCTTCCCAATTTCTTGAATTTCTTTCTGGTTCCAACTCAATATCATCTTCATCCATATTGGAAAAATTGGCCACCTTGTGTATCAGAATATAGGTATTTTCATCAAATCAATACATGACTTTATTTGAAAAAGACTGAGCAACTAGTATTTTAGGAAAACAAAAATCTAGACGGCATATTTTAAGCATTTACATATTTTATGTATTTGTACATATGCTACTGTTTTATAATATATATAAAATTTATACATACAAAATGCTTCATGAAACATTGTCTCTAACGAAAGTATTTTTATTGATTTATGAAACAGACACAGACTGCATGCAACATGGGCTAATATGAGAAAAGATGAGAATCTTTTTCTTCTTTTAAAAGTTGATTAATACAGATGCATAATGAAACACCTCCCTGATAGCTGTATGATTGTTTTTTAACTTCCTTCAAAATAGGGCTAGCGACATTTGGATGCCTGAGTTAATGTGAAACTATAATAATATAAAACTAACCAAACATTCATACACTGCAGAAATCAAAATATGTTGCAAATGAACGATCAGCAGGAGAGCTATTTAATAATCTACTGCTCGAAACAAACACATCATGCTCTGCATTTTTTTTTTTGCACCCAAATTATAATATGTTTAACTGATAACACTAAAAATACCTGGCATTCAAGTTTACTTCAGGCCTAAAAGCTACTTCTAGAAGTCATCAACTAAGAAATGCAAACTTTATATTTTGTGTTCAATGATACCACAGCTGCTTAACAACAAAGACAGTAAATAAAACAAAAAAATACCTAGAATTCTAATCGTTAAGACATTATAAATAGGTCTTATTTTATTAGGGAAATACATCATGTATTTTTAATTGTTTATACTGATGGTACCTATCCTGTATAGGTGAAAAGACATTTTATTAGAAAGAGATACTGAGTTGACTTACTGAGGCATCTATTTTATAAGAATGAAGAGACGGATAGGTACACAAAAGAAAAATAGTACTGTTTGTAAAGGAAAGTATCATTACGGCAGAAGGTAGGGAACAGAGCAATACCTTGAACTGTGAAAGCAACTCATCTCCTACAGTTAATGGACCTGGCTCATTTTCCCGAGTTTCAGCCCTCTTCAAGATTTCATCTATATCCATTTCCTAAAAAAGAAGTTCCTCTTTACAATGAAATAATTCCTACATATTTTCAGTTGTTTTATCTATCTAGTCCAGAAACACTACTTACCTGGGGCTCCTGTTCTTCCCCTTCAGGTTCTTTAAAAAGTTCCTCAGCCCCAAACTTCAAAATCGCTGATAACTCCTCCTTATTAAAAGGTGTTGAGCTGAAATAAAGGATGTTTCAGGAAAAACATTTTATCTCAGTAACTTGAAAAAGTTCTCTATAATCATGGGTCAAAATTAAGCCTTCTTTTTACTGTTAAGTAAAAACTATATTTAATATATATGTATTTAATATGCAAATAAAATTCTACAAAGACAATATTCTTTGCATCTTTACTTATTTAACCTTATTTTGTCTTTCATTAACCAGGTAAAATAACTTACATTTTTACTTATTTGTCAAATATACTTAAGGGTAAATTGATATGGAAATAAATACAAATATACCTTGAAGGAGTAGAGCCTGTATGTAGTACGGTTTTCCCTGTAGTGTCCATTCTCTGAATTACTAAATGATCTAACACCATCTTTTTCTTGGCTCTTTCAAGAATATCTTCTTCTACTGATCCTTTTGTGACTAGCCGATAAATATTAACCTATGTATATTTTCAAAAAAGTAAGCAACAACAAGGAGAAATCTCAATCTTCACTACATATCTTATGAATTTATTAACTGGTTTCAAATATGAAATACTAGTTCAATCATGTTACCACAGTCTTTCATAAGTGTTTTTAAAAAAAACAAAGAAGTAAACTCTTAGACCTGTCTTTTTTAAACTTCAGTGATTTGGCACAAGCATTGCCACAGGCAAAACTGTCGTATTTCCAGTTATTGCTGTGTCTTCCGCAAGGAAGAAACCTGAAGAGAACTAAGAAATATTTAAGCAAGGGGGATGTGCCTGATGTAGCAGTTATTTTCCAGAATGACATGATGCCAATGAATGTGGGACAGACAAGCCCACAACTCTTCTCCCTCTCTCACCCATACACCACAGCTGCCATATTACCTCTCTGTACAGGGAAATTTTAAAAAAAGAAGTTAAAAGAGCATTACTAACATTTTTGGACTTATGCAGCAAGTATTAGTTATTCTTAAAACTATGTGAAGGCTGAATGGTGCAGACAGAGAGTGGAGAGCTACTGTATGGAACCCTCCTTCAGGTTTGGAGCTTAAAGCTGAATGTGCATACCTGTTTCTTCTGTCCAATCCTATGTGCTCTAGCCTGTGCTTGCAGATCATTCTGTGGGTTCCAGTCAGAATCAAATATAACTACAGTGTCAGCAGATGCCAAGTTGATACCTAATCCTCCAGCTCTGGTAGACAGTAAAAAGCAAAAGTCCTGAAATCATAAAAAAAATAGTTTTATATACAATAGTTCTAATATTCTTAAAGGAACCAACATGACACTTGTTTATGTAGTCTGTGGTGCAGACTACAAAATTATACATTACCAATTCCGTAACTGTTCTATAGTTAAAGCTTCTTTAAGTATAAAGCAAACATTGATATCAATTTCTTTCATAAATAGTTACTGACTTCTCAACAGTTTAAAGGAAGCAGCATCCGAGAAGATTATCACCAACCAAAAAATCCCAAACAAACAAAAGACTGTTCAAAAAGTACAAAACCCCTACTATTAAAACCTTGTATGTTACAAAGTCCCTCTCCCATACCCCCTGCCCCAAGCCCTGGAAGACTAAGCAGCCATGTCAGAGCAGGGAAGACACTTGAGCCTACAGGTAACTAGTTAATAGACAGGAAGCAAAAGTCTTCTGCCAGGTTCAATGCTGTTCAACATATTCATGAACAATATGAAAATGGAATAAGCAACGAGCTGAAAAAGCCTGCAGATGATACTGAATTATTCATTCAGAGACAACTATGAAGGACTGCAGAAGGATCTTGAGACATGCAATAAAACAACATATGAAATTCAAGATAAAGTAAAACAGGTTAAAAAAGAAAAAAAATCCCAATTTTCAGTGAAGTTACAGGAAATAGCAAACCACTACACTCAGGAATGAGTCCTGAGAATTGTTAGAAATTTCCATGTAGACCTTAGTTCAGTAATGGCCAAAAACTATACGGAATGTCCTGAATTTTTAGGAAAGAAATAAAAAATAAAATTGAGAACGTAATGTTGTTGCTGCACAAATGCATTGTTTGCCTCCATTTTTGAAATGCATGAAGTTTAAATTCCTCTTCATCTCAAAAAACATATAGTGTAACTGCAAAGATTTCAGAAAAAGACAACGTCTATGCTAGAAGTTTGAAACAGAATTAACTTCTGTATTTAACAAATAACTCCATAATGTAAACTTCAGGTAAGTCCTTCTCCCTCCATCATAGCAGAAACAAGCTCAGCAGCAACTGACAAATGCTATCTTTCAATTACTGATTTAAAAAAAAAACAAACCCAAAAAAAACCCAAAAAACTAAACCCAAAGACAACCCCCTCCCCCCCCAAAAACCAGAACAACCTCCCCTCCCCCAAATCTGCCAATGTAGGACAAAAGATTTAAACTGATCAAAGGTATGGAACGGCTTGCATTATAGGAATGCTAAATAAGCTACAAATTTCCCAACTCAGAAAAGAAAGAATCTGTAACAGACACCTATGTATTCACAAGTTGCTCACAAAGAATGGCTAGAAATCAGTTCTTCACTATTTCTTCCAGGGCAAGTAAGCAGGTGGCAACAAATGAAGATAACAGAAGCCAGATTTGAAACAATTAAAGATGATTGTTCATACAAGGATATACACGAGTTAGTTCTGCCCATTGCCAAAGGATGTTTTTGATGCTAACTACTTGTCTAAGTTCAATGCTCTTGTAAACATTGTTGGCTTAAGTTCTACACAGCAACAAGGCTGACGCTAAACCTATATAGCAGCATATATATAGTAATTAAAATTACTTTGATAAAGAGCACTAGAGAAAAAAAATAAGTACAGCTAAACAACTGATTAAATACCATTTTCGTTTGTTATGTGTTTTCTACTTAACCTCTTTTTAGAGAAAAAAAATTAGCAGATGTAATCTTATAGTCTAGGCAACAATGAATTTTCAACTTTACTGATATATTCCTCACTTTTGTCAGCGTTCATTTTTTGTGCAATATTTTTTGTATCTTTTGGGAAAAAATAAAACAGATTCCTTAGGAAAAAAATACCATACCTCTGATCCTTCTGCATTAAAATGATCCAGCGCTTGTTTCCTCAGTTCCCCTTTTATTGATCCATCAAGTCTCTAAAGAGATTGAATACTACAGTTAAAAAGTTATTCTTATACTATATTCAAAATCAGAGCAACTTGAATTCTCAGCTGCCAAAACTGTTATGTGAAGGAAAAAAAAGTAATACAACACTTCACATAATTTTTTAATTCATCAGTTTAATTTCAAAATATTATTTAGCATATTGCAATTGCCAATCTTTCCAGAAAAAGAACACTTTTTCTTATATCTTTTCTTAAGCAAAATGGTAAAGATGACATAATCACAAAACAGTTGAGGTTGGAAGGGACCTCTGGAGGTCATCTTGTCTAACTCCCCTACTCAGGCAGGGACAGGTAAATCAGGTTGCCCAAGGTCATGTCAAGGTGGCTTCTGAATGTCACAGAGGATGGAGATTCCATAACCTCTGGACAACTTGTTCCAGTGCTCTGCCACCCTCAGAGTAAAGAAAAGGTTTTTCTTATATTCAAGATCAAAACTTCTTGGCTACTACCACCAAGATTCTTACTTGAAAGGGAAACTGACGATACTTCAGATATTCTGCTAGGATGTCCAGCATCCTCACCATCTGTGAGAAAATCAGAACTCTGTTGCCACGTTCTCGCAGACGAATCAGTAGCTTGTCAAGAAGGATTAGTTTCCCGCTGCTACGTATTAAATGCTACAAAACCCAAGAAATACATATTACAAAATAAGTTCATCTCAACAGTAATACACACTGGTTAGACATTCATTCGAGGTTTGCTTTTCTTTCTATTGCTGTGGGAAGGAAAAAAAAAAGGCAAATTCTGACATTCCTTGAGAATTTTATAGTTTAAAATGCTCATATAACATATAGTCTCCTAGAAAAAAAGCCCCCGCCAAATTCATGTGATCGTAAGACAACACTGCTATATAAATTTACTAGTATGCAGCATTAACTGAACACAAAAGTTTACTCTAATTTTAGTTTAGTTGATTCTAACTGAAATCAACAGGATTACTAACTCACATACTTTTAGAGGAAATGCATTGTTCAGTTCCCTCTCAAAGTCATGTCTTAACATCTCATCAAAACATGAAGTAAATATACGGGCTCTGTATGTGCCTCTTTAGGTGAAGACGCTTGGGATAGAATTTTAGGGAATGCTAAATTTTGAGTTAGGTGCTTTTATTTTTTATGCGAGAAAGGAGGAGGATATTTGTCACTGCACAAACTAGTAGTATTGGGAAGGTATTTAAGTTATCAACTTGAAATCTTACAGAAAAAAAACAATCCTTAGGAACACTTATGGTGGTATAAACTGCATCATTAACAACAGTTGTCTTATCTGTTGCTGTGCTTCTTAACAGTTTTGGTACGAATATTAGTTAACCTTAAAAAAAAAAAAGAAACAACAGAACATCTTTGATAGATACAATTGTTTTCATGTGTTAGAACAACAACAACAAAATCAGACTGAGCTTTGGATGCTTGTTACTTTCATTTCCTTTCACTTTTGTTGTTTGCAGGCATACAGAGAACAGTATTTGATCATAAAAAAGGCTTAAAAGCATTCTGCAGATCACTGCTATCACATAGATTGCTGGCGTATCACTGCCAATCACATGCATTTCCACTCACATTACATTTACCTGCTTTCCTGCTTTATTTTACTTAGGTTTAACATAGGTCTCAAGTTTATTTTGCATGAAAATACACAGCCTCTTTCAAACTATTTCCTTTTTACTTTGATTATAATTAAAATGGGGGATATTTTATTTAGTCATTTATCTGTCAATTATTCAGTTCCAATTAAGAATCAAAAATCAATTCACTTACCCGTAAAACCCAGGATGCACATTTTCCAGAGAACCTGTTTTTTCTTAATATACTTCAATAAGAATTAATAAACTGCCAGAGCACTATAAAATTGTGTGACTATCAGAGATGTAAAAGAGAACTTTTTTTTTTTTAAATTAAAAAGTGACATTACCTGTAAGGCCTCCTGTTTATTATAGAATTCATTATCATCTGGTGGTTTAATGAGGTAGCAATGGTTACAACACTTCTTGAGTTCCATCATGATGTTCAAAAAGCCCGAGGTACTGCCTTTTGAACCTTTACTGAGGGCTTTGTAATTCCTGGTTAAAATCCACCTATAAGATGTACAATGCAAGTAATTTCTAGCCATATGCAGTAATTTCTAGCCATATGCAGAAGCAAGACATATGTAAGCTTTCAAAATATAAACAAGCTAAAGGAAAAAAAGCAGCTCCCAAAAGAACGTGCTAACATGCCAAACAAAAGAAGCTACATGAATAGACATTAGACCAGTGTAATTCTTGAGTCCTTGCTTCATAGAATTTTACTGTTGTGAAACTCTAGAAGCCTCAAGTTCAAACTGCATTATAAAAACTATTATACTTCAGTAAACTGCATGTAGACATATCACTAAACCAGCACAATTTAAAAAGCGTTGTTACTTACTTGTAATACTGCTTCTGCAATGCACTCATTTCCATCCTCAGAATTTGCTCAACTTTAGCAGGTAAAGACTTTTCTACATCTTTTTTAACTCTTCTCAGCAGAAATGGTTCAAGTTCTTTGTGAAGACTTGCATAACCATACTCTCTCCCTTTGCCATGCTCCTCTTCAAAATCTTCCCAGGAGGAAAACCTTCAACGTAATAAAGAATGTGCACAAAATAGTGTCATACTGTGAATGACATGAAGAAGCAAAACTCAAGAAGATAGATAACACAAACATAGAATGTGTATAAATGTAACACAAGAGCACACACACATTTGGATTTCTTCTCCACTCCCTTCTGTTTATTTTATCCAATTACTGAATTTTCATCTCACAAGAAATTCCAAATATATTGCCTGCAAATAGAAAGAATGGAATTTTCCAAAAACATTTACAGAATGAAAATTATTGAATTTTAACTTCCCCAGTGGAAACTAAACATTTTTCTTTTTCTGCAAGGATACTCACCTAGATGGTTGCAGAAATTCCATTATTACATTTATCAAGAGCAGCATGAAAAACCAGCTGCATGGCTGGAGGGTGTGTAAGAGAACAAGAGACTACTTAATGTACTTTTTGCAGCTTGTATGGTCTAGCTGAGGTGTGACTATCCTCTGTGCTAACAGACTAGGAGAACAGACTTCATGATCAAATGAAGAATGGGTACTAGACCATAGTGGCTTTGCTTACAAGGTTCTGAAGAAGTTGGTACAATCCATAGCTCAAACTAAATGGGCTATGGTGCTTGGCATTTACAAGATGCCCGACAGGAACATGTGCTGTCACACATGAGCTCTAATTTATCTTAGGTATAAACAGAAGTCAGTACAAAATAAGGTCAATACAGTAAGTTTGCTGTATGCAAACCGTATGGGAAAACCAGCTATCTGACTGAACTACAGGATATTGGGCATCTTGGTACAAGTTTTTTTTCATTAATAATACTAACACAGAAAAGATTCCATTCTGTTTCCCCAGAGTAAATCCATACGGTTTTCCTCTTAGGCTAAGATGAAGACTTTTTGCCAGGTTCTGACCCATACATCAATCCATCATTTTTGTGGACTGCTAAAATGGAAAAAGGTGACAACTGCCACCAGAGTTATTTATCAGGAGCAGCATGAAAAAATATATGCATCTACTTTACATATAATATTTAAGTTATCTTTCAGTATGATTCTCTACCTGTATTGATTTTTCAAAACACTATACTACTTTACAATAAGAAACTTGACCAAAAAAATGTTAAAAAGAATCAGGTAAAACTCTTCCTTACTTTTCTGGCATGATGAAGTGCAACAAAGACCAAAGCTCTTTGAGGGAGTTTTGCAGAGGGGTTCCAGTAATAAGAAGACGATGGTTAGACTTAAAGTCTATTAAAGTCTTGTACAGAAGAGAGTCGTCATTTTTTAAACGATGAGCTTCGTCAACTCCTATGAACGCCCAATTCAGACCACCAAGGAATGACTTAAAAGAAATGGAGAAGAGGGGAACTTTATACAAATAAACGCATTGCATAATTACCCACATTTTATAATCAAGCCATAAACACCATCATTTTTTGGTTTATTTTAATAAAATATGGACAGCTATATGTTTTTAGTACTAATTATGGCTTTTACATTTGCCAGATTCAATGAAAGGCTGTGCAAGCATCCCAAGAAAGTATAAATTAAGTTTAAAAGGAAAAAAATGGCCAAAAGTCTGACCCACATTAGTTTTTATGACAGAAAAAAAACCCCCACTATTGACCTCTTCTTCCCAGCATGTACAAACAAATGAAGTAAAAATGTTCTGCTTCTTGACTATCTATAAAAATTTCCATATACTGTTAGAAGAATTAGCAATAATTCTGTGCGCTACCACTATGGAGACAGCATTAATACATATACTACTATATGCACAATAACAAAGAAAAACTATACGGGATTTAAGAGTTTTGTATCATGTTTGGGGCTAGGGGTTGGGTTCTTTTTCAGTTCCTTGATGGTGGTCTGCAAAGAAGTAGAGCTCTTGAAGATGGGAGATTATTACAGTAATGAGAATCCCAAGCAAACTGGAGAAAGAGAAGTGTTACCCACTTAATGAAACGAAAAAAGGCTGAAAGCCTCACCACACATACAAAAAAAAAAAAAAAAAATCTAAGAGTGCTTAAAAAACCCACCCACACAAAAAAACCCAAAAAACCCAAGCCACGCACTGTCATACTTCCAAAACAAAAGTTATCATTTTATCTCCATAAATTTAATGACCCACAACCCAAATACATGCAAGTCTAAAGAGAGTTCTACACTGGAGAAATGATTTTTATCTCCCCGAAGAAGTGTGATTACCTTATCCTTCAGCAAAATTTCATATGTTGTTAGGAGTATGTTAAATTTTAATCGTTTGGTCTGTGGATGCATCCATTCATGAGTTCTAATCTACAAAAAGAATCAAGTGAACTATAAGCTAAAGAAAAAAGGTCTGGTTGACTGGGATTAATTTAAGTACTGCAACAATGGAAATGTTTAACGACATACAATAATATGATCACAAAACAGAAGCACGACATATTAATGTACACAAGACTGAACTTCCAACCTCCAAAAATATTTTGTTTAAACTTCTGAATCAACAGCAAAGAATTTCTACAAAACATTTTTTACTTTAATGGCTAAGATCACTAACATTCAGAGAACAAGCCAACAACCTTTCAGGAAATAAATTAAGATCATGACTGGCTTGCTTACATATTTTTTTTTTTTACTATATCCACCTAAATAATCATATGGCAGAAGATAATTTGTTTTCAAATGCAAGACTAAATTCTTAATCCTGTTCACTGTTGAGCAGGAAGGAAATCTTTCACACGCATTTATACCAGATCAAAATCTAAGCTTTCAATTTGCATATTAAACACATAGTGTTTCAGTTAGTACTTGCTCAGTCCTAACCAAAATATTGGAGATTAGCAGAGGACAGGAATACAAAGTCAGTCTTGTTTATCTACAAGCGTTTCCAATGATAAAGAAAAATACTCACCATATTTCTGCTAGTTATATCTCCTAAGTAAACTACAGCATTCATCTGAGGAGCCCAAGTTTGAATCTCTCTCTGCCAAGATGTCAAGGTAGAAAGTGGCACGACCAGCAAGAAAGGCCCATACAATTGATGTTCGTGAAACAGGTAGTTCAGAAAAGAAATTGTTTGTATTGTTTTACCCAGACCCATTTCATCCGCAAGAATACAGCTATTCCCTCTAAAAAAATTTTTAGGGGGGGGGGGGGGGGGAACAAGAAGAAATTATCTTTTGAACATAAAAGCCACTCATACAAGTTTGCAAGATTTTGCAACTATATGTCTTGAAGAAGTTTATTTCCATTGTTTCTCCATAAAAACAATTTCCACCACCCCCCGCCCCCACTTAATACTTTAATTAAATTAACAAAAAGCTTGCAATTATTCCTCATGAGTCTAATTTTAAAAGTGTAACACTAATGTTGACATTTCAGAAGAGTTTTCTGGTTTTACTGTTTTAGGTTTGTTTGTTTTTTAAAAATATGACTTACTCCCATATGAATTTAAAAGCAAAGCAACAACAGAGGTTAGCTGTTTTTTGAGAACACCCATGGAATGGTAAGTTTTGGTACTACTTAGAGCAAAACAGCTCCCCTCAGATCTCTACCTTGAGCTTACTGCGTGAAACCCTCCATCTTAAAACAAAATACAGAAAAATCAATCTCAAAGTTTTACAAATGCTTACAATTTACAAACAGAAAAACTCATTTCAGACTATACTTACTTGCACCAAGAGTGAGCAAGCCAATTCAATCCATTTAACTGATAATCTCTTAACTCTAAACTTTCATGTCCTCCGATGTAAGATGGTTGTTTTTTTAGTGCAACAAACCTTGGCCTCTGTTTTAGAACCTGTCAAAAGCAAATTGATTGTCAGTCCTACTACTGACTGAAGTTACCAAAATGTCTTCCTATAGAAAAAATAGCAGTAGGGATCTACTGGGTCACCAAGTCTAGTCTTTATCCACTAACGAAAACTAGGCCATATAAAAACACCAAACAATTTGCAAGTTGAAATTAGTTTGATTGCTAATCTAAATTTCACAACAGGAGTGACATTAACTTACTCAAAGTTTACTCTTAAAATAAACTACAATACTAAACAAGCCCTTCTTTGAATGCCAGTAAAAACACAGGGGACTGCTATCTACAAAAAGCTACTCTTAGTAGTGATATTTTCCATATATATTACCATATATCATTATTACTATTCTGAACAACCTTCAAAAAATATTTCATATTATGTATTTTATCTCCAGATTCATAGAAGATTTTCACATTTTTACTGTCACAACTGATGCAGTAGCTTGAACCTGGCCAGCCAGTAAGACACCAGCCAGTTGCTTACTCCCCAATGGGACAGGGGAGAGAATTGAAAGGGCAAAAGAGAGAAAAACTTGTGGGTCAAAATAAAGAGTTTACCTGGGTGAAGGAAAAAAACCCAACCAACCAAAACAAAAACCCACAACCAAAAAAACCACCCAGAAGCAACAGAAAGGGAGTCACACATCAACTCAACAGCAGACTGACAACCAGCAAGTCTCCAAGTAACAGCCACCTTTGAACCCCCTGCTAGGCCCACCCAGTTTTATTGCTGAACATGACATTAAATGGCATGGAGTATCTCTTTGGTCAGTTGGAGTCAGGTCTGCTGGCTGTGTTCCCTCCCAGCCCCTTGCCCACCCCCAGCCTACTCATAACAGGGAGGGCATAGCAAGAAACAGAGAAGGCCTTGACACTGTGCAAACACTGTTCAGCAACAGCCAAAACACTAGTGTGTTATCAACGCTGTTTAGGTCACAAACCTAAAACATGGGCCAT
This sequence comes from Pygoscelis adeliae, assembly GCF_000699105.1. NCBI lineage: Eukaryota > Metazoa > Chordata > Aves > Sphenisciformes > Spheniscidae > Pygoscelis > Pygoscelis adeliae. The sequence continues at coordinate 102,966 of NW_008824545.1, read as the reverse complement.
ACAGGCTGCTATGAAGAAAATGAACTCCATCGCAGCCAGACCCAGTACAACTGATTATAAAACCATTGCAAATTACAAACTCACCTTGCAGTCCTTAAAGGGAGTGGTCTTGGATTGATTTCTGCTAAAGTACTCATCAATGCGTGCCTGAAACTTTTTGGCAATAAGAGCACCATCTTCCCAGCTACATTCTGAGTAAGGCAGACCCTGCCATTTGCAGTAGTAGTCTGGATAACCAGCCGCTGATTTCTGATTTGAATGAGCTGCAGAAATACACCAGAGATATCTGATCAGCATTTTACTTTTCTATCTTATGAAAACACTCATTTTAGGTAATAAGACAACATAAGCTAGCTTCATAGCACAGACAGTATGACAACTTTTCTCTCTACCCGAAGTTTTGTTTTGGATTAAAAAGTTAGCGATATTAACATTCTAAATTTCTTAACTACAAATGCAACACATAAGCAGTGAACATACAGAATTCTCAACACTGTTTTCTGTCCGCAAGTTTTTAACATACCAATTATTCTTTCCACTATCTGATATTGTTTATGTAGATCATCTGTAAGCTCCTGCTGGCAGTTGTAATATTCCACATCTTCCGGAGAAGCATTTTTCAGCCTGTGATGGGAATTAATTTACAACACTTATTACACTGTATAGTTCTAAAACTAAGAAAGTTTGGCAACTCTAAAGCTCTGAATGTAAGCATCACAGGATGTTGCTTAGAAAGCTTCTTAGAAATTCCTACTACAAAATTGTTGCATCTGGCCTAGGTACCTCATCATTAATGACTGAGAAAGCTTATCAAGAGACAACTACTACAGCTACAGGTGGCACTAGTCATGCAGGTAATTCAGAACACCTATTCTCAACAGTAAGTAGTGTACTTTACAGGGTATTTTCATGGAACAGTATTCAGGCTGGCTCACTCTGTAAGAACCCATCTTATGATTAAGTTGCTAAAAATCCTACCAGTATTCATTGATTATCTTAAACATACTAATAGAACTGAACACCAAAAAGGTGACTTTAAAATGTATGGCTTTCTTCAGATTTTTATTCTCAGGCTTGAACCTCAGGTTTGAGCCAAGAAAACTGAATTCTTCAAAGTAATCTGAAACGGGCTAATGCACAAAGAAAACATTAATCTCTGCAGCGATTCCTGAAGAACTCTGATCAAAGTGTAATGACAAAATTAGTAAAAGGTGCAATTTATTATTTATTTTTAAACACTACCCATCTTGTTAAAATGCCATTTATAACACACACACACTAAAATCAGGTTCAGAAGATTATCTTACAGGAACATGTTAAGGAGACTTCAACTTTAGAGTTTTTGTCTTCCTCTTGCATAAACACTTGAAATTATGCCCTCAAAAAGAGGTAACAGGTCTCAGAAACACAAAAGAACATCTACATTATTACAAAATAAATATCGCGGAAGTCTACATAAAAATATTCACCATCGTTTTGTTTCCTGATCCTTTTTCTTGTAGTTGTCCAGTTTCTTCATTCCTTTAACATTTTGTTGCTTCAGTGTTTCCTCAGTTTCCCAAGTGTTATGGATGTGTGACCAACCTTTCCATTTAATAAGATACTGTGTTTCTCCCGGTTCCTTTGACTTTTCAAACGCAGCATTTGGGTCACCATCTGCCTCAACTGCATAGATGGTGGTTGCAGCACCTGTGGCTGAGAACGAAACCACATAATAAGCCTTAATTAAGTGTGCATTGTCATATGTTAACCAGTAACAAATGTAGTGTAGAAAAGCAATTAGTGATATTTTTAGATGAGCATATACTTTACTAGTATCTACAGCTCTCATGTCATTACTCTTATTTGAACAATTACGACGTAGATATGTTAACACATGCACAAGTAGTCAAAAGAGAATAAAAAAAGCAACCAAAACTTCTGCACTTAACCTACAATATCTTATCTTTCCTCATGAGAATTTTCTTGGCATTCCTAGTTTTGAAAGTGATCATCAGGGAACGCTCCACTACTTGTTGTCTTCTCTGTTATATTGCTCTCATCTCTGAGCATACAAAAGACATCTGACATTTACGCTTGGTCAGCCTTGAGATGTCAATAACCTACACTAGGAATACTATAAATCTGTTTCTTCCTAAAGATGTTTTACTACTTTTTCTGCCTTTGTTATCTTACCTGGGAAAATTTTTAATTAAGTACAGTCTGTATCACAGCTGAAGCATACTAGCAGCAGCAGGAAACAGGCTCATTTCTGTGAGGACAGCCAGGTAAGGAAATGAGCCCAGCAAGCTGCAGGTGCCAGATAAAGCAACAGAGAGCGGCAACAGCAAGAGACAGCACAAGCAGCAACGTCATCTGGGCAGGAAGAATGTAAGAAGCTTAGTTCCAAAGGCTTTGACCACAGTAGTAACGCTATGCATTGGAGCAGGGTACGCTAGAATTTGGGACAGCATGGGAGAAAAAAGTTCAGAGGAAGAAGAGTGCAAGTTCTGAGATGGGTCAGAAACTTTAGAGACTGGGTATAACTAATGGAGAAAGGTAGCTCTGAAGTGCAAGGGGCCCAGGGTTTGGGGTTTTTTTTTGTGTTTGTTTTTATAATTAGAATCCTAATTTGCAGATTCAAACACATAAGCAGAACTGCTAGATAATGCATCCCTCCCATTATTGCTGGAAATACGACATGCCTACCACTATTCACTATTAAACTATTCACTTAAAACTATTAAAATAGTTTTAAGAGTTCATATGCAAGTGCACCACTGAAATTTTAGATGCATTTTGTAGTCATTCCACATATTGTACTGTATTGAGACAATTTGTACAGCAATAACTGAAATCGTAACCTCAGTGATTCAGCCTTGCCAAAACCATCTTTCAGGGTTCACGTTACTAGTCAGCTCACCTACCTAGTCCACATTCTCCACTCCACTGCATATAATTTATACTGATGAAGTATCACTAAACTGTCCAAACAGTGGTGTAAGAACATGGTATGCATTTATGCAATACAGAGCTATCTTCCACTTCATTTTTATTTTCTACTTAGGTATGTAGTTCTTCCACATTTTAGTTTGCAACACTTAGAAGGGACTTTAAAAAGGAACATCCTTATGAATATGAAAGACAAAACAAGATGACTTTTTGGTAACTTTAAAATTATTGCTGTTTATAAACCTCACAGGTGACCTACAGCTCGGAACATTTGATGAAGTTGTACCACAATGCACTCCAGGATCTTAAGAACACTGAAAAAAAAGAAAAAATACCTCCTTTTCGGCCAACTCGACTATCCATGAACTTCTCTATAGTTTCAAATTCATCTTCTTCAGTTTGTGGGACATCTTCTCCACAAACTTCCAGCAAATCATCAGAATCTGTCTTGGTTTCTTCAGCTTCTTTGTAACTAATGTTGACTGTTGCCTGGCGACGAGATCCTCTCTTATCATAATCATCATCATCATCCTCCTCTTCCTCCTCCTCCTCGTCCTCCGATGAATCAAGTTGCCTCTTTTTCAGTCCTGCACTCTTTTTCCCACTTTTTGGCTTAATTCTTGAAGACAGTAAGATATGACACAACAATGATGTTTGTTGGACAACTATAAATCTTCGGTATTGCTTTCTGAACACACGAATTTCATGAATGCTCAGTTACTCCACTTTCAGTTACAGCAGACAGGAGAGGTATTCACTAGAAAGCATTAGTATATTAACATCTTATGTAGCCTTAAAAAAACTTCATTTGTTTTAATAAGCATTAATGTTTTCATTCGCATGTATACTAGTAGTAAATACTCAATTGCTTATTAGAAATAGTACCAGAGTATCCAAACGCATGACTTCTTACCTGCTTGGAGGTTTCCGGCTTTTGACCTTGTTTTTTGGCTCATAGTCAGATTCACTCTCTTCACAACTGCTTTTCTCCCTATCTTCCTCTGATTCAGAATCGGAACCAGTTCCCGATACTGACCCTGATCCCGACATTTGCCAGTCTTCACTGTACATATTGAAAGACAAAAGAGTAACTTACATTGTTGGTTTTTTTTTTTTAAATCAGGTATTCATCCACAGGGTATCTGCTGTAATTTCAACATTCTTCACAGAAATAAAAATCTTGTAACAGTTATCTCAGCTAATGAGACAGAAAATTGTTATCAATGAATAATAGGTAAGCAAAAATGCCAAATGGCTTCAAAGGGAGTTGGACTAAATTTTCTGTTATCAAAAGGCAGATTTAAAATCCAACATAAAACAAAAATCTGGATTTCTATATAGATTTCAGCATGAAGAAATGAGTTAACATGACATTAAGAAACCAAAGCACTTAACAAGTCTAACTGGAAAGATACATATTTATCAGAACTTACACATGCTCAAATCAAAGCCCTGTCATGTTATGCTCTGGAGAGTCCCACATTGTCCAATGCCTAGGGTCCCTGTGGCCCATGTGAAAAATCAGCAACTTTAGCACAAGAATCAAAAATAATAGAGACATATTTGAGAAATGACCAGAAAAACTTGAATTGCAGCAACCTGTGAGTGGCACTGGCTCCCAAAAGCTCCCACTGAGCTCCTAGATGAGCACTTCACAACCAGGCAAGATAGTAAGAGTAAGACACTTGTGACTGAGCAGCAGGATCTCCTTGTTCCTGCTTAACTGAGATCTTCTACTTTGCAACAGGAAAGACGTACCCACTGATGAACAGTATCTTGTTTCAAACTCTGACTTTATACAGGCAAATTTAATCTTAATAGCTTCATGAAAAAGAAAGAAAAAAGAAGTCTGGTATACATTATTGAAACGTTGCTAAATCTTTGTACTAACATCAGGTTTAGGTTTACTTGACCAAGGTGCTAGAGTAGTAATGTTCATCAAAGCTGGAATATTACCAAGAAATCTCTTCCTTAAATTCCCAGCCAGGAAGCCTAGGAATCAGTGCTTTGATCCCTCTCTTCTTCTCTCTTTCCTGTCTTCCAGGACATTTGGTCCTGGAGAAAATTACATTCCCATTGTTCTAGTCATCCAAGACAAATACATATATGCGTCTTCTATTGTACAGACAGCCCATGGCCAATGGTACAGAATTTCTTATTACAGAATGTCTTACTTTTTCTGCAAACAGTACGTTAAAAGAATAACAACATAAATCCATGACCTGTATTTATTTGGAGATATAAAAAACAGATATAAAGCACCATCCTCTAAGGCTTGATCATGTACCAAGTTATATATTGAGAAATCTCCGATCTGCATATCAGATAACAACTGCAGACATACTTGTTCAGAAAAGCCATAGGACAAAAATTCAAACACTGGATATATGAAGCGATTTGGTTATGGGTCCCTAAACTTAAATATCTTTCCTGTAACAGAGTATTCTATGAGATGCAATCAAATTCTTAACTAACAAAAGACTATGAATAACAGCTCATTGCTAGGAAAGTACCATTTTGCATAGTTAGTGCCCTTTTTTTTTTTTTTTCCCCACACACACAACCCCCCTTCCCCCCCCCCTAAACTACCATTTCTTTAAGATATTATACTGGCAACCCTGAACACTGAGGTGACTCATGAATTGGGAGAACAGGAATGATAGAACAGTTCAATTTCTACGCACAATTCATAAAAAACACAGGTCACTGCCTCTCACTGCCACAATAACGTATAATCCTATTCACAAACTTTTTGATCTATCACTTAGAAGGAGCTTATTTTCAGTTAAAATTCTTTGCTAGTCAATAAAGTTAATTACTATCAGAACTATAAAAACTTTTAAACATGTCAGAGGGGGAAAAAAACAAAAAAACACCCAAACAGAATTTGGCATTAACTAAGGGATTCCAACTTAAATTTGTTGTGAGACAACCTACTTATGTAGTTTCCCATTTCTACAAAATTTTTTTAGGGAGGGCCTTCAGCTCAAAAATAAACCGCAATGAAGTATTTTAAAAATAAACGCACTGATGAAAATTTTTGAACAATACTGCAGACTCTTTTCCTCAGAAATTAATATGATATAGATGTTCCTTTGGGCGTTTATTTTAAATATTCCAAAACGTTTATCAAAATTGGAAAAGGAAGATCAAGATGAATTAAAAAGGGAGCTTAAGCATTTCAAGTGTGGAGAAATGAAGCATGAATTACGAGAATATGTCACTATGACAAAAAAATCATATGATATTACTTACTCTTTATGTTTTTTCTTCTTGGTTTCACTGGATGAGTCATCTGCAGAATCTTCACTACTTGATGAGTCCTGCAGGTGAAGAAAAAAACCCCCAATTCATTGCCACAAAAAGAATGAAGTACTGCTAACATTAGAAAGATAAATCAGCTCCCACTTTCAAACTAGAGGCATACTATTCATGTTTTACTCTCTTCATCCCTCACAGTGTAGCTGTTAATGCAGAATGAGATAAGGACTGCTATGGTTTTTGTATTTATCCATCTACGAACACATTGTGCCAGCACAACTCTAGAGAACATCACAAAAAACCTCTGTCTTAAAAAATAATCGTTGTGCCTACATAAAAACAGTCATGGTTTAAGCTGCCCCAAGTTAATCAACATGAGGGTTCTATCAGAATCCTAATAAAATCTCCTACCCTCAGGAGCTTTCTCACCTTCCATATTCTCTTGCATTTAAACACCAGTTTAAGAAAATTTTGAAAATACCATGTTTCTTCTTTCTCTACACTCAAAAAAACCTCCACCCTCTTAAAACTAGATTTTCGTAACACTAATCTCATTGAGATTAAGTTTAGATTTAGATTAAGTTTTATCCTGAAAAACATCTTTCAGAAAGAGAGTACTTAACAGCAGCTGTAAATTAATGTTTTAATGATAGGTAATTAAGTTCTGTATTTAAGTTTTAATGATGAGCTGCAAAACCAGACAAAAACAGAAATCCAACCAAATGAGTGTGACTACACTGCATAGTTTTTGTAATGAAGGAGAAAAAGTCTGCTTTGTAAATAAATTCCATTTCATAGTCACTAGTGTCCTTAAAAGGTGTTCCTACTGCAAAAAGTCAACATTCTTTAGCATATGATTTAGGTTTTAAAATACCTAGAATACAGGTGTCATTCTTAAAATACAGGAATTTTTTTGTAGTAGCTGTTACAAAATTTATAAAAATTTAGTTTTCTACTCCATACAGAATTTTTGAAAACCACAGTAGCTACCCCTATATAGAAACAAGTTGAAAGAAAATCTTTTAGCATTTTTAACTGTCTTTACAAAACTCAAGAAGCCAAAAATACAATGCAAGTCAGTACTGTGTGGCTTGAAAATTCTGTCCATACATCACAGAATATCTACCTAAAAATACCACATAATCAAGGCTGCTATAATTCTGGCACCACTCTCTTGAAAACAAGTAACTAGAGACATTTTTACTTTTCTTTATAAAAATGTCATTTATTTGAATGTTATAGACCAAAACCAGACTTTTACGCATACTTAGAGAATGTAACTTGGCTCTACGTAATTTTATTCTAACATATGAGACAATGAGACTGGCATGTCTACATTTTAAAAATCTAAATTATGTTATTCACCTCTTCTGAACCACTGTCTGAGGAGGCTGCCTTGTGTTGTTGCTTCTTGAGCACTGCTTGTCTTTGCACAGCAAGTATACTTGGACTAGACTTCCAAAACTGAACAGGAACGGAGATGCAAGAGTCAGTTAAGAATACTGAAAGTCTGCAGTTTACCACATATTTACTTTTCCTAAGTAACATCACTATTAAGACTGATCTTAAATCTTATCAATTAAAAAAATTCACTACAAAATATTGCATGCACTAACAACATCAGATAGCTTTTTAAAGTATTAAGATTTCTGCAGAACAGAATGTTACATAATAATTGCCAGGACAATTTCTACAGCACGTTTAATAATAGTTGTGTAGGTATTGTTAAGGTAAAACATTTATAAAGTACATTTTTAAACCGACCTAGATAAATCCGTTCAGACCACTTAGCTGATATGTTTTTGTTTCATACAGTAAAACTGAGGTACATGAAAAAAGATATATACAGAGAATCCTTAACAGTCTTCAATTCTTTTGATAATTAATATATGACTACCTTCCATATATATGGTCTACCACCCCAATTAAGTCCATATAACACAGGAGAGTGCAGGTAATTTTGGCCCACTGGATTTGAAAGATTTCTAAACACCACTTTTTCCTGAATTTAGCTGACCTACTGATAAAGAAAGCCAACTGTATGTAAGCTTGACATTTTATACAATCATTTATTGATACAAGGAAATTAAGCATTAGATAAACAGTGTAAAAAATAGAACTTCAGAAATAACAAAACTATGTGTATCTTTGTCTTCCATAAGTTCCAGTAAATTACTGCGTGCTTCTGCATGATGAAATTTAGGTAAGCATTTAACTCAAAATACTTTAAAATGTGAGAATTTTAAAAGCATCAGTTTAAGTACTTATCCACAAGAAACTTAGCCCAATGTTTAAACAGCTAAGCAAATGCATTCTCTAACACAACCAAGCTAAAAATCTAATTAAAAACACTTGATTACCTCTTTTTTTTTTTTTATATGAAAACTGCTCTTGAAACTACCTGCACAGAATGATTTTTTAAAATAATTCCCCCCCCCCCAAAGGGTTCATTTATATGTTTTGTTTACCTCAGATCCATCAACTTTTGGCGGTTTAGCTTGAATTTGTTTCTTCTCTCTAGATGTGTCAGACTCTGATTCTGACTGAGTGCCTGACTCTGAACCAGAGTCAGAGTCGCTGCTGCCCGACTGGCTGCTGCTTCTGTCACTACTGCTTCCAGAGCTTGAACCGGATCCAGAACCCGATGCTGACCCGGAATCGTCATCTGATCGGCTGCAATGAGAAGTCAATAGGATATTACATAATTGCCAAAGTAAGAGGATTAAAAGAAAAAAAGTTGCCTTAGCTTCACCTATAAATCAATTGTTAGGTTAGACCAGACAAATGGGTAGCACACAAATGGATGCAGTAGATTAAATAAGTTGAGATGAATAAATTTAAAAATAAACAAGAAATGAGAATTCAGAGTGTAACCAGATACTCTTTGTGAAGCCTAAAAAAAGCAAGATAAAGCAAGAACATTCAAATTAATAGAGGAGTCAAGCAAGGGAAATAAAAGTGGTAGAAATATTTCTTACCCTCGCAAACTTTCCGCCCCCATCCCCTCCAAAATCCTTGTTTAGCTCCATCAAACCCCATACACAGACACCTCTTAACAGTTAAGTCTACTCCACAAAGACCTGTCCAACTAAAACATAAAAGTTTTCAATCTTTATAGATCAGCAGTACTCTTTAAAAACAAAAAAAAATTTAGAAGTACATATCTCTCTCAAAAAAAAAAAAAGGTACTATGCAGACCATGTTTTTCCTGTTAAAATAACAGCAGTAAAATTCCCCATGCAGACAACTCTGAATTTGTCACTGATGGTATGACTTGTGCCAAGGCGCTTTCCTTGGCATATACTTGAGCTGCCAGATTATTCCACCTGTATATTCATTTTACATCAGATTTAACATACTTAGCACAATATTTAAAGATAAATATTTATTTTAGGACCATTCAAAAACTTAGAAACATTTGGTTTTCTACAACAACTTCATGAAGTAGCCAAGTTAAAACTTTAAGAAGATTCCTCATTAGGTTAATACTACCATATTTCAAAGATATCATGAGAAAAAACATTGGAATCACACCACCACAGAGCAAAATAATTTCAAATTATGTACACACTGACTGCAAATGCTGAAAAAAGAGTAAACATGAAGCCAGAATCAAAAATGATAAAATCAAAAGCTGGTATCAAAACCTAGCTGATCTCTGCCAGCACAATTCATCTGGCTGACAGTCAGCTGGAGGGGGAGTGGGAAGAGGGCAGATTGATCATCCTCTGCCCTAGAACATACTTAACTGACAACATTTTAAAACCACAAAACAAAGCAAAAATCACTCCTCTTTCTGCTTTTGCTAACACCAACAAAACTGTACCAGTAAAGAAGAAATGAAGGTATTCATAAACAGACTCCTGTAGACTGCACCTCAAATCGGCCATCTACATCGGTCAACTTTGAAAGAAAGAAACAGATCATGTTTCTTGTTCTGAAGGGGGAGATATGGAGAAACACACTGCTGCTGGGTTTCCTTGCACATGCCGAGAGGAAAACTGGGAAGCAACAAGGCTGCTCCCAAACTTCCTAGTTCTGTCGTCAATGGCTTACTTCAGGCATGGTGCTATAACACTAACGTCACTTGCCAAATAAAGCAGGGCACCTGCTACAGAATATGACCAGAGTTTAAACTGTTTACCAGAAATTAATGGCACTCCATGATGATCTTCCGAAGAGATTTTAATTGTAATAGTGTTTTTGTACACAAATGTTACCTTACCTTTAATGCTCAGTAAATCAGACCATTATAAAACAACAGCGTTTCTCAGCATAGCAAAGTGCCGTAAGTAAATGTCAGGGGGACTGTGGAAGTCAGCACTAATTATAAATGAAGAGAAATGCTGTGATATCTCAGCACGGAGAAACCTTGAGACACAAGTAAATACCAGCCAGACAAGTCCCACTGACAAAAAGCCACCAAAAATGTCTAAATCCTACATAACCTTGGAGGAGGGGAAGGGAATCAAATACTTCCATGCAGGACAAAGCTTGCTCAAAGAGGGCAATAATGATGTGGATTACCAAATCTAACAAAGATGCAAAACACTAAGCCATAAGGATGGTAATTAAGTTAGCTTTCCATACTGCAGTAAAATATTTCATACACACTAATATAATGCTAACCATAGGCTCAATTGCACATAGAGCCAGAGGCAACCAAAACAAAGTACCTCTTTTCTAAGGTAGCATGGGGAAACTGACACTGGAATACGCCATCTTGGTCAAATAACTTGCCAACATTATGAGAAACATGTAAACCAGCTACAGGAGAGAATCGTGGAGAGACCAAGGGGGGAGGGGAGGGAAGGAAAAAATTCCAGTTTACATAGATTAAGTAAGCAAAAATCACATCAGCCAGATTCACAGTTGATGGGAAATATTAAGTGGTTTGACGTTCAACACATGAATTAAGTGGTAAGTTAAAAAACAAAGGCACTGAGATGGGGGGGGGGGGGGGGGGGGGGGGGGAATCTGG
>NW_008824545.1:83450-87183 GCF_000699105.1 Pygoscelis adeliae | reverse complement strand
TCCTTTGGGAGTTGCTGGAGCTTCCAGGACAGTTTCTCCACAGCCAAGACGAGGGAGGAAGAGATCCTTTCTTCGTATTGCCGGAGTTGGCCAGCCACTTCATCCACCGTTTGTTCCTTTCCATCTTTCCAGGTCATTACTGCCAATGAATTGGCATATGACAATGATGAGCTCCTTATAAACTTCCGCCACATGGGTCGTGTGCACTTGACTTCATCTGGATCTCTGGATAGCTGTTCATTGCTCAGGTCACCATAAATCACCTCCTGCACAGCTAATTCCCTCAGGAAATGGATACCCTTCTCCACGGTGATCCACTTGCCTGGGTGACATATGACATCTTCCTTGAAGGGATACCTTTCCTTCACGCTTGACAGGAATCACCTCCAAACGCTGAGGACTTGTGTCCCTTTTCCAATGAAGCTGAAAAGTCCTTGGCTAGTGTAAGCACTACTTAGCAACAACTACAACACCAGTGTGTTATCAACATTATTCTCATCCTAAATCTAAAACACAGCACTATACTAGCTACTAGAAAGAAAATTAACTCTATCCCAGCTGAAACCAGGACAATGATGCTAGTTGCTCTGGGGTTGGATGAAAAAACACAACTAATTCCAAATCTTTTTCTTTATGAAGAGATCAGCTAGCTATCATTTAAGGTCTCCGTTAAGTACTATCAACCTGTCAACAGATGTGGATAATACCATATTCAATATTCAGACAAAACACAGACTCCTTATCTTGCCAACTAGCTCTCAACGAAGCTGGGATTCTGGGAATGAATTCCCATTAGGCTTATGAGCAAGACCAGCAAAGTAAGAGCTATTTCATAAACCCTGCTTCTCACAATAAATTGGCCTGATTTGGACAAGAGTAGACTAATACAACCCAACTGCGTATCAACTAACAGTAACATCTGACAACAGCAAAAATCTTAAAGTCAATATTCAACCACATTACTAATAAATGCAAGACTACAAAACAAACCTGCAGGTAGAAGTAAAAGGGGTGGGGAGAGAAAAAGGAAATTACAAGAGAGAAGAACGAACAAATAATAACCTTCACCACAACTGATTTAGGGCTGCCCTAATGATACCATGTATGAAGGACAATGCAGAATCACTATTGTAGACTAACAGCTAATTGGTACATAGATCAGAGAAAAACAGAAAAATAAAATTTAAAGGCTGTAGCACCAATAACGTCTTACTAAGCTTTCTTATCCCACAGTGTTAAATCAGCACAAAGAAATGGGAAAAGACAAACTGAGTAGCAGTAAGTAATTTTAAAACTAGGGAAACAGCAAAGACTTGCTAAAACATTTATCAAATCTTAAGATGCTATGGCAGTATTCACACATGCTTAAAAAAAAGTTTGAAAATAACTAGTAAAAAGCACTATAGGAGCTCAAGCACACAAGAGTAGTCTATGCTGGGCAGAGCTTACTTCAACTCTAATCACCCAAATTAATACAGACGTGTGAAACTACACTAGTTTCTGCCTGTATACCTCCTCATGTGCATCACATACTCCCAGAGGTCTTGATGCAACCACAGCACATACAAAAAAAAAAAAAAAGGTAAGACTAACAGATGTGACTTCATTTCTATTGAATTGTGAAGAACTTTCCTGTTCACTGGCCACAGGACGAGTAACTGAAGGGCTCTGAGGACTACCAATGCATATTTATTTCATTGTGTCCTTTCACATGACACAAACGCTCACCTGAGCTTCAGCAGAATGTTGACTTGGAGGCACAACCTCTACAAAGACAGTACTATAACCCAGAAACCTAAAGCTCTTGTTTGCAAAGGAGGTAGGAAATGGGGTAATACATGAGTAAGTTCTGCATAAACATATGCAATAAAGACACGTTGCAGATTGTTGACACAGTACTGGGCAGCACTGTGTGACATGCGATACCTATAAATCCCCAATAGCTGCAACAGTCCAAACAACAAAGGACTTTCCTCTGAGAAATTTAAAGGATTTGAACCAACAGTAACAGTGATGGGGAACCTGAGGCAAAACACACATCATACAGTAAGAGCTACAGGTTAAGTGCTCAGTTTTCAGCATAAAAAATATTTTCAAAATTAGAGAGAAAATTGGTATTTTGCTTTTTATCACTTAAGTCACTGCAGTCAAAGATCCAAAAGAGAACACGTTTATGCCAAGATCAAAACATCACACACTTCTGGGTGCAGACTGTGTCCTTGCTTTTCCTGTACTTAAAAAAAAAAAGTTTGGTTTAACACTTCTAATGATAATCTTCTTTCACAATGTGTAACACTAATATATCATAATTTAAGACTATGATAGTGATTTTTTATTTTTTAAAAGAAAAACTTACTACTAGCTAATTCCAAGTCATTTTACACTAACACAGATGTCATCATGAGAAGGCTGAAGAACAAGGAACTTAGTTTAGCCATTCCCTCTATCAAAGTCACCACCTCTGCTCTCACAGAAATTTTTTCTTAAACTAGGAGGAAAAAAAAAAAAAAGAAAAAAAAAAAAAGGAAAGCTTATTCCCTAACCAAACTATCTGGAAATGCCAGGAGTTAAAAGAAAACCTTTTTGTATCAACACCACAAAAAAACCCCACAACCCTCTATTGCCTAACAGGACTAGCTACCTATTCAAACAGAAATTGAATGGAAATTTTCAGCCTAAGACTTATTTCTTAATTATCTCTAAAGGTATGTATCTACAAGGCAGACAGAAAGAAGAGACTTGATTACTAAGTGGGTTTTTTCTTGGTTTTATTAATCTCTCATGGAAAACAGTATCAGACCAGACTACCAACTTGCCAGACTACTGATCAACTTCTGATACAAAGGAGCACCTTATTTGTTTTTTAAATAATACTTGTAAGAAAGCAGCAGCAATAAAGCAAAAACATAGACCTACCTAACTTTTTCTAAAAATCAAGAAAGCCACCAAAACATGCAAAGACTTGCTTAGAACAGAGGAAGAAGTGTTACGTAAAGAGGAGAATAAAGAACTACCTTTCCCCTCACAACAAATGGAAAAGTAAAATGTTTCTGTGGCGTTTTCTAGCCATGCCTCTTAAGCAGTGTCCGTAATGAAAAAATGGGGTACTGAAAATGAAGTCTTACTAAAAAACTACTGTAGCAGTAGTTTTCAGTTTCAACTTCTATTCAACATAGATACTAGCAGTTTGCTACAGCACATCAATTCAACATCCAGAGAACAACCTGTTCTAGCACTTTGCCTCTGCAGATGTAAAAATCACTGGGACATTATCTGTACTTGGCTTTTTATTTTTGTTTCACATGTAGTGCTGACCTAGACAAAATTTAACAATGAGTCATTGCTTCTCATTATCACATGAGCAGGACCCAGAGTCACCCTGCCTCAGGACCTAACTGAGAAACCTATCTCTGAAAGCCAGCCTCCCTGGTGGGAAAGACAATCCATACTTCTGCTAACTGATGTGAGGAATGCCAGGATTTAACTAAAGGCTTTACCATCCTCTAAGGAGCCAATCTTTTAGCTGTAGTATTTGCCCTAAGGTGTTCATGAAAGAGAAACTGTTCCCTCCTCTCCGAGCCTCACCACACCTTATTGTCAAGACAAAACTACTGGCACATGAAGGCAGTGGTCTCCAGGAGGTGTGCAAGACAACTCATGGGGGTGTATGATGAAAATATTGGAGCTTCTATTTAGATTTATTTTTTAATCTAATAAAAAAACCCCAAACCCC
>NW_008824545.1:75646-83391 GCF_000699105.1 Pygoscelis adeliae | reverse complement strand
AGCTTTACAAATATTTAATATATGGACTGACACTGGCAATCTTACTCAGCCTCTATGCCTGAGGGTCCTGTGTCACAAAGGATAGGTGAGGTGTCCTGGGGAAGTGTGTGCTCCACAACATGGAGGGATAACAGTGGCACAATCACTCCTTCATTCCCTTTCTGTGCCCTGTGACATACTGCAGTTTGCCTCTGCCTGGTTAGGTGGATTTATGGATTACATTACTTAGTTTTAACCAAACTAACCCTCACAAAATGGAAAAGTTGTTTAAAAAGATTCCTGCAAAGAAACGGTGGACTGAAGATAACACTAATACTGTGAGCGCAAATGAGCAACAAGAAAATGGCAGAGCCGACACTTCTCCTACTCCTAGTACAAGCTCTTCGTCAGCCACATCGCGAGGTAAGAAACAATGACAATCTAATCACATCCGACAAGAAGATGTACAAAAAAAATTGGAATTATCAAGACTATTTGAAATATGTATTTACATCCACTATTTTTAACAATTAACCTCTTCCTAAGTGTATATTGTGCCTTGAGATATTAGCTAACAATAGTATGAAGCAATCCCAATCATTTGAAAACTAATCATTCAGCACACAAAGTCAAACCTCTGTTTTCTCCAGCAATGTTTCAAGTCAGGCGATACTCAATTCTGTACTTCACAAAATTTCACTAAATTTAATGATAAATGTTTAGAAGCCTCTTTTGAGGTTTTTTTACCTAAGAGCAAGGGACAAAAACGCCACATGCCATTGGAGAATTTACTTCTTGCTGCTGTAAAAATGGCTAAAATAATGCATGAAAAACAATAGCAACAAACTAAAGTGCATTTCTTTGTCAGCAAACACTGTTGAAAGATGCATAGAAAACATTGGTGAAGATTTGAAGAAACAAGTATTAGAACAAATGCACTGTAGGAGGTTTGCTTTACAGATGCTTCTAACATGTCCCAACTTACGGTATTTGCTAGATTCTGTTTTAATGATGAAATACATGAAGAACTACTTTTTTGTGAGCCACTAAAGGAAAGATGTACCAGAGAAGATATGTTCTCAACAGTAAACAACTTTTTTTTTTTTTTTTAATTAAAGAAGTTTTATGGAAAAACTGTGCAAGTATAACCACTGATGGAGTGGCTGCTTTGACTGGAATAAAAAACGGATTCTGGTAAGGGTGATAGAGATAGCACCACACATGAAATTCATCCACTGCATCAACCATAGGCAAACTATTGCAGCAAAGAATCTGGAGCCAGAAGTGTACAAAGTATGAAAGGATGTCATCAAACTGGTTAGTTTTATGAAAACAAGACTGTTAAATAGTAAAATTTTTACAATACTTAGTAATGAGATGGGGAGTGACCATAAAATCTTTTGTACCAAGAGAGGTTCACTGCTTAAAAGTATTGTTGACCTTGAAGATTAGTTTTTGGTGGGGTGTGGGGTTTTGTTTGTTTAAAAAAATTTTAAAAACCAAAAAAACCAAGTGTTCCAAATTTGCTGACCTTTTCTGTGAAAACAATGGTCACCAGTAGTATGCTACCTAGCAGACATTTTCGAAAAAGTAAGCACACTTAGTGTATCCCTTCCAGGTGAAGGTGACATTTTAACAGTGAGAAAGCAACTGCTTTTCAAAAGAAATTCATGCTGTGGAGAGAGCATTCTGAAAACAGATGTTTGGAAAGGTTTCCATCATTATGTGATTTTATTGCCAAAACCAATGCATGTCACCTATAAAAGCTATCATGTCTGTACACTTAAAAAGTCAGAGACAAATTTCTAACCTGTTTAAAAATCTTCCAAAAAGTTTCAGTGGGTTTTGAACCCATTTGTTAAAAATATAAAACTGCCACTCCTTCTGATTAATTTGCAAGAACTGATTAACACTAGGGCAGATGGAAATTTACTAGCCAAATTTTAAGAAAAACCATTGCTTAAATAGTGGATGGGATTGAAAAAAATGAGTATCATGATTTAGTAAGCGCAGTCAACAATGCACTTCTTCCACTTGGATCCACTTATCTTTGTGAGGTATCTTTTTCAGCTATGCAAGCCATTAAAACCAAGTACCAACATAAACTGAACTTAGAACCATATCTTTAAACCACTGCACCACAAAGTGTTAAATCAAGATTTTAATAAATAAGAATATTCATAACAATTTTTTTAGTGAGTGCAAAAAGGGTTTTTTTGCCCTTAACAAATATTAAATAATATTTGAAAATATTTTACCTTATCTCATCCTTTTAGAAGTAAAACAAAAAAATGTACAGCAGTACATGTATATAATTTATAAATGAATATACACACATTGGAGGTGCGTGCTCAAATATTTTTTTATTGATAGGAGTGCGCAAAAAAAATTTTGGAGACCACTGCACTAAGTGATAAAAAAAACATAATGGAGAGAAGCCTTCCTTTCTCCCTAACCCAAACACATTAAGCAAGCCTTGCTTTTAAAAACGAACATAAATCTGTAATCCCTTTCATGGGATCATCTATGGCCCTCTTCCACATGAGCAGTAATTCAGATTAAATCCTAGTATGCTAGATGCTAACCCTAAGAGTTAAGGTGGAATTATTTAAGAAAAGGTACACACATTTACACACGCACGTGCATTCAAGAAGAAAATTTACATCTGTTATCTCCTAATAGTAAAGGGGGAACTCAGGAACAATGAACTTAAAAGTCTCCCTTTAACTGCTCCTACCTTTGCTCTGAGTTTCAGCAATTTTCACACAATTTGAACAATGGTAGAAGTAGTACTATGAGCTACTGCACTTTGAAAACACTCTCAGTCCTCACCCATACATTCACCTGTTAGTGAGGGTTCAAGAATAACTTTTTCTGACATTGTTATTGCTGCTCTCTCCAGTCTGCACTCTTGCGTCAGTACCATCCATAGAGGGAACAGATTCAGCTTTTTAAAACAGTCTGTTTTCATAAACATTCTAAAGGGCTGATGAAGAAGTGGAACAAACAAGCAGGAGTGAACAGGCAGTATTTAAGGCTGCTGTCCTGAAACTGAAGTATAAAACAGTGCAAATCAATACAGAATTTAGAAAAAACTAAATAGATTTCAAATGAAAAAGGTGGTTTTGATAGTTTTCAATTTTAGTACACACACATTCCACACTGCATCATGACATACCGCAAGTCATTCTTCCAAGTGCTTAAACTGCTACGTGGTGTAACACCTTCTCCCCTTTCCCATGGAGCATGGCATTGCTGACATGACTAAGAAAAAGGGTAACAGCATGCAGAACTCCTATTACACTGCAGCGTCTACCAGCATCACTGGAAATTCAGAGAACTTGTTTGCCAGAGTTTTTAAACTGTAATTGAGTTTTTGAAGTTCATAGGAAAAGACATACAGGATACAGAAGTTTCATATGGATTTCTAGTAGGTCAGATGACATTTTCTTGATCTGCTGAAATGGATACCCTAACAGCCAACTACAACAGGGCAAAACCAATCATAATCAGCTTGAGAGAGGTCTACAAGCTTTTTCAGAGCTTGAGGACAAGTAATCTCTTATTTTAATTTTCCCTGCATTTTTTGAGGCATACTCTATAAGCAATTCCTTCTCCAGCTAACGAGCTTTAAGTATTATCTGATGTAGTCTAGCTAGGGTCCGTAATTTGACTGACTTTTCTTGCAATGAGTAATGCCCATTAGTGCAAAGTAGCACCACTGACCTCCACAAAATTAATCACCTGAACTGGCACTACTAATTACTGAGATTCTGGTATCATATCTCTAAGGGGTAGGATGCAAGGAATATTAAGTATTTCCTCAACCAAGGATTGGAATACTGTCACAGTTACCTGTCACCTGCTGTCTAATGGTGTTACATAAACATCATCTCAGGAACAGCAATTCTGATCCCCTGCTCTTCAGAGTTCCCCTTACAGAAAAGGAGAGACAAAGTGCTTTATTTCTTGCCACTTTTTCTTCCTGTTCAGGCCAGGGTCATTGCCTTTGCTTAAGATACTTTTGCTGGAAATAGTTTGGCAAAAGTGGACACCATACCCACCATGCTGTGGACACTTGAGGTAGAGTAAAAGAGATGGTTTGGGTACAACTTAACCAGCCTTTTGCATGTCCATCTGTATCCTCTTTTCTCCTTCTTCAAAAAAATCCTGATTAAAACTGGAAAGTAAGAGAAAATCTCCACTATTTTCAGGCAGCTAGCATAAATTAGGACCTTCCTGTCTTTCCCTCACCCTTTCTGAACATAGTCAAGATAGTCTCTCTGCAGGACAATCCAGAGCTGGAGCCTACCTTCTTCACTCAACTCTTCTGTGGTTTAATATGGCAGGCAGCTAAACACCACACAGCCGTTCGCTCACTCCCCTCACCCACAGTGGGACGGGGGAGAGAATTGGGGGGGGGGGGGGGGGCAAAAAAAAAAAAACAATATAAGACAGTTTAATAGGACAGAAAAGGAGGGGAAAATAATAATAATGATAAAAGAATATATAAAGTAAGTGATGCACACTGCAATTGCTCACCACCCGCCGACCAGTTCCCAAGCACCCACCAACTGCCCAGCCAGTTCCCAAGCAGCGGTCACACCTCCCCCGGCTAACTCCCCCCAGTTTATATACTGAGCATGACGTCACATGGTATGGAATACCCCTTTGGCCAGTTTGGGTCAGCTGTCCTGGCTGTGCCCCCTCCCAGCTTCTCGCTGGCAGGGCATAAGAGGCTGAAAAGTCCTTGACTAGTGTAAGCACTGCTTAGCAACAACTACAACATGAGTGTGTTATCAACATTATTCTCATCCTAAATCCAAAACACAGCACTGTACCAGCTGCTAGGAAGAAAATAACTCTATCCCAGCCGAAACCAGGACAGTCATACATACCTTAAACATAATCAGAGAAACAGTAAGCATACTTCATACTCAGTTAACTTATTCACCTGTGTTTGTCAAATTTATCCTATTCCAGCATGTCACATTATATCTTCCATTTGCTCTGGTCTTGCCTGCTCTGACCTCTTCTAAGCAACTCTATTTTGTGGTCTAACTTGCTTTTTTCCCTACCTTCTTCACTGATGAATGGCCTTCCAAGAAACCAAATGCCAACAGAAATTATAAGCATTATCAAGTCTAGAATAGGAAGTGTAGATGGAAACAACAGGGCAAAGCAAGTTAAGCTACAGAATACACAGTTCATGTTAGCAAATACTGTATTTCTGTATTATTAACAACACCTCTATTCTGTAGATATTGGGGTTTCTTGGAAGCCCATTTGTCAGTGAAGAAGGTAGGAAAAAAAGCAAGTTAGATCACAAAATAGAGTTGGTTAGAAAAGGTCAGCAGTACAACATATTTGCTAACATTAACTGTTGAAGGCCATTTGTGCTCTTTTAAGCATTTAACTCCATTACTCAAATTGGAATTCCTGCTTTTGTAAGCCCCTCTTCTAAGAATGTGTCACATAAGCCATCTTCCCTCCTCCTGCTCCAAGGAAATTATATATACTGCTTATTAAAAAAAAAAAAAAAAAATCAGTAAAATGAAAACAGCATTATGTGTTTAAAGGTGCTCCTGAATAAGAAACCTTACATTACATTCACTGTACTTTGTTCAACCGAAAAAAAAACCCCTAACCTAAATAGAGGTAAATGTAACAATACACAAGACTGTACAAAAGACTGTACAAAAGAGTGAAACATCGTGAGACTATGGAAACAGAAAGAAATATGATGGATAAAGCAATAATTATGATCTCTTCAGTACTGCTGGGGTGAAACTATTTCTCTACCATGCAAACAAACCACAGCAGTGATGACAAAGTTAGCTGTCAATAACTCGATAACTTGCTGCAGGCATGCAACAGTATATACTAAAAATGAGTAGCTTCTTCTCAGGATGGGACTTCTACATGAAAAAGTATAGTTTCATGCATGTTGACAAACCAAGGTGAAGCCTATAAAGAGCACTTTCCAGGATATGCAGTCAAGAAACCTCCCTCACCCCTAGTCCTTGAGTCAAGTAGTTGCATTTGTACAGCAGCACATGTCAAATCTGATTTGGTATGGAAGTTTGACACACTGAAGTAATTTGTCTGTTCTTTTTTTTACAAACATTGTCTCCAGATACTGCCTACATATTCAAGAGGAATTTATGCCGGAATGCAGTATTTATTTACAAGCTACTTTGCAAGAAAAGCAACATAGCTTAATGAAAGTATCAAAGGAGGCAATTTTCACATTTATTTTTACCTGTTAATTTTTCAACCCCCCCAATAAATACCTACATAATGAAACAAGAGAATGCTTTGGAGAGATGACAGGCTTAAAGAGACAGATCACTGAAACAGATTAAAAGCAAGTATCCTGTAACAGAATCATTAGTTCTTTTCAATAGTCTTAGGTTTAGCTTCACTAGCTTACCCCTTAAAACAAGGTGCCCCTGACAGGATCCCACAAGGAGGAGCAAAGTCTGCTAATTTACACAAGGCACTAGGAAGAGAAATCCTAAAATGGAAAGTTACGCAAGTCACATTGTAAAAGAACTGATTGAGCCTTTAGACTCCTGTGTAAGGTCTAGACTAAGAATGGATCCAAGAGCGGATAATTTGTCACCACTGATTTCAAGGGCATTCATTAGGTTAAGCTACCTTAAGAATCTTCTCCTTTAAGAACAGCAGGAAAGAGTAACAATTTGAGCAAAATGCAGTTCAACACACTAACAACAACAACAAAAGATTACTTTCTCCAGGGTCTTTGAAAAGCATCTGAGATGACAGTGGACTGTTTGGTTTTATGGGGTTTTTTTTGGTTGTTTGTTTGTTTTTAAAATAAACAAGAAGTGGAAGGAAGGCAAGCATTTCAATATGAAGAACCCATTAAAAATGTGCAGAAGTAACAGATCCTAAATGCCAAACTCTTAAAATTCCAAGTTCACCAATATGTTTCTTTAGGCAAAAGCTATGAAAGTGTTTTTTAGTTTTATTTTTAAAGAAATCTTAACTATTTAATTCGATTTAGATGCATAAGAAGATTTATCTTATTTATCACTGCTAGTAAAAAGCAGAGGGAGCAAAGAGCACAAAGTTCAGGCTACCAAGTGTTATTCCCGCCCTCAGCTATTACAAAGCATGAACTCAAATGAATTTTCCTGATACGGGCTAACAACTCAAAGAGATGCATTATATTTCCAGTCCTGCAGACTATTATCTGCTGCCACTACTATAAATTTTCCCCAAAGCAAAGGTATCAAAACTATACTGATCATCTACCAACTTTCATGACCTTATGAACCACATTGAGAGTCTTTATTTGAGAGCCACAAGTCACACATCTTAAGAGCACAAAGAAGTTCCAGGAATCCTTCACAGGCAGGAGGTATCAGTGGTTCCCGAGGGGTCTACTACACTGTTGTGCAATGTGACCATCCTTCGACACACATCTGGTTCCAGGGGCAACACAATGATGTCTTTACCAGAAGCTCCTTGTAGATCACCAGCAAAAAAGTATTAAATGGGATTTAATAAAAAAAAAAAACAACAAACACCCAACCAAAAAAACCACTTGAGGGGCCACATCTGATAGGTCCTGTGTATACGCTGCCTGTATCACAAAACTTCACTCTGTCCTGAGGAGTGTGAAAACCTCGCATCAGCTAAAATTTTGAAACTGTCAGAATGGTGGAATTGAATCTAAAATACGTGGAACAAGTATGTGCCAGCCAGTTAGGTTAGACAAAGACTGGGACCTGGATGAA
>NW_008824545.1:69702-75615 GCF_000699105.1 Pygoscelis adeliae | reverse complement strand
ACCATATGCACAGTGTAAGCTGTATCATGAATTTATAATTTCTTCTTTTAGTTGGAAAGGTTTCTAGAGAAAAAACACTTGGGTTTTGATATATATTCTATCTGAACTCTTCCGAAAAGAAGCAAAAAGGTGCTTTTAACTTGGATCAGGACGCCTTGTCATGCTTTAGTATGCTTAATTCTGTAAGAGATCATTCCTGGTAAAATAGCAACTTAATAACCAAAGAGAAGACTACTGCTAACAGAAGTGAAGAGCTTGCTTTACCCACTAGCTGTTCACATTAAGTTCTACCAACAGTTTCTTTTACCATTCAGGTACTTTTGTTGATCTGAGAATTCCTGCGCACTAACATATAAGTATGTATCTACATATGTCTAGTTTTATGTATATGCTCTCTCTTGCTATATACACACATTTTTATTAATATTATCTATTAGATTTCTACCAAAAAGAAGCCAGCACATGGGAATAATTCTGCAAATATGCTTGGGGAATCTCTGTTTTAACTCCCATTTAGGTTTCTTGAAAGCGAGAATGTAAAATCACAGCTTTCAATTCATCTTTTTTACCTCCTACGGAAGGTATGAATTTATATAGTAAATTGAAGCCTGCTGACGAAGTTTTTAGTCTTTGCTTAACTATCTTTTGTGGTCCACAGACTGTTCAATCCACAAAGTGAATTAAACCCACTGAAATTACTATCTTCTATTAACATTAGCTTTAAAGTGTGTAAAGAATGGTAACTGCAAAAATGGGAGTACAATGCATTCCAGCCAGTTACTTTCCATTTAAGCTGCACTGAGCACATCCCTTTTTACCTATGGAGAAGGAAGGTTTGATCAAGTCCTCTATACCTTGCTCTGCAGGAAACATAGTAAGAGCAAAGAGATGGGAAATCAGATTGTTATTCAATTAGCACCAGTGTTTTACTTCTGCAGTCCCTGTTCTACCTGGAGCTTGTCTTGCAGTTCAGGTATAACTGCCCTTCCTTGCTGATTAAGCTTTCTTACTACTATCTAACTAGGCTGTATTTACTTATAGTCAAGTTTGCAACAGAATGCTTTCAAGAACACTGCACAAAGATGCTTTGTTTAAGAGTCAGCTTCTCAGAGTATTGCTATAAAGTTTTTGTGTCTACACTCACTTGCTGTCCAGATGAACAACAGCTGTGATGTTTTACCTTGAGCTACTTAAAAATATTCCATAGTGATTCAAGTAAACAAGAAGCTGGAGAGTAGACTCTGCTGTAATTCTTACACAGAAATCAGAATATCAAGCAACAAGATTAGGTAATAGTGTTTATGCTAGCCTATAATTTCCATCATGTTTGGTTCTAGTACTGATTTGTAGCTTCAGAGGTTGCTGAAATAGAAAAGGAAAGTCCAGACAGTGCACCCAGTTATTCAACCGTGAAAATATAAGAGATGGACTTTTCCACCTGTAGCAAAACAGAACTTCAGGCTCAACACCTGCAGCACGGGAAAGTTTTCTGCTCATCTACCAGACAGATAAACAGATGCAATGCTGGAAAGGAGTGCAAGGAGCATTGCAAATTGGCCATTTCTTTCACATACTTCAGAAATAATTCACCTTCAGAGCCACTCACAGGGAGTAAAGGACAGCTACAATTCCTTACCACAATGCTGACCAGTGCATAAAATCAAAGGTTTATGATCAATCCCTTCTCCAGCCCTCCTACTGCTGAGAATACTACAAGCTTTCCACAACTTTTGCAAGTCATGGTGTTTCTGTAAAACAACACAATGCAGTATCCATGAGGACTGTGTATTTTTGTAAATCCAGCCCTGATCCACTGCTGCTCCTAACTTTCTAAAGTAATGATGGCGGCTCCCCTAAATCAGGCTGTATTTAATTGTTATCAAGACTGTCACTCCAGAATGACAGCCATGGAAGTTTACACCAGGCATCAAAGGGAAGTGAATGGCTTTACTGCACTTGTAAAGTGTCAAATTTGTAAACCGACACAAATTTTCAAAGATTTGTTGTAGTTATCACCAATGCTGCTGCTCAGATTATCACAGTATTCGCCTTCATCTCTTCTTTTCTACCAGCTCTTCAGAGTTTGATCTTCTTTGCAATTTATTCCCAGCAGCAATTCTCAATTGCTTTCTTCACTTGTCCCACTTCCCTCCCTAGCGTTCTGAATGGAACGGGACCACTAGAAGCTTAGTAAACATATTTTGTTACTGATCTCTACTTCCATTCTGTAGAATTCACATTTCCAGATTTGAAGGCTAAATACAGCAACACTTCCCAAGTTACAGTTAGCTATCTGTCTGCAGTTGCAGCTTGCTAAGGCAACTCTCCTCTGAGTAAAAACCATCTAGAGTTCTGGAAACTTACAAAGAATAAGGGAAAAAAAAAAGACTAAACAACAGGGGCAAGTCATACAAAGATATTCCTTAAGTGCCACACTCCTTTTGCAATAGTTATTTTAGTAATGGAACTGGGCTAGACAGAAAAGGGTTCCATCATTTAAAATGGCAAACTTTCATCTTTCATTTACAAAAACAGTTTCCTGATAATGCGCAGCAAACATGAAAACAAGCTTTCCAAGACCTGCCTGTGAATTAGGCTATGAGGTTAATGATTGATGCAAGCCTAGGAAAAAGGTTTTTAGCATTTTAAAACTTTTTAAAACTTTAAGATGTGCCTTAGCAGGACATTTAAGATGAAGAACAAAGTCTTGCTTCACAGGCAAGTATCAAGTTTTGAGTACGATTCATCCTCCTGATACTTACTTTTAATGAAGCTGCTGGGAACTTTATATGTTTAGCTGGTTTAGTCTTACAAATTGCTACAACTTTTAAATAACTTTGATATACTGGTATTTATGGGCAGTCACAGTTTGATACATAGTAGTTATTCCACATAATCTCTGGCAAGGTCACTTGTTTCAAGTAGTAAGAAAATTCATACACAAAATCATCAGGCTTGTCCCTGCTGAATTCATGTTTGTTGGAGGTCTTATAGTTCAGAAGACTTGCCTTGCTCACACCATTTTATTTGTTCATGTTTCTCTTCTCACCTGACAAGCTTTTTTATTTTTTTTTAAGTAACCAGGAATATTTTGCCCTTTGCTAGAAGAAACTCCAAATTTGTTTGCTAACTGGAACAGTATCAACTTTATTGGAAGCAGAAATCTTCAAACATGATTATGTATTAGAGCTTACAAATTATTCATAAGACTAAAAGTTTACTGTCTTTCTAGGACACTCCTTTGTATAACAGGAAGCTTGACATAAAAATACACAAAAGTTATTAAAGTTTCTTTAGTTTTACTGTTCATAGATTTCCTTGTGATGTGCATCTAAAGTCACCTAAACACCTCTCTCTTCCCCTTCTTCCCACTCTGTCATACACTGTGCTACGTGCAAAGCTCAATGGCCAGCAGATGCTGACTGATCAGCTGGCAATTACATTCTTCTTGAATTTCTTCACTTGAGGCAATAATTTAGATCTCTCTCTACCCAACTGGAAGTTTCCATAAAGTCCACAGAATACAGTTTTCTTTATGACTCTCTGACTGACACAATCAGCTAACTGGTTCAACGGGCTGTGATCAGAAAGAGGGGCAGAGAGACAGATGGGTAGACTAACAGCACGGTCACAACCACCTCTTGAGGAGAAGTCTAAAACAACTTTTTATTTGCAAGTTTACTTTGACTTCTTAAACCTTCAGCATTCACCATATTTCCAGTTTTAGAAATCTAAACTTTCTAGCACAGGAGGGACTTTTTGAACTTAGCATCGTTCTAGAAAGAGAACTTAATTCCAGCCCTACAAACTAGCTGTCATCCTGCATGGATGCAGGGAAGTTCTACTCAGGCTCTTCCAAACATGTGAACATTCTACATCTGCTAGAAGACTAGCATTCAACATTAGAGAACTGATTTTTTTTTTAATTAAAAAAAAACAGTTGGAAAACTGTACTTTCACTTCAGAAAACAAATACAAAGTTAACACTTTCAGATATACTGCTCTGACAGCTCTAAAGAGGGAAGAATCATGAAGTACTCTATATCAAAAACTAAAATGAACAGCCCACTGTTCCACCTTTAGTCTTGTTAGGGTTTTATACAGCACATATTACGCATGTGTGCCTTGCACTTCATAGACAGTAGCTTTATTTTAACATTCTAATCCAATGTTTCAGCATTTGACACTTTAGACATTTCCCTCAAAAGAATACTACTATTCTGTTGGATGCTGACACGGTTTTAATACTATTTAAGCTTTACTATGTAAGGCGTACACAAGATCATGACAATTCTTAGCTGAAGCAACGTGAATGTAACAATCAGATTAAGCACCTGTAAGAAAGCACTTCCAGTCCTCCTAACTATGGTCTGCTTGCTAACCAGGAAGCTTTGGCACCAAGTTCAAATACAAAGCAATTTTAGTAAACAAAATATAGGAGAATACATAGCCAAGAATAACTGAAATGAGCAAGTGCTTACCTTGACTCTCCACTACTGTTTCTTATGCTTTCTTCATCACTGTGCCCATTCATTGTAAATATTAAGAAGTTTAAAAGATAAATAAAAGTCCACTCAGGTTACAAGGTGGATATCAAGAATCCACTTCTTGGTACTTTGTACGTTTTCCAGGTGATGTGTTTGCTCTAGTGTTCTCTGCAGGTATTCAAGATTTCTCCCCAAATACCTAAAATAGTAAAGGAAAACGTTGACACAATTTGAAAGTATGTTTGCAACTAAAAAGATACCAAAAAATAACTTGGTCTTTCACTAACACTGAAAGGGGGCATCATGTTTGATGTCATGTTTTTAACTGAAAAATAGCTCTTTGTATGACACTTGTTCATGGTTGATCATTTTATCACCATTTTCTTGTCCGAAAAAGAAAATTAAAATCTTTCCTGACGTCTATGAAAACCAGAAAAAATTCTTCTCAAAAGAACAGGCCTTTTTATTAGTTACACTTAAGAAAATTGAAAGAACTAAATGAAACACACAAACGCATGAAAGGAAAGACCTGTCTAGCTTTTTGCTTGACTGCAGTTGGGTCCCAGCATACAGGCCATTATGCTTCTTTATGCAACTTTTCATTGATGGTGCTATTAAGATGGCAATTTCAGCTGAACCACTAGCTACAGAATAGGAAATGTTATGGAAATTACATTCTCTTTAGCATTGCAGGGTGAGAAGAACAGCTTACTGCATGTCTGCACTATACCTCGTGGCTTAACTTTTGCCACAGTACTGACTTCAGGACAAAGTAGATATAAATTTTAAAGAAAAACTGCCTACCTGAACAAAAAAACATAGATATTAATGTTCTGCTAGGATCTGTTTAGTAAAATGTATTTCATGCACAAAATGTAATGGAAGCATTTCCAGATATACACATAATGCTTACATCCAGTTGTGGGTAGAGGCAGGAAGACAAAGACTGTCTTGTTTAAAATAATTGTCTCAACTAAATCCAACCAGCAAGATCCCACAGATGGAATGATCATTATTTCACATACAAGAGCATCTTAAATCAGATCACTGCAGTACCCGATGCAGCTAGAGAAAGTATAGGCTCACGGTAAAAGGACTGCAAGTATAAACTCACTGATAATCAGATAAAGAGCAGCGCCTCTCAGAGATTTAGTGGTGTGAAAGCGATTAGGGGCTCGCCTGCTGGTTGCCTGCCCCGAGGTGCTCTCCTCTAATATGCAAAAGCCCAACCCAGAGCTCATCGGGTGTGGGGTGGGGGGCGGAAGCCTCACTCCAGGGTGGGAAATGCCCTGAGCTCAGGCACCATCTCAGACACCCGGGCCACTCCGGTCAGCAAACAAAGGCTATGAGGGAAGGGAAAGTGATAGGAAGGAGCCCTGCAACGCCGGAGGGGCCGCGAAGCGAGGTCGGGGACCCCGCGGTGGCG
>NW_008824545.1:55106-68311 GCF_000699105.1 Pygoscelis adeliae | reverse complement strand
CAGCGTGTTTTTTTGGTTTGCTCGGGTTTTCGGTGTAAACTCACAGCCCGGCGACAAACACGACTGCGCTTATTAGTCTAACTACGCGGTTACAAGTGGTAGCGGGGCGTATTTAGGAAGGCTTGGCGCGCTTCTGCTGGGAGGACGCTTGTTTCCGTGAGGACGGTTCCCTGGCTGGGGGCTGGTCTTCCTCCTTCCATTCCAGAACGTAACGCCCGCTGTTTTCAAAATGATTAACGTGAGCCGCTTCTTTAATGTGCCTCACGTTCGTTATCGGGGGGAGGGGGAGGGAACCCACAAGAAAAAAGTCACGTAAGCTGTGTGTCCAAATGTTCCCAGAGTGGCAAAGGAAAGTAGTGGCAGTTGAGTGAAAGAGTGGGCTGTAAACGCAACGCCACAGCCAAACACTGTTGGAAGGAGAAAGCAACTTGCCTGCCTTCTTCCCTTCAGAGGCACACGTATGCAATTATGCTCTGTCACTCTAAAGGAGGATTGTGGGGTCATTACTGGCTGACGTCTGGCACCAGACCTTTGGACATTTACCTGTTTAGCACCCTGCAAGAGAGAACGAGGTCAAGGTAAGCATGAAAACACAGTTTGCTCATCAACGAAGGGAAGTTGGAGGAAGCGGGTCACTGTGTGGCTATACTAGAGGAACATGGTTATAGTAGCTGTCAAATCAATTCAAGCTTGAAGAGTTGTGTGGGCCAGGAGCCAATGTCTGAGCCACAGTCAGTCAGCTGGAGACCTCTCAGGCCTATAGCTTACCTCATGGTTGCTCTTCCATGGTGAGCAAAGCTGGTTGCCTCGGCGCTCAGTGGAGGGTGGGCAGCCAATGTACTCACCACCCTTCAGCTGGGTTGCTGGGGTTTCCTGGAGCTGCACCTTCAGCCCGCCAAGCGGGTTGTGGGATTGTCTGCCACACACAGCGACTCGCTGTCTGAGGAGCAGCAGAGTCTAGACGAGGCATATACACTAGCCCAGCTCTCAAGCATTATATAAGAAGGTACCCCAAATCTCAGTGGTTGATGGCAGAGAATAATTTTTCCCCGTAGAGTTAAAAAAATGCGCCAGGAATTGTTCAGACAAGAAAACAGCTTCAAAGTTTACAAGAAGGCCATGTTACACTGTGTTGCTTACTGAAGCACTTAAGTTTGCCTAAATCAGCTTAAGGGAGAATATTTTATTGTGATAGACAAGAATGCTGCAAGATCAATGGACTGAAGTTTAAATTCAAGAGTGTCAAAATGAAAGTAGTTGTTTTAAATTAAGGTAATTGATACCAAAACACTTTGCCAAGGACAGTTCAGACCCTAATGGAAGGATTTTTATTACTGATAGAAATTTGTTACTTTTAAGGAAAGAAACAATAGAAAGCCACTGCTTTGTTCAGCCAGAAGGGATAGGCCTTATGCAGAAATTGTGGACTAAAGCAGTTACCTGCAGCAAGCAGGAGATAAGACCAAGTTGATAAGAATGCGGATACATGCTTGGTGTTAAGTGTACAAATGATGTGACTTACATAGATGCATAATTTGAGTTACATAGACAAATAGCAAAAGTTTTCAGTGGGTTTTAGAGCTGGTTGCAAAACTCCCATAGGTCAATATAGATGTAAATACATAATTTATGCCTTTAATATCAATATGATCCACAGAATCAGTAAAACCTTTAATAATGCAACCACACCTAAATACAATTAAAAGGAAATACATGAATTAAGCATCCCTTTCTGTTTACAGAATCTCTCTTACAAACTGCTACACTTTGTCTAGTTGGAGACATATAAAAAATGCTCAGGGAAGAAAGGAGATAGGGGAACAAAAGCAAAAGAGAAAACTAGATAAATTCCAGCAATTCCAGTTGCTTAGCTACAGAATGCACTCAATTCTTATTAACCATCCAAAAAGCTAAACGTCAATAAAGAGGGCAGATGTTAGTCAAATTCCTCTATTCCTGCTATGCAACTTCCTCTCTTCAAGTTCCTAATTATTCAGATACAGTGACTTTCATCCTCTTCTTTCCTTTGTCTCTTCTCCTTCCTACACCTCTGTAAGAAATCATGTATAGAAAATAGTTTTGTTCTGCTAGAAAATATCTTTCCAGGCTGCTGCTTTGAGTCATGTGCATTATTTCATTTTGAGACATGTTAATTTTTAATCCTTAGTAACATCAACAATAGTAATCAACTTCTGTTAATGAATGTAAAGCAGTATTCCCATAAGTCCAGTAAGTTGGTTTAGCCAACTTATTGGCTAAATTGGTATTGGTAAGTTGGTACAGGAATTAACAAAAACTACCTGTTCTTTCAGGAAAAGAATTGAGGGAGAAAGTCCAGGTGTTCCATTTCACATGGCAACTACTACTTTGTGTTTTGCATGGTTAGAGTTACTCTTGTGACAGTTTCTGTATTTAAATATTGATTACACTGCACATGGACAGTTTCCTGTGCAGGTTAAGGCCCCAAATCTTCGAACATTTTAAATATGAGCACAATTTCCTAGCATTCCTCTGAGCGTTTATGGCCTCTGCTTCATCAAGAAGATGGTCATATTCTGCAAGATTGTCTGCATGGTAGGAAAGTATGACTGTACTTATATTAAGTATATTTGTAATAGTTTATTTTAGCTATCAAAAGTAACTGTGAACATATGACAGAATGAACATTAGCATAAGTTAATATTCAGAGTCAGTGCTAGAGAATTTTACCAACAGTACTTTCAAGATTGTAAAACTGTTGTCACATATGGTTCCATTTGCAGATGCACAGCACCTCTATCCTCTTCACAGTTACATGCAGCCCAGTATGTCAGATATCCTTGGAGAGCTGCCTTGTGGTTGCTAGAAGGTTCTGGAGTGGGTAATGCTGTTGTAGATTAATTAGGCGATACACACATACTTGCACCTGCTATGAAGATCCTTTTGCCAGAAAGGCATTTATGTGTAAACTTTACCATAACCTGTTAGTACTGGGTACTCTGCTATAAACAGTATTTTTTTTTTTTTATTTCTTTCTTCCCAGGACTTCAACACTAGAGTTTTCATATCCAAGTTAATAAGGTTAAACCTACCGCCTTTCCAATGAGGAGCAATCCTTAGCTTTTTTTACCATTGCATGATTTACTTAGAGGTGAGATGTCTTTCTGCTTCCTGTCTGTAGCAGACATGCTAGCCTGTGTGCTCACTAACATGATTTTTTTTCCTGAACACAGCAGTTAAAAATACCAGCCTACACTTTGCAACCCAGGAGATAACCTCCATTTCCTAAGTCTTCTAAATATGTCCCAAAGTGCTGTTCCCCAGGATGTACCTGTACATGCCCTGTCATTTGTGTTTGAGAAATAAAGGTGCGTCACATGTGGTAACCTCACTTGGAGTGACTGCAATACGAGGCAGGCTTAAAGAATAAAGCAGAATAAATTTCAGTTTCAGCAGAATGAGAATTGAACTCCTAATTACAAAACTTGGAAGAAGTCTACATTTTCAGTGATATTTTACTTAATAGCCTTCAGCTTGTTCAGTTTTCTTCACCTAGATTCTTTTGGTAGAGTTTCTCAGCTGCCTTGGAAATCCCCTTTGAAGGTATGGTTTCACAATGGTTTAAATTAACTGGTGTTAGAGCTGCTGTGATCCTGTCCTCTTGTCTGCCATATTGGCCAAAAACTAGCCCCACTCAAAAATGATTGCTTTCTCGCCACTTCAACTTTCTGAACTAGGTCACCATACAGCTGCACATGCAGTGATCCTTGTGTGGTAAGATAGTAGCAGCAATTGTTACTTAGGGTGGTTAGAAATTGCCACAACAGTGTCTGGAGATCTTTCTTCAAATCCCTGTGAGAGATGGATTTTTCTTTCACATCAGAACTTATTTGTATTGCATCTTTAATCGATTCCTTCTTTCCCAGATGGCATAGTAAAGTATGCATGACATTCCTATCTTAGGAGCATTTCACACCATAAGTAATACTGATTTCTGATACACATAGCTGTTAGTCTGTATCAAGAGACAAGTACATGTGACACACAACATTTTAAGGACAACTGGGCAAAGCTTTTTGTTATTACAGAAAAGCTATCACCCATGGGAATAAGCTGACTTTTTCTGAAACTGTATTGCAGGTTTCTGGCATCCCAGCGTGCTTCCAGCATGTGAATGAGAATATTTATTGTGCCTAATGTGCTACAGTTTTACCCCCCCATCCCCCGCTTCCCCCCCCCAGCTGTTCTTGCGTTGAATTTGTGCTTGTAGACAACAAATAATCAATACACAATCCAAGTTAGGTGCACTGTTATGCAATTAGCACAATCCACTTCAATGTTTATGTTTTCAGGTTATTTACCTTAACATAGCTGTCCTGGTTTCGGCTGGGATAGAGTTAATTTCCTTCCTAGTAGCTGGTACAGTGCTGTGTTTTGGATTTAGGGTGAGAACAATGTTGATAACACACTGTAACAGCTTTCGCTGATATTTGTGCTTGGTCAAAGTCACTGCAGCAGGACAGAGGACAAGTGAATGGTCACTACAAGGTTACTGTGGGAGAGGCTGAGGAGGTGTTTGCCTTTGTAAATCAGGGATTCTGATTTCATGTCAATCATTTTTTAGCATGAACATGCATGATATTCATGGTGCAAGACACTGCTGCTTTTAACGCGTTAGGGGAGATGTTTCAGGATTGATACAGCTTCTTCAGTGATCTGGTAGTATATATCCCATTATTATTATTATTCACTCCCTGTAGATGTTAGGAAGCTTTCTAACAATTCACAGTATCTCTCAAGCTCTCATCCCCTTCTGTCCCTTTTTTTAAAAATATTATTATTATTATTATTATTATTATTATTCAGTTGCTGGCTGAGGTTAAATCACGACAATATTTTTTTAATAGTGGTAGTGGTTCCTGTTTATCACAGTATCTTATGTTAATGAAAAGATTTATCACTGTTCTATTCTTAACATTTAGAAGCTCTTCTGGACAAAGAAGCTTCTTCCTTTCTAAAGCAGTGAAGCCTTAAATGCTGGACGTAGCAGTCTTTAGTGAGGCAAGATAGACAGAAAAAATATCCTTAACATTTAAGTGTGCACTATGTTATGTACTGGTTTCTTCTCTTTTTCTTACCTTCTTTCTAAACAACCCCCACCACACTTAGTACTTTGATTTTTCTCCTTCTACTCTTCAGTTAATTCTAAAACATTTCTTGAAGAGCTCAAAGACCACAATAGTGGATGTAATACAACAACAAAGATTTTTTCTTCTCAGTAGAAATTAGCAGACATAGCCTAGTTTGCCTTCTTTTAATTCATTTCGTACCCCTACTGTTACTCCATTTCGTTTTGCATTCTCCCTTCTACTAAGAAATCATCAATAGCAATTTATGTAGGTAAACCAATCATTATCCTGTCATTTAAATACCACATCTTTTTGCCTTTTTCACTCCTAGCTCTTTTTTTAACCACACCCAAAAACCCCTTCTCATTTACCTGCCCTCCTCACTTGGGCCTCATCAACCAAACCAGCTGCACAATGCTAAAGATTAGGGAGATTAAGATTTAGAGGGAAAAAAAGGTTACAAAAATCCCTTCTTTTACAGAAATTGCTAAAAGAAAAATAAAAGAAAAAGATTGAGTTCTAGTCTTCAGTTCTTCAGTTCTAGTCTAAATTTGTTCTGTTTAGCCTGTGGGCCACTTTCAGAGTAGTCTTGTTAGAAATCAGTTTAGTTTAAATCAGCTACTTACTTAGGTCTTGTCTTCACATACAGCTGATCAGAAGTAGTTATTTCGAAATGATTTTGTGTGTAGATACTTACATCATAGTAAGATACAAAGTTTTGTTAGCTTTAAATGTCATTAATCGGTAGGTACTTAAAATGCAGGCAGATTTGTTAACTGTAGAGCATAGAAACTGGAAATATGGAAGAAAAAATAAAAAATCTTAGTGGCTAGTTAAATTGGCTAAATTTGACCAACTAAGCATAGGGTTTTTAATAATTTATTTGTAAATTTCTTAAATTATTTATGCAATCCCTTAAAAAATATATAAGTACATCAGCTTCAAGTAAATTATTTTCAAGTTAAAACAAAATATAACGGCTTCAACTGGTACAAGTGTATATAAAAATTTTCTTAACTATATGAGTTTAATGAAATTGAACAACAAACTGATAATTGGGCAACTATGATTCAAGGCTGTAGTTACACCTCATATATAGTACAATTAAATACGTTTTTTACAAATTTCTGCCTTGTCTGGACAGAATATCTGTATGTGATTAGAACATCTGAACAGAAACATTGGATCAGTGTATTGGCTGAATATTTTGCTGAAAAGATCAAAGAAGTAATTAAAACAGTGGCATTTAAATGGTTATAATGAGGCTTTAAAGTTAACATCCATCAGGACAGCTGAGAAAAGTTAACACTTTTCTTTAGACTACTGTTTTGTTTGGTCTGTCTAAATTACCATTGATTTGTGGAGGGATTAATTCTCTCCAAAAGCAGCTGCACGGTGTAGACATTGCCTGCCTTATACGCGTGGTGTCTGTTAATGTAATCTTCTTAATGTTTAGCAAGAGAAAGTGTAAACTGAGGTTGAAGTAAACTTTTTCTTTTTTTGCTCCCTCTTAGGCAATAACCCTTGGTATTTTCAAGATAAAGACAAACCTGTAGCTCTTTCTTGCAGAGGCAACAGTAGACTGCTTTAGACTATGTTCTGGAGTAGGAGAAAGAAATTAATTCCTGGAGACTTACTTAATCACAGTAAGCACTTATGTGTTTGTGGATAAAAATAATAAATCTAGCATCCAGAGTTAAGAAACTTACAGTAATGATCTTTCAAGCCACAAGTAGTCTTTGTATAAAGAATTGTCAGATGATAGTTTTAAACATGGCTCTTTTCTTGTTAT
The DNA here is from genome assembly GCF_000699105.1 of Pygoscelis adeliae. Taxonomy (NCBI): domain Eukaryota; kingdom Metazoa; phylum Chordata; class Aves; order Sphenisciformes; family Spheniscidae; genus Pygoscelis; species Pygoscelis adeliae. The sequence goes on along the minus strand of NW_008824545.1, from coordinate 61,411 downwards.
CATACCATTTCTATAGCCTTTTTTCTTTCAAGTCAGACTGATCATATACATAGTAATACTTTCAGGGTATTTTTAAAATAAATAAGGAACTTTTCTATTGAGAAGAAGAGGAGCTTGTCATGCAGTCAGTTCTAGATTTTTCATTTCTTTAGTTGTGCTTTGTAATCCAATAATGAAAAAAGTGGACTGTTTTCTCTTAATTGCCTTTGATATATTCATTCTGTGATTATATTGCCAGTCTTTAGTTTCCTATAGTTTTGGTGTGTCTGGAAACGGAACAACACTTTCCGATATGAATGGAATGTGGATAGCCTTGCTTTGTTATGAATTTCTCTATCTTTGGCTTATGCTTTCAATTCTTCCCACTCTGTTTTCAACAGTCTTGGATTGTTCTGTTCATGAAGGTTCAATTACAGCTGTTACTGTAATTATTAAAAGTTGTAGCCTTAGCCCATGTCCATATTAGGAACCTGATAGTTTTAGGTCTGTGGCTTGGTTTGCTTTTGTTTGTTTGTTTGTTTTAGGTTTTTTTCTGAGGGGGACACGACATGCTTAGTACATATAAAACCCAGGAGGCTAGACATACTAAAGACAGAGTACTTGCTATCTTAATTTGGGAATCTAGTAAAGCCTTCTTTGTTGCTGATGGTAAGAAGTGGTAACTGTTCTAACAATGACCTCTACTAAGTTCTGGTTTATAGCTCTCTATCATACATGTGTATTGAATTAGTCTGCAACGTAACTTAAAGAAAACTTTTAAAAGGCAAAATAAATACTGTAAATGCCCAGGTGAAATGAACAAGTCCCTGTAAAGATGTATGTAACTAGCAGGCTTTTTGATGCACTACTTGAAGCTGAAGCTAAATAAAATAAAGCCTGATTTTAGATAGGTAGGTAATATTAGTGAAGCTTTTATGGATGGACCAATATCTTTTTGGTATATTAACTCTCACTTTGAGGCTCTGATATTACTTGTTTTCAAATGGTCTCACTTTTTGCAGTGATTGTATTCATAATTATCTGATTTTGTTAAGTGTTCTAAATTTGCTTTCTAGTTCTAATTTTAGTTGCAAATTAGCTCATAAATTAAAAATTAACAAATAAGTCATTGGCATATCTAACTTTTGGCCAAGATCAAAGGAATCAAGAGAAGCTGAAGAAGGCTGGAGAGCAACAGTCAGCTTAATAAAACTAATTTCAGAATATTGTAATCTCCAGGCCTTACTGAGGCTACTTGGTTTGCATGCAATAATCATCATTGTAAGTAGCCTACTAATACCTCATCTGTAGCTGTACAAATAATTAATGTTGTGATTGTGTTTCCTGGTCCTGTACACCAGAGCAGTTCCAATGCAGGTGGCAAGCCATTGCTGAGCAACACTAGCATCTTCAGACTATGTTTCTACTTGCCACCATTTTTCCTTTAGGACAGGTTGTGCTTTCCAGCAATGTTTATTGAGTGCTTCAATTACCTAGAAAGGTATACGGGTTCAGTAGCAGCATCCAAGACAGGATGCAGCTTATTTTGATTCTCACCTATCACTTTGAAAATCAGTATCTTATTTCAAAAGAGCACTTTGGTTTTAAAGTTATTCAGGCTTTGAATGTAAAAACAGAGCTGGCTATTTTTAGAAAAGAAGACATGATGACATGAGCAGACCCAGCCATAAGCACACCAGGCAGTAGATACCTTTTTCTTGTTTACAGAGTGAAACTAGTTACCTTTGTTGCAGGTTCACGCTGTACCTGGCAGTCTCCAAGTACTTGAAAGAAGAAAAAAAAAAAAAAAAGTGTTCCAGGAACAGCTAACTAAGATCTTTATTTCTGCAGGCTTCTGTCCTGTATACCACCATCTCAATCTCTGTTATGTTCCCTGACCTTTCCCACTCTTTAACACCTCAGGTTCCTTTTCATGTCCGCTAACTGTGCTGTGCTGCAGGGCGAGGGAGGGGAAAGGCAGGAGGAGGCTGATTTGGCTTTGTCGGATACCAGCTGATACCAGATACCAGGGGCATTCATTTAGACCTCTCTTTATATTTTCAGAGCCCCAGCACTTTTGATAGACTTCGTTGAACTTGCTAGCTGATTTCTAAAGTTACTGCAGAAGAAGATAGGGAATGAAAAAGTAAACGGTCAGTGTAACCATGTTTTTTTCATTAGGAAGCTCTACTAGAAGAAGAGTGCCAGTAACGTGTGGGAAAGAAACTAGCCAGTCTTTCAAAGACTCTCTCTACTGTCCACTTGCAAAACACCCTTAAAAATCTAAGTTTAAAGTTACTTGAAATATCTCTTGAACAATCAAAAAATGTCAGCTCCTACATGTAGACTTAAGCCATCATAAGTCTGTTTTAGAGAGCAGTTATACTATTTCTAGGGTAGATTTCCTTTTTCAGGGTTTGCAACAGTAATACCATATATGCCTTGTTCATCTGGCCCCTTTCTTGCTTTTCCTGTTTGCATGCTGGTGCATCATGAACTTCTAGGGGTCTTCCTGACCCGTCCTCCCAAATTCAGCTGGCTGGCCAGCTGGCCTGGTTGGTAGGGCACTGGCCAGATACACATGGCAGCTGGAGTGCCACAGCAAAAGGCATGGTACTGAGCAGCTGTCAGGGCATACACACCTTTGCTTAATGAACTCCCACCATAAGGCATTTTTTGTGCTGTAGTCCCTCCTCTGTGACCATGTATTACTGGGAACCTGCTGTTCATTTGATAAGCATTATTGTTATGTGATCTTATGCATAAAATGCCCATTCTTTATAACATGTCACTGTAGTCTTGGATTTTATAATTCATTGGAAGTTAAGAGGCACAAAGTGGCATAACTATATGCCACTATATATATATAAAATATATATATAAAACAATATATATGTAATTCTATAATATATATATAATATAACACTATATTTACGCCTGGAGCTTTTGTTTGCACAGCTATTTCAATCACAAGCCTCTCCTACACATACCCCAACCTGACAAAGTTTACACTACAAACATTTACAAATGCAGATGTTTGGAGCTTCCCCTCAGCTACCAGAAGGCTATTCTTACCCATCAATTTTAACAAATCGATTATGTTACACTAGTATAACTATACTTGGCCAAAACCTTGAACATTGTGCCTCTTGCATACTAGAGTAATGCAGTTTTCTCACTAGAGCAACTGAAATCGTGTATTGCCTTCGACTTGGAAGAAGTTGTATAAGACTTTTTTTCCCTCTCGGTTGTACCAGTATAATGGGTAGGTCATGCTAGCAGTTATACTAATGAGCAGTCTTTTAGTACTTCAGCACTTTTAGTACTTTTAGGTGTAAATAAGTTTATAAAACGTAACTGAGTGTTTTCAGTGTTTGAGTCTTCAGTTTAGACTAGCTCTGAGAAGAGTGGACAGCTGACTATAATTTGAGCATGCAGAAGTTCAGCTCAAAGCTAAGATTTATTACTAACTCTACTGCTGATGGGAAAAATAGACCAAGGAACTCGCAGGAATCATGTGTGAACTCTTTCTTCACACATGATTCTTCACTTACCCTCCACAAGGGAGGGTAAACAGGAGCTCTGTCTGACAGAGGAATCATCCTTCTGTGCTTAAACATATAACATAAAAAACATGCAGAGGTCTATTGAAAAGGCCTGCACTATATTGCTGTATACAACAGTAACAATTGGGGTTAGACCCATAACTTGCTCTTTGATGTAGAGAGTGGTGAAAAGCAATGATTTTGAAGCTGAGAAGAGTTGCAACAAATGCAAAACATATTCCTTCCTTCAAAGCATTTGTACTGTCATTAAGAATTTGATCCTCAAAATTTTCCTGTGAGGCAGTATTACCCAAGGTTATAGTAGGAAAATGAAGACTAAAAGTACTTACACAATAAATGAGAATTAAAATGATACAATAGCAGCAGAAGAAAAAAAGTCTACAAAATGTTAATCTGCAGGGACTTTACACCAAGACACTAAAGATGTAACAGTGTGTCTGACTGCATCTATTTTCTCGACACTAATTGCATAACTCATTTACTGCTAATGTAAATAAAAAAAGGGCAATATGACCTGAAATTTTTAAGGCCTTGTCTGGGACAGTTCATTAACATATTGAAATGTAGATTTCTGTCTTAGGGTCTCACCTACAAGCTGGGATAAAAGTTCTTTCTGAAGTTATTGATACTGAGTTTTAATTCTTCTACCAAAAGATTATAGAAGTTAATGACTGTAGAGGTGAGAACTCACTTTAGCAGGAAGAAACTACCTTAGAGCTAGCAATCTGTTAACTGAGGTAGAAGATGGCTGCGTCAACCCTAAAATGCAAAGAAAAGTAAGAGAAATAGCTTTGCTGTCAGGCTATCATTTAAGACTCCGCTGACCGGTCACAAGAGGCAAGGAAATGGGAAGAGAGGGTTTACATCATGTACTATAAAATATCAAGCCGTATGTGAGAGCAGGAGCAGAAAAGATAAAGTTCTGTGAGTTCATGGCAAGTGTGAACTGTAGAGGCAAATTAGAAAGCCTCACAGACTTGCTTAGAAGGTGGCGTGGCTAAGGAGAAATTGTAATGTGAATGTTAACATTTTCTTTTTTGGTTTGTTTGTTTCTGCTACAATCTGCAATTTTACTAAACAAGTTATTTTGTCCTTATAACTTGTCTGTCAATTAAACTGAATCCTTTTATCTGACTCTTCTGTTTCTTCACGGTGACAAATTCCACTACATGTGGTGGGTTGACCTTGGCTGGCTGCCAGATGCCCACAGAGCCACTCTCTCACACACCCTCCTCAGCAGGATGGGTCGAGATAAAGACAGGGACATCACTTACTTATTACCATCGCAGGGGAAACAGACTAGACTTCGGAAAAATTAACTTAATTTATTGCCAATTATAATAGAGTTGGATGGTGAAAAACAAAGACAAAAACCCTAAACCACCTTCCCTTCACCTCCCTGCTTTTTCGCAGGCTTCACTCCTTCATTCCTGACTCCTCTACCTCCTCCCCTGAGTGGCACAGGGGTATGGGGAATGGGATCTTGGATCAGTCTGTAACAGTTCCTCTCTGCCACTCCTTCCTCCTCACACTCCACTGGTCCAGGGTGGGTCCTCCTGATGGGATACAGTCCACCACAAACTGCTCCAACATGGGTTGTCCACAGGCAACGGTTCCTTCAGGATAAACCTGCTCGAGCATGGCCTATCCATGGGCTGCAGGGGAATAACACTTCCACTGAGGTCTCTCCAGTGCCTGGAGCGCCTCCTCCACTCCTTCGCTGACCCTCGTGTCTGCAGGTCTGTTTCACATATTTCTCACTCCTCTCTCTCAACTGTTGTGCAGCATTTTTTACCATTTCTTAAATAAATTTTCCTAGAGGTGGCATAATCTTGGCTGAGGGGCTCAGCTGTGCCCTGCGGTGGGTCCATGGGAACTGGCTGGAACTGGCTGTATCCAGCATGGGGCAGCCCCAGTCTCTCCTCACAGAGGCCACCCTTGAAGACCACCCCAGCCACCAAAACATTGCCTTGTAGACCCAATACACTAAGATATTGGGTTACTTTCACAGTAACCATAACTCCAAAAAGTATCTCCAAAGAGTATCTCCAAAAGGTTTCATATTGTACCCCCACTTAAGCTGCTCAGGCCGCTTGAGAGCTGGTACTCCAAAATTCTGAGAGTAAGAAGTTTTTTCTGGTAGCTGACAGTAGCTAGATACACATCCAGGTAAAGCGGCACTCCTGAGCCTTGAAGGGGGTGTGTTCTATTTGTTCTAGGACTGGATAGTCCAAGCACAGCTCTGGAGACACAACTCAGGACTGATTTTTGTCCCATGGAGGGCCGTGAATTATGCATGCACCAAGACGTGAGTTATGCAACAAGAGATTTAGCAATTATCTCTTCCTTTTGATGGCCCTAACAAAGTCATTTGCTGACATGCTCCTCCATTTCCTGAGGAAGTCCTAGTAAATTGCTAGCTGTGTGGCAAGGCTTTGGGGGATCTGATGACTGGAAATAAGAACACTATATTGTATTGCAGAAAGATGTGCTCTTATATCCTTACATTTGCATGTCTATCTGTCAGAGAAGGGGAAAAGCATCTTCAGTCATAGCTTGGCAAGGTTGTGAAGAGGGCTTTAAACTAGAGATGCCGGGGGAGGGGAACCTCAATCCATCCCACTCCTTCCAGTTTGATGCCAGTGCCAGCAATAGATGCCCAGAGCCTGGAGAAGGATCGCAGGTCAGCAGGAGAGCACCTGAAGAGCAGCACAAAGGAACTCCAGCCAGTAAGACAGCTTCATTGGGGGCCCAACTTAA
>NW_008824545.1:42385-54002 GCF_000699105.1 Pygoscelis adeliae | reverse complement strand
GAGTAGGAAGGGCTTGGGAGACTGTGGCTGGAGCACATGGTCTGAGGAGTGCCAGGGGGGATTATTATTTTTTTTTAATAGATTTTGCTGATTTTTCTATGTATCCTCTGAAAAATGAGGGTGGCCTTATATTTGAAGTCTCCTTGTATTTGGGGCTAAATCCATGAGAACAGCCAGAGTCCATAAGGATAAACCACAATGAGATGGAGAAGAAAGCAGTCGAAATTTGTTTTGGCAGAAATTGGTTAAATAAGTCTGTTTCACATTACACAAGACCTTAGCTTGGCCAACTTACTACCTTTGTTAAAATGTGGCTTCCCAGGAGTAAATCTGGATGAAATGTCTTAGTACTGTTTAACTCATTTTTTCATAGGGAAAACTCAAAAAACTGTGCAATTGCATATATTGGACCAAAGAAATATATATGTTTGCATTTTCCCATGAAACTCTCTTTTCCAGAAAGAAGAAAATCTATGGATAGAGTTGTTGGGTTTAAGTCCTATATTGAGGGAAATAGCAGTATTTTCTTTTATGTTATGCCCCATCACCCCAAAAAGTGGAACACAGATTCAAGCAGCAAAAGCTGAGAGTGATATATTAATGATAATGTTTTAAGAACACTGATATGTCAAGAACAAGAAGTCAAGACCCTCTTCAGTGTCTCAAACAGATGACCTGGGACAAATACCCCACATATTCTTTCTAGCTTTAGCAGCTGTTGCTAGACCTAGGTTAGGTAATATCTCTTCAGGTATTAGTCAGATGGTTGAAATAAATTTATTGAGGTTCACGGCAGTATTTTCTGACTATAGAAAAATCTTTCCTGGAGAAAGAGTATGATTCTGGGAAGCCAAATGGGCTAAAAGTGTATATGGAAGACCTCCGAGATACAAGAGAATGGGTTTGGAGACATGCTAATTTTCTTCTCACCAGTATATTGCATAGCCTACCTTTAGCACACAGTAGACTTAAGTAGGTTCAAGGTCTATTCCTCTTCCCAAATACAGGAATAAATTAATGAAAATATAGAAATTATTTACATCTAAAGGAAATTAATGGTACAAGGGGAACTTAACAGCAATTTTCTGTCTCAAAATATGATTCTAGAAATAATTTACAAAAATAATTTAGTCAACTCCTATCCTGGGCTGCATCAAAAGAAGGGTGGCCAGCAGGTGGAGGGAGGTGATTCTGCCCCTCTACTCTGCTCTGGGGAGACCCCACCTGGAATACTGTGTCCAGCTCTGGAGCCCTCAGCATAAGAAAGACATGAACCTGTTGGAGCGGGTCCAGAAGAGGGTCACAAAAATGATCAGGGGGATGGAACACCTCTCCTATGAAGAAAGGCTGAGAGAGTTGGGGTTGTTCAGCCCAGAGAAGAGAGGGCTTCAGGGAGACCTTATTGCAGCCTATCAGTACTTAAAGGGGGCTTATCAAAAAGATGGCGGCAAACTTTTTAGCAGGGCCTGTTGCGACAGGACAAGGGGGAATGGCTTTAAACTAAAGCGGGGTAAATTTAGACTAGATATGAGGAAGAAATATTTTACGCTGAGGGTGGTGAAACACTGGCACAGGTGGCCCAGAGAGGTGGTGGATGCCCCATCCCTGGAAACATTCCAGGTCAGGTTGGACGGGGCTCTGAGCAACCTGATCTAGTTGAAGATGTCCCTGCCCACGGCAGGGGGATTGGACTAGATGACCTTTAGAGGTCCCTTCCAACCCAAACTATTCTATGATTCTATGATTCTATGCGTAAAATGTAAAGCACTGTGTAGCAGCAGAAAGCAGGCGGTGTGGCGCTGGCTGTGAACACAAGCTGTGCCCTACCTGTCATTCCATCAGAGAAGGCTGGGAACAACTGGCCCCTCCACGACTAACAGAACTTCCCGTCATTCTTTAAGGCATACAAGATCTGGAGGGAACTGGCAAAAGGTTTCAAACTGTTTCAAACCTGGATAAGACTCAGTGTTTGAAATGTAAAACAGTCTCCCAAAAGGGGTGGCAGTGAGGAGCCGGGAACCATGTACATTTATATATATATATTTGTAACGTTGGGCATGTGCTTGCTTTTACCATGATATTCAAGACACCAACATGAGTAAATGTGTTGGGATGGTGGCAGATCAGATCCTGGATTTTTCAAATTAGGCATGCAAAATTACTGGACATCTTGTCTAAGTTTCTGCAGTATGGCTCTCCAGGTGCAGAATGGAAGTAAAAGCACTGCTGTACCTCAGAGAGATTTCATCAAGCTTAGTAAATTATTATGAAACAAGAAGATGCAATAATACTGTTTGTTAAAGAAAAGCCTCAGAGGAAATCAATACCTTTATATTCATGGCAGGAGTGCATTTGGCCCTTCTGTGTTTTTAAATGGAGAACATTCAGTGATACAGATACTAAACATTCCTCTGCATAGTTGGTAAAGCAGCAGTGTTGTGTCATTTCAATGTGTGACTATCTTTAAGAGGTCCTTAATCATGTAAAGAAACTGACAACTTAAAATTTAGGAAATGCCCGGTCAAGTATATATGGACAGCCTTAATCCAATCTTTTAGTTGGGAAGTCATATCCAAATACATGAATTAGAAATCCTACTGCAAAAATACATCTACAATTTTTTGAATATCCATTTAAAAAGCAAAAACCTCAAACCCCAAAACTTCGTTATTGAAGTAACTGATTTTCTCTCTCTCTTTTTTTTTTTTTTTTTGCATTGAAGATATGGGGAATACAATAAAATGATCGAGTTAGTGAATCATACCAGGTGTCTTCATTTAAAGTAAACCGTTAGTGCTCAATTAGTTAATTCTCCTGATCTTTAGCTGCAGTATATGGTATCATGATGATTCTCACTATTACTACAGATATAAAAATTATGTTCACATTAAATGATACACCTCAATTCAACTGTTCATGCTGCTTTAATTTTTTTTTTGTGATTGAAGATACTTTCGTACACAAGAAATTCTACCACATCTTTCTATACACACAGACCTCAAATACAGAGGATCTGTTCTCCCCTCTCTCCATCTTTTAGATGTCAAAAGTTTGTTTAAAAAAATAAATTGGACTATTGAATTTGGAATAGACAAACTACTGAGTTTTAATTGAAGAAAAGAGAAAGAACATCTTAGATTGGATAAAATAGCAATTTCTGTTTTAAAAGTCCAGGATATGTAAGCCAAGTAGTGCTCTTAACTTTTGACTTTGACATTGGCTATAAACACCAGATAGGAAAATATTTTTGCAATATTAAATATCATGGTTGTGTAGAATATGAATGAGTGCTACCTTCAGTATATTTTAATTTCATATGGTATACCAAACAATTTGACAAATATATGCTGACATTAAGGAAGCACATGCATACATATTCAGAGGAAGAAAACTATTTACTTATTCTGTATACTATTAAATTTTATTCCTGAGCTCCAAAAATGAGATAAATGTTAAAATTAGTGAGAAAGACAGAGTGCCTCAAGATATAAAGAGAAGTATGTGCATGTGCCTTGCTTTGGTACACTCTGTTGCTATGAAATAATTCCAGAGTTGTATTTATGAAAGTGGGAAAATAGATAGTGATTGTGAATTGCTTGAGATCACACAACTGTGTGAGACAGATCTGGCAATTAAGCAAAATTTTCTTGGATACAAGAATAGAGATGGATTATGCTTGATGAGATATCCTATGGTGGACAGCAGAGATTTACCTTCAAAATTATGTATTTGAGGATTTCTCATACTGATTTTTAAAATAATGTCTATTTTAAAACTGTTTTTTTACTTGGTATATCGCAATCATGTGAGATAAGTCAAACCTGAAAAAAGCTTCTTATGACTGGCAATTCCAAAACATGAATTATCCTGTTGGAAAATGAAGGTAATGTTTTATAACAAGCAAACCAAGGCATTGAACCAGCTTGTCATAAATGGTTATGTTTAAATAAATAAATATGTCTTAAAGTCATTCTTCCACTAGGTAACAAAAATATTTGCTGTTGCAGTGCTGTGGTGTTTGGGTTTTTGTTTGTTTGTTTATTTGGATTTTTAAAATTGTTTTGACAATCAGCACTTCAAAAAAAACTTAGGGGCCCATGTACAGCTTGTAAATGAGAGTGACAGTATGTGTGTCTCTACCTTTGTTAGAGAAACCTGGATGGTTACATGTTGCTTCCTTCAATACACATTGGTCTTTCACATCTTTAAAGGATCTAGGATTCTGAAGTGATTGTATTATGTAAAATGGAGCATTGTGAAAATTGCTTGCAAAGGATGATATTAATGCTGATTCTCCTTTGTATTTACAGAGCATGCCTTCACCAAAAATGAACCAGGATATGATATAGTTTCTTCCTTTTGGAAGAATGCACCCTAGGAACTCAGCTGGGGGAGGGGCAAAAAAAGTTTGAGTAAGGAAGAGAGAGGTAAGAGTCATCAGAAAAGGTAGTAAATCCGTTGTTTGGGTCCTCAATTGAGGACCCAACGTAAAATATCAGTTTAATTCTTTGATCTCTGATTCAGAAGTAGGATTTGCACATGCGTTTTTCTTTTGTGGGAACCTAGATATTAAACTGTTAGATCTAAGTTCTGATAGACTTCTCTTGTAAGATTTAACTTTTTCATTATGAACTCAGATTTTAACTTCATTTTGGGGTAAAGAAGGAAATCCTAAAAGGTAATTTTTTCCAAGAAAATTCTTTTCCAGGGGAGAAAATGAGACATGGACAATAGTAGGGTTGTATTTTCTAACTAGTGAATACTGCAGCCTTCCAAGGATGGTTAAAGATTTGAGGAAGGATGGTATAAAAGAATGGGCAAACGGAAACTTGTGAGACTTCAACTCTCAGCTGGAGTGAATTTTTGTATAAGAAACAGAGATGATCACTTCCGTGGCTTTGAGGATCATGTTAAAGAATTGAATAGTCATTCTCTGACATGTTAAGAAAAGCAGTGCTATGATTTAAAATCTTAGGGAATTGTCCATTTCATGCTTATAGGGGAGCTCTAAGTAAGCATGTGATCATGATTTCCCAAACTTTCATTTCCAATTTAAATTGCCTCCAACAAGATGGATTAGTCCCTGTATTGTGTCTTTCTTTGTACTATAAATTATACTGAGTTCTACAGTTTGTACTATCCTGCTGGTCACTTTTAAGAAGAAAACAACATTATTCTAGTGGCTAACATTACCCAGCATTAAAAAAAAATGAATCCATTGTGCAGCAGTTCCACTCTGGGAAGCTGTCAGAAAATTAAAAATAATACTTCTTCACTTAGGGATTCTTGATTATTGTGTAGCTGTTTTGCAAAAGTCTGTATTCAGTGCATTCTAGTACTTCTGTGTGCGTGCAATCTGAGATGCAGTCGTTAATGTATAAAATGTCAAAGTGTAAATTCATTGCATTAGTAAAAATTAGCAATTAGTAATATTTGAAATGAAAACTCAAACTTCTTTAATACAGTAAATTTTCTTTAATTAGTAGCCTTCCTTCTTACTTCTTGAAGTAACCTGTTCTTCAGTGGAAATTCTACTTAGAAACTAATTTCATGTAGGCAGCTTCTCCATATTGTGGAGACACTTTTTCAAGTATGTAACTACTGAGTTTGAGTTTACAAAGTAGTATGAGGGTTTAATTTTTTCTGAAATGGTATGTGTTATGAAAAACTATTAAAATTCAAGGAAAAAAGCACATAATTTACAACAGTTATGAAACAAACTCTAGAAAACCATAGGTAGAACAATCAGCATATGTCAAAATTATAACCATGGATGTTTTCCAGTGACAGTGTAACTTTTATTAACGATGAAATTGGTATAGTTCTGTAAACTTGGAACAGTTTACACTAGCAAAGTATTTGCACTACTTTATTTGATAATAGCTAATACTTTATAGTTATAGTACTGTGATGGTGGTCTTCAGTGTATATAATCCCCTTTTTTTCTTTGAGCGTCACTTTTCAGCTGCATTCTTTCCTCTGAGCTATGCGCTGTTCTTACTGTATTGGAACAATTTAAAAATTTCATGCTAAGATTATTGTTTTGACCTGTCATACATGTGTGAGGTGTTTAACAACATCTGGCACACCAAATTATCACACATATTAAAATAAAACTAAATTTGTAATATTGTTGCAACAGTTAATGCTCAGTGACCAAATAACATCTTTCTGAACAGAGAAACTGAAAAGTGTCATGTTGTCATTAAACCATTACTTTCACATAATGGGAATATTTTTTGTAATAGTTTTTACATCTGGTGTTTTCAACTTTGATAAGTTACGATGTAAGATACTACTGGTACTTAAAGTTTTATTCAAATTAAATGTAGTAATTGGAGAAAATAATGTTCTAACATGTTTTTATGTTTATGTTGCTGAAACTTGATTTTGTCCGATTTGTCAGTGTGCAGTAGATAGAGCATCAGTGAGAATCCCAGCCAGACCCAATATAAATATTTAATTGAATCTTCAATATTCTTTTATAGTGTAAGTTAGTTTTATATATCTTTATAGTCCTTTAATCTTTATAGTCCTGCAGTAGTCATAATTGACTTGTAATAACCCACAGTTGCTGTTCTATAGAAGGTACTTATATTAAACTAGCACGTAGGTCCACTAATTCGAAACCACTGCCGATCACTTGCCTTTTTTTTCCATTATAAATTTAAAAACAGTGATAGTGAAAGGCCTTACTTATGGTGAAACATAGGATCCAATACTGGTAGCTCAGGTGAGAAAATCTTAGAGCAAGGATATTCCCTAAAATCTCTAAAGTAAAACCAATTTCAGTCAAAAGTTCAGCTTAAAATTATTCTTTTGCTGCTGTAACTGAAGTATAAAGGTTTTTATGAGTACAGGCGAATTAGTAAATGTGGTTCTGGAGTACTAAGCAACTTAGTATGTATAAATTTAGCAGATCTATGAAAAATTGTTGAAACACCATGAAAAATGGAACTTCTCTGTATCTGCCTGAGGAAACAAAATAATTTTGTAATGTTTAAAATCCTAGATTAAAACAGGTGCCATTCTAAGAAATGTTGGAAATGAAGGTCAGACTCAACAAGAGTTTTCATATTTACCAGCTACTAATAACTATAAAATTGCTGCTGCCTTACCCATACTGAATTTGTTAGTTAACAATTTTTTTTAATAGAATAAAAGATGGGAAAAATTGCTTTTCTGAATCATTAATTTCTTTCTTCCAAGAAAATGTGAAGAGGCGCATATTCATTTGATGTAAAAAATAAATACACCCACCTCCCCACCCCTCCAGTATGATAATAAATTTTTACTTCCTGAGCATGTCATTCTTTAGTCCCTGCCACTTGACTTGATATGATCCCACTGCCTTTGGTAAACTCTCTCTCTACCCGCCCATCCCCCCTGAGTTAGGAGGAATGAAAGCAAATTTGAGTAGAAAAACTTTTATACTAAGAGATTTGAATGAGAGCAAATGCTTTTCACCATACTAGAATCTTGTATTAAATATCAGCCTGTGCAGAAGAAACTGTTGTCATTTTAATTGCAAATCAAAATGATGCTGTAAAAATATAAAAGCTTGCAAAAATCTCTTTACAGTTCAGTATGGGAATAATGTGACTTTCAGAATAGATTTAGTATTGAGATAATGCAGCCTTCTATTAGGCAAAACCAGCTCAATTGTCTTAAAACTTCTTTCTTGTAAGTCATCAGTAACTTCCCTATGTACCTTTTTAAAGGCATTTGTTAAACACGTAGCCCAATATTTACTGTGTGTAGCAGGTGCAAGTTGCAGGGCAGGTGTATGCCTTCATGAGTTTTTCAGAATCATTGCATGTACTATTTACGCCAAGGTAGAAATTTAACTGTCTTCAGTAGACTTGTGTGAACTGCATCAAACAGGTTCATGAGCTATGAATGACCGACCTCTTATGCTCTGTCTTGCATGATCTTTCAGTAATTTCCTATATATAAATTTATTGTTCACGAGGCTTTGGCAGAGTGGATGGTTCTGACTTCTGAATACTTACTACAGGTTCAGGGAACAGAGATCTTCCCAGATGCAAGGTAATAGAAATGAACAAGTGCCTTACCTTTATTAACATGATTTATAGGCAAAGTTTACTGCTGAATGAAAGTACAGTTGCTAATGTGGTAGAGGCCTTTGTTTCCTTACTCCTCATTACTTCACATCATGCTTGCAAAGTCTTAGACTTTCTAAGATGCAATTCTAGGTATAATTCTAAGAACTGTATAAGAGATTCAACACTTTTTTTTTTTTTTACTTGAAGGCTTATGCTGAAGTTTGTAGTTCTGTGTACATGGGAATACATGCTGAGCTATGAATGAGGTTCAAAACATGGATTTATCAAAATGGCCTGTTATTTTATACAGCTGTAAGAAATAACACAAGCATAATATTTTTCAATGAGTTTGTATTATTGTACTTCAGTTTAGTTTAAGTGGCAGCTTAGTGACAACTTTCTTCAAATACATCATCAAAGGAAAATTTTTTTAAGGAGACACAAATTGATTGAAAACCTAGAAGTGATCAGCAGTCTCTAACTGTTTACTTAATAATTGAAACAATTGTTCCATTGCAGGCTTTAAGGAAAAGGACCTACTTAGGCCAAATTCTAAATTTTGAGGTACGTTCTTCCTGAAGTTTTAATAAAGGCAAGCAGTGACAGTTAGGTTGTTATGACAGGTCACAGAATTTCACATGGAGTGTAGTTCCATGTCTGAAAGGGAATAGGGGATTGCTTCTGATGCATTCTTATGATGTGTCCAGGATAATGAAAAATCTTACTGTGCCTAAGTTATTTGCTCATATCCTTCTAAATGTCAGGTGTTGGTATTTTCACTAACATATACAATATTGCTGTATAATGTTGATCTGTTAGAACAGGGAGAAAATGGTTCAAAGTTTCAGGGAGATCATCTTTAATAAATAATTCGTAATCTATATTCTTCTAAGTGGAGGAGTACTAAATATAACATTAATTGTGGTTTGAATAGGTTTTTAGCTATGACAGCTTGTCTTGCAAAAAGATACTTTGAAGGTAGACATTTTATTAGGTGGCAAACAGACAGAGGGTCAAAGGCAGAAGTGTGCCAGTGTTGACTAATTTCTTGCCAGTGTCAAACTGGGACGGACTCCTGAGTCAGTGTATTTACATCAGTCCTCTCATAGTGTAAGTGTGCCTGGTGTCCTCTGCAACAGCCAGAAAGGTTTCTGGCAGACAGGAAAGCAGCACTCTCTTCAGCTGTCATCCAGGAGTGTTTTTTGATGTGAACCTTCCCTGCTTGTGTCCTAGCAAGAGAGTGATACAAGGTGAGAATTCAAAATGAAGTTACAGTGACTGGAAGTTTGGTAGCTGGGTTTAGGAGGAATATTTAGGAATATCCATCTATACAGTTTCTTTAAATAAAAGGTTAAGAAGCAACTTAATTATGGTCTATGTATACTCAAGGAAAGGATTTCTGAGAATAGCCAGCTTTAGATTCACTTGGAGGTAAAGAAGCATTCTGAAATCCATTTTTGGAGGGCTGAAATTAGACATTCAGACTGGAAATAGGGTAGCTTTTTTACAGCAATTGGAACATAGTATAAAGGGATCATATAAAGATTCCTCATGTTGAAGTGCCTATATATATATGTGCAAGGTGCCTTATTTGCAAATGTCCTAGGTTCAGAAATATGACAAACTTGATGCAGAAACTGTTGGTTACAGAGTTTTGGTCTGTACGGCATAAAATTTCAGACTAGATTCTCAAAATGGTTCCTTACCTTAAATATCTGTGTTTCAGTATTTTAGCACCTCCAAGGTAGGTGGGTTTCTGTATGGCTTATTATTTATGGGTGCCAAAATTTGACTCTAAAGGAGTATTTAATGTGACTCACTAACTGGAAATTCCAGTTTTCTCCTTTGCTCTTCCTGCTGCATTATTGCTCAAAAAGGGATTTCTTCAGTGGCTACACATAGTTTGCCTTCCCTTGCTTTTAGGTCATGATGAGCTGATTGCTGTCGTCCATTTTGAAGATCACATCATTAATTCTTCTGATCGTTTTCTACTATAGTGGTGTTTCGGTGCAGCAGGGAGTGTATGCAGAAGCACTAGAGTCTTTTCCCAGAGTTAGAGATGCTATTTGTGGTAATACAAGTATAATATAAATTGGTTTTTATGATCTATTACAAAATGCTCTGGAATTAGTTTGGAGGGGAAACCACCATACCTGTGTGAGTGTTTCTCTATTATTCGCTATTCATATTTTTTATTTGATTATTATTTCATCAGTGTAAGAATATAATTGGTCTGATTTATGACAGTAACAATACCTACAAACAGGAGATCAAATGTTTGTTTTGCATGCTGTGGTAATCTCATGTCACTCCCATGTCAAATCCATTTGATCCTATAACAGCAGTAGTTATAAGGGAATTCTTGTTTTGGTTTTCTTACGTTGTGGTTATGTAGAGAAAAATCATCTTAAGGTCTGCAAAAATTACAGAATGGATTTGTTAATAGAGAATACTCTGTGATTACTGCCACTCTTTCTTTATATGGCTGAAGACTTTAGAAGTACAGAAGGCTGTCTGCTGATCTCCATACAGCTTTACTCAAAGCAGTTGTTAACCAGGGCTTAAACCAAGGTTTATGTGAAACATACTGAGCTATTTACATATGTTTGCTAGAATAGTGGATGCTATTATTTTTATGAGAAGAGTTGCTTTGATGTCTACCAGTTTATTGCATAATGATGGCACAGCATAAGTTAAAAAGTGATGTGCTGATTTCTGTTTTAGCAGGCGATCTGTGAATGCATAATATTTCAAAGAAGAGCTTTCCCATTGCTAGTGTGCACTGCTGAACATCTGTTCTTACCTTGACATGTGCACAAATCTAGTAATTATTCCTGATATTACTAATTTTAAAGTACTTAATGCCTCAAAACCACTAAGAAATGGAAACTCTGCAAGATGATCTGTGGACTGAATAAGCAAGCTGGTTGAAGAGGTGCTTCTTGCTGTTTGGATTAATTTGTCGTCAGTTGTAGAACTCATGAGAAGTCACGCACAAGTAGATAACAACTATACACTTTATATAAAGATGTGTTGACACCGGCCAGCAACTAAGCACCCAGCCAGCCACTCACTCTCCTGCCTACCTCTCCCCTCTCTCCAGTGGGATGGGGTACAGAATTTGGAAAGCAAAAGCAAGAAAAAGTTATGGGTTGAGATAACGACAGTTTAGTAAGTGAAGAAGAGAGGGAAAAAAGAGCAAGTAACGCAAAGGCAGTTACTCACCATCTCCAATGAGCACATCAATGCCCAGCTCATCTCTAAGCATTGGTTACTTTGGAAAGACTGCACACCCAGTTTTTACTGCTGAGCGTGTCATTATGTGGCATGGCATTTCCATTTGGTCAGTTTGGGTCAGCTGTCCTGGCTGTGTCTCCTCCCAGGCTCTTGCTCACCCCTGGCCTACTCCCTGCGGGGACAGAGTGAGTGTCCTGGTTTCAGCAGGGATAGAGTTAATTTCCTTCCTAGTAGCTGGTACAGTGCTGTGTTTTGGGTTTAGGGTGAGAACAATGTTGATAACACACTGATGTTTTAGTTGTTGCTAGGTAGTG
>NW_008824545.1:38321-42033 GCF_000699105.1 Pygoscelis adeliae | reverse complement strand
GGGGGGGTGAGCGAGCGGCTGCGTGGTGCTCAGTTGCCAACTGGGGTTAAACCACGACAGTGAGAAACAGAGAGGGACAGAGGTGCAAGCACTGTTCAGCAATAACCAAAACACTGGTGTGTTATCAACACTGTTTTGGTCACAAATGCAGATTACAGCACCATATGGGCTTCTATGAAGAAATTTAACTCTATCCCACCCAGAGCCAATACAAGTATACATTTACCGCCAAGTGATGTTTTCGGACTTCAACGCATAAGTCTATTATTATGATGCAACTTATTAGATAGTCTTAGCATCTTTACTGCTTGGTTGCTACTTCCTATTTTCTGTACACACGGAGTTTTATTAGATCTCTAAAGTGCTTTCAAGCACAGTTCTGTTATGCAAAGTAAGTTACAGTTTCTGTATGCTTCACTGAGACAGCTTCCTTTGAAATTATCCCCAGCTGCACTGTGTTTATACTGAGACTTATGTAGTGCGAAGGTGCGTGATAGAGACAATGCTTTTGCTGTTGTGCCTTGGAGAGATATCCTAGACAAGCAAATTTTATAAACAACAGAGACAGTTAGAAAGTGCTCTTAAGTTCACTAATACAGTGGAAGGGCTAGAATGACTGTCACAAATCATTAGGGTAGAGGAGCTGAAGCTGGCACTAGTAGTTACTTATTATGCAGACACTGATTATGGATTCGCAATCCAACATTGTCCAGGTCTGAGAATTGAAGGGATTTTAAATACTAAAGTCAATATTATGTATTTATCTTTTGGGGTTTTTTTGTGCTATGATTAGATTTGGGCAACTTTTAAAAATACTTTAAACAAATATTACCTGCCCTTAACTCCTATTATCTGTAGGAAATTTGTATTTTTACATCCAAATTAATTACAGCATTTCTTGAAACCAGTTTAAAATCTTATCAAAACTTTGCAAATATGTGACTGTAAGTTCAAAGCACAAATGCAATGTAATTTAGACATCAAAGTCTGCTTTCAGTTTTTGAGGAACTCTATGTAACTTAATTTAAATTACCCTAGTTATGGCTATGCTGTCCATCTGTTACACTAGCACAAATCTATGAGGGTTACTTTCCCCTGGTAACAAGTAATTACTTTCTGTACTCTCTTGCATTTTTTCCCCTGCTAGACAATGGGATTGGATGAAAGGAAAAACTCATTTAAGTAAAAAAAATTGACATTGACAAAAAAAAAAAAGAACACTTCAGTAAGGAGCATCTAAAAGATATCTTGATGTGGGCAATTAACATTTCCCCTGGAACACAGCATGGTAATTTCCTTCTTTATTAGAAGCCAAAAAGGACATGTTGCTTTCAAGATTAAGCAGTGCTCAGATTCTACCTTCTTTTTTCTTTTTTCTAATGCCCCTTATGTCCCTTTCATACAGTAAATCATCTAAAAAAACAGCAATGCATGGTGCTGTATAGACTATGGTTGATCTGAGCTGTTCTTAGTCCTAAATAAATTATAGCTAACAGTCAAAACCAAATAGGAAACAGAAGAGCATAGCAATCGATGTTACAAGTGAAAACTCTCTTGTATCAAATATTTTTAGAGGGATAAAGAGGATTATATAGCTAAGAAAAAGTAAATTTTATTTTCAGTAACTTAAAGGCCTTAGTATTCTGAAGTTATTAAGAAAAAAAAAAAGAAAAAGAAAAACCTGAAAAACCCAAACTCCCAAATCCCCAAATCCAGTTCCTTCAGACTTCCATATGAAATCTTTTGCCAAACAGAAATCCAATCTACTATTGCAATATCACTGGAATCATCACAGATCTACATGAAAAAAATTTTGACCTTTTTCACACTATCAAAATGATGGAGAAGATCAGTTAGTCAGCCTAAAGGTACATTTGAGCATTCTCCTTGTTACACTCAAAATGAGTACTATGTTCTCTAGCTGTAATCTTATGTACATTGTTAAGCCAGGTTTGGTTCTGTAGTTTCCTGTATGCTTGCTTGGTGAATACTGCCTTTGGGTTCCTACAAAATGTACATCTCAGCAAAGCTGCACTAACGTTGCAGCATGACTGTTGCTGTTCTAAAATTCCTCATCTGCTCTGAGGTCCTGTACAAGATCTTTCTGTGAGAAGGAATGCAAATGTTGAATGAGGAACGACTTACCCTCACTCTTTGTTATACTGTTCCTCACACCTTTTTCTTTCATATAATCACTATCCCTGCTTTGTCCGGGGTCCTCAGAGAATTTGAGTCTCAAATATGCATATCCAATAACAAGTGTTAGCAATGCACTACAAAGTTAGAATCATAGAATCATTTATGTTGGAAAAGACCTTTAAGATCATCAAGTCCAACTGTAAACCTAATGCTGCCAAGTCCACCACTAAACCATGTCCCTAAGCGTCACATATTCACATCTTTTAAATACCTCCAGGGATGGTGACTCAACCACTTCCCTGGGGAGCCCGTTCCAATGATTGATAACCCTTTTGGTGAATAAATATTTCCTAATATCCAATTTAAACCTCCTCTGGCACAACTTGAGGCCATTTCCTCTCGTCCTATCACTTGTTACTTGGGAAAAGAGGCCAACACCCACCCAGCAGTTGGCCTTGTTGAACCTCGTACAATTGGCCTCGGCCCATCGATCCAGCCTGTCCAGATCCCTCTGTAGAGCCTTCCTGCCCTCAAGGACATCAACACTCCTGCTCAACTTGGTGTCGTTTGCAAACTGACTGAGGGAGCACTTGATGCCCCTGTCCAGATCATTGGCAAAGATACTAAACAGAACTGGCCCAGTACTGAGCCCTGGGGAACACCACTTGTGACTGGCCACCAACTGGATTTAACTCCATTCACCACCACCAGCCATCCAGCCAGTTTTTTACCCAGCAAAGAGTACGCCCATCCAAGCCACGAGCAGCCAGTTTCTCCAGGAGAATGCTGTGCGAAATGGTGTCAAAGGCTTTACTAAAGTCCAGGTAAACAACATCCACAGCCTTTCCTTTGTCCGCTATGCGGGTCATCTTGTCGTAGAAGGAGATCAGGTTAGTCAAATGTGACCTGCCTTTCATGAACCCATGCTGACTGGACCTGATCACCTAGTTGTCCTGTACGTGCTCCATGATGGAACTCAAGACGATTTGCTCCATAACCTCCCCGGGCAACAAGGTCAGACTGACAGGCCTGTAGTTCCGCAGACCCTCCTTCCGGCCCTTCTTGTAGATGGGTGTCACATTTGCTAACTTCCAGTCAGCTGGGACCTCCCTGCTTAGCCAGGACTGCTGATAAATGGTGGAAAGTGGCTTGGTGAGCACTTCCACCATCTCCCTCAATACCCTTGGGTGGATCTCATCCAGTCCCATAGACTTGTGTGTGTGTGTCTAAGTGCTGTAGCAGGTCGCTAACCATTTCCCCTTGGATTATGGGGGCTTCATTCTGCTCCGCATCCCTGTCTTCCAGCTCAGGGGGCTGGGTACCCGGACAACAACTGGTCTTACTCTTAAAGACTGAGGCAAAGGCGGCATTAAGTACCTCAGCCTTTGTCACTATGTTTCCCCCTGCATCCAATAAAGGATGGAGATTCCCCTTAGCCCTCCTTTTGTTGTTAATGTATTTATAGAAACACTTGGTATTGTCTTTTACGGCAGTAGCCAAATTAAGTTCTAGCTGGGCTTTGGCCCTTCTAATTTTCTCCCTGCATAACCTCACGACATCCTTGTAGTCCTCC
>NW_008824545.1:28443-37543 GCF_000699105.1 Pygoscelis adeliae | reverse complement strand
AGTGGTTGAGTCACCATCCCTGGAAGTATTTAAAAAACGGGTAGATGAGGCGCTTAGGGACATGGTTTAGTGGGCATGGTGTTGTTGGGTTGACGGTTGGACTCGATCTTGGAGGTCTCTTCCAACCTTAACGATTCTATGATTCTGTGATTCTATGATTTCCATCAGATATCTTGTAAGTTCAAGTTCCCCACGAGAACGAGGGCTAGCGATCCTGAGACTTCTCCCAGTTGCTTATTGAATATTTCGTCTGCCTCTTCATCCTGGTTGGGTGGTCTATAACAGACTCCCACCATGATATCTACCTTGTTGGCCTTTCCCCCGATTCTTACCCATGAACACTCAACCCTTTCATCACCACCATCAAGCTCTAGACAGTCAAAACATTCCCTGACGTACAGAGCAACCCACCCCCTCTCCTTCCTTGCCTACCCCTTCTGAAGAGTTTACAGCCATCCATTGCAGCACTCCAGTTGTGTGACTCACACCACCATGTTTCCATGGTTGCAACTGTATCATAGTTTTCCAGCTGCACAATGGCTTCCAGCTCCTCCTGTTTGTTGCCCATGCTGCGTGCATTGGTGTAGGTGCACTTCAGTTGGGCTATTGATCCCACCACCTTTTTTGGGGGAGAAGCCCTAGTTCCTATGTGACTGTTCTCAGGTGCTTCCGTGGTTTCTAATGCATCAATAACCCTTGTGTCTTTGCTGCCGCATGGATCTCCACCCCTACCTCCACTGAGATGGCAGACTGAAGGACCTCGCTAACACACCATCCCTCAAACATTGGCGTGCTGCCCCCAGGTTTATCTCTAGTAAGCCTAGTTTTATCCCCTTCCCCCTTCAAATCTAGTTTAAAGTTCTTTTAATGAGCCCTGCTAACTCCTGCTCAAAGATTCTTTTCCCCCTTTGAGACAGGTGTACCCCATCTGTCACCAGCAGTCATGTAGACCAACCCATGAACAAAACCCCAAAATTAGCATGTGTTCTCGATTATCCTCTGTCACTGAAAACAGTGACACTGAGACAACACTGATCTGAGCATGAATTAGTACATGAGATGATTAGATATAATGTAACCTCCTTACTAGTACTAAGATGCAAATGCGTAACCTGTTGTTATATACCAGTACTTTAAGTTCAGCTCCCTTCTACCAGCAGGACTAAACCAGTATCTTTTAATTTACTCCTTTTTATCCTGCAATATAATAATAATAATAATAATAATAATGATGATGATGATGGTGATGATAATGATGATGATGATGATGATGATGATGATGATGATAATAATAATAATAATAATAATAATAATAATAATAAATATTCCTGAAGTAGCACGTTTAGCTTTACCACAGTAGGTGCTAACATAGGACTGGACTGAAAACTACGGAAATGTTGGTACTTAAAACTACATACTTAGAGATTTTGGCTCCCTCTAGTGAAAAAATACATAAACGTTCAAGTGACGCGTTGGCTCGCCCATTCAGACATGAAAGGGAAAATCATTCCAGGATGTTTGACTAATGCATTGTAGCAGCTCGATCTGCTACACAAGGTGATTAATGCGGGACTTTGCTGACATAAGTTTCAGTACTGGATGATCTTTTTTAAGCTATAAAGACATCTCTTCCTAACTTTTCCATAAGATTTTTTTTTTTTAATTTCTGTACAAGTACATGGAATGAAAGGCTGCTTTTAAGCACTTGATTGACAGTTGATTTTTTTTTTTAGATTTTTTAACAGCTACTCCTTTTGTATTTAAGTGCTTGTGAATTCTCAAAATAATAAAAAGAATGGAGAGTAGAGAATTAGGTGGAGTGTGCAAAAGAAAGGAGAATTAAAAAAAATATAGTCACTTCTGGATAGAAGTGGGCTCTGGGTACACCTATTCTGTTTCCAGTTGTCCTTAAATCAACTTTCTTTTTCTTTTTCTTTTCTTTTCTTCTTCCCTTTTTTTTTTTTTTTTTAAGAGGAGAATAGGAAAACCAAGTGAGAGAAAAAAATACAGGATATAGCAAAAGCATATGTCTAAAGAGAGAACAATAACACTGACAATGGAACAAGATAATGACTACTGTTGTCAAATGTTCAGCTGAAGAACAGCTTGTCAGATCTCAAGCTCTGTTGGTGTGGTTTAAACTATTTCTCCTAGATGGCACAGTTTTGCTTAAAGTGATTATAACAACCTTTCAAAACTTTCTAATTAGTCAAAATGGCAGAGGCATAAGAAGGTAGAGCTCATGTTGTTTGAGCAAAAGAGGTCTATTCTTTTCAATAATTTGTCACGATTTTTTAAAATTTCTGTTTTCTTCCATTCATTTTTTTGTCAGGTCAAGGCATGAAAAGTAAAACTGCACTACCAATTTTCTGCAAAGATCAAGAGAAAATAGGCTGTCGGGGGTTTTGTTCTCTTCACTCCAACCCATTCAGAATTTAATAAAAGAACACTTTAAGCAAAGTTAATTTTTGCCAGATAAGCTTTGTTTTTAAACACAATGATTAGCCATCTCCAATATATCTTTCATTGTATTATTCAAGAACATAAAGAGTTTAAAATAAACAGAAGAAGAGTAGGAAGGACTAAATTAATTGCTTGTCTGAATATTCCTTTTTATTTTCCTTTAGGTGCATCTCTAGTAAACCCAGTCTCCTTAATTTACTGTAAATTGTCCCAAAGGCATACACCAATTCCAACAGATGATTATTTGAAGGGTAGAAGGGTATGGTTATTTTCTGGGTAGTTGCCAGGTTTTTCTTTAATTGTGAAATTACAGGAATTTGTGTGTATTATTCAGATAAATTGCTCTTTAATTTGGATTCCTTTGTAACATACATATGTCAGAGTGCAGTAAACTAGCTTGATTTTGAACACTTAACTGTTCAGAGGACACAAGAGGGGAAGTAGAAGGAAGTAAATGCTGGAATAAAAAGTGTGCTATTGTTTGGCATCAGCTTTTCCAAAACAAAGAAAAACAGAAGAGCGAAGAATGACAACAATCTTTTGTCTCAAGACAAGAAATAGCAGGGAACAAGGTTTCTCAATGCTCTGTTGCTTGTCAGCTTCTTTCTAGTAGATAGCTACGAGTAATAGAGAGTCTTAAGACCACTATTTATTCCTTCATTAGCATAATGGGTTTATATAGCCTTTTGCTTCATACTGTTTTTTCAGCGTTGAAGAGTACCTGCACACCAGTGAACATGAGCTGAAGGAATAAGAATGCAGTTAATTCATTTCCTTATAAACTATTACACTCTGTTTTACTCTTCTCAAAGGTCAAGGGAAAGAACCCGACAATCATTTTTATAAGACACATTAGTGGTGTGACTGCTGTCTCATAGAGGGAAGGGAGAATGAGAGTTTGCTAATTAAAAATAAAAAAAAAATGCAGGGTGACAGTTGGATAATTAAGCTGTGTGTCCTACAGGCCCACAGAAATGTGTACCAAGGAGAAAAACTGAGAACTTCTTAATGCTATAACCTACCTACACGTGTTTGACTGCAGAACACATGGAACAGCTTCCAGGAAGGTTATTATCTTTTCTCCTGCACCAAACAGGAGTAAGAATGCACAAAAAGAAATGTCTAGGTAGGATTTTTCTTTGGGTGAGAGAGAAAAGTTTAAGCCTGAGCTTATCAGAATACTAGTTAGTCTTGGGAAACTGCCTGTCCACAAGTGAAGGTGTCAGTAAGAAAGACTTCATGTTGCAGTTTACCTGTGGTTGGAGCTGCATTTTTTTGAAAAAGAGGAAAATTGATTGTTAGTTCTACTAGGAACTTGGGAAGGACATATAAGATTGTTGCAATTTGAGGTAAAGTCTCAGATGGAGAGCTGTTCATGACAAGCTGGCCTGTTTAGGTAAAGGTGCAAGAGCAGACTTGGAACTTGGCCATTTTTTCTTCAGAGACAGAATGACAGTGCTAGGTTTTCCTGCTGTATGAGTAGGAATAAATTCAATACAAGGAAATGAATTTTGCAGGAAATAAAAGGTAGCCCAACTGAAAACTTTGCCTGAAAAGAGTATCGATTTATACTTGCTGCTCAGCAGCATGTAATAGTTGTTGACAGTAGTATAAAACAGAAGAAAGTTGAAAACTTTCTCAAAGTTTTCAACTCAATCTCAAATCAAGATTGAGTTTGATTTCATTGTAGTCAGTGATTATAAACATGCAACAAAAAATGTTCTGACAGGTGAGATTTTCACAATTAATAGAGATCAGGAAAGATGATGAAATCTGTGTGTGTCATACTGAAATGAGATTGTAAATCATTCAGTAAATACTACAGTGTATTTTAAACTAATTAAGCCTATTCTGACATGCTTTATGTGGGGCGATATCATAATCATTTGTAATAATATTTAGAAGTTTAATAAAGCAACTTGCCCAAGAGCCCAAGATCCTTAATTGCCTGCTAAACATTACAGAAATGAAAACGAATTTTTCTGTTGTTTCTAAGCTTCAGTGGTGCACCTGGATTACACTTTCTCCATAATCAAGGGACTAAAACCATCTCAGAGAAGCTAAAAGTAGAGTTTGTGAGAGAAACACCAAAGGCAGTACAGCTCAGAATAAAAAAAGCATACGTTGGCCATGCAGAGTAACCAAAAATACAATACTTGTGCACAGTGTGATAATTCCAGGTCTATCTGGAATATTATCAGTCATTAACCGTACATATACATTCTCCCTTCATTCAGAAAATGAGCCTTAGATTATATTAACAACTGCTGTTTCTAAGAATTAGAGAATCACATCGCAAACATTACTGGTGTTTATAATGGCCCCAATTAAACAGTAACTGGACAAAGCTAACAGCTCTGAATAGTTGTTGACTTGAGCCACATGGGTAATATCCTTCCTGTAATTAACCACAGTAAAAGAAAATACAGATACTCTATAAATTGTAGTAAATTCTGAGCTATTTTTTTCCCTGGGACTCTAAACAAACTGAATACTTCTATTTTATGTCCCAAATGCCATCTGGTAGACAGAGGATGTGCAGCAAGTTTTGATGCTACCTGTCAACTGAGGTGGCGGGGGCAAAACATAGTGCCTGAGGAATAAAAAAAATGAAGATGGGAGGAGATATAAAGCTGAATGATGCAGGGGTGTTTAAAACCCTAAAACATCATAGAAGCCACATATGGCTAAACCTAAGGTATAATTTAATGAAAGCAGGGAAAAGCATCGAGTTGAAATGAAGGGCAAGTGTTTTTTGTTTTAAGGATTATCATGTATCAAAGATGTTGTAAGTAGTGGGTTTTTATATGATTGACATGTGTAGGGAGGTAAATCAATAACTTAATCTAAGTGCCTCAGGAAATTTACAGTTCATCCAGCAAATAAACTTCATGGGCCTTGTCACTTAAGCTTGTGCCAAATTTAGCGCTTTTGCACTGTGCATCAGTTAGAGCAAACTGCACTTCTGAGCCCTGGAATATGCTCTTCCTTTAGGTGCTGGCTTTATGCCATCTCCCCTCTCCGGGGTGGAATTATGTAATTAACCTACTATTAGGCCAGGTCCTGAGCTCCAGTGATCAGTTAAGATTACCTCACCAGGGCTGTTTTGCTTTCCTCTGAGCCTTTCCTCTAGGAGCAGTGACAGCAGTAACCAGTGATCAGCCGGCCTACTCCAGTTCTGAAAGCAAGTGAGAGAGAGCTGATCTCAAACCATATCCTATATGAAAGACTGTCTTACCTGAAGCCTTTCCTTGAATCTGGAAAGGGCCAACGTTCCTCCATTTCCCCGTGCAGAGCCTGTCTTCATGCTGGGTTGCCTCCCTGGACAATCTCCAGCTGTGGACTTTCTTGTGTGGCTTTCTATATACGCGCTGTCTAGTTAGCTCTTTGCATTTGCAGAACAGGTCTAGACATATATCTGGAAGTATAGTGCTGTGATAAATTTAGTCCCTCCACTGTTTCACAGGAAGACTTTTTCCCTCCTTTTTTCCATTTTGTTATGACCGATACAGGTAGATTGATAGATTCATACAGGAAAAATCTTGGAATCCAGTGTAATTTAAATACATCTCCATTCACTGTAATAAGAATAACTCATACAGTTTTGGAGTGGAAGAGAATGCATAGTGCTTAATTAAGGATCTCTATATTACCATATTCTTTTTCTAATTAAACTGTTGCTTTTGCAACAAGGTAACTTAAAGCCACATTGTGTTTTCTATACGATTTCTGTTGTACACTAAAATAACTTCTACACCTGCAGGAAATAGCATATTAAATTTTCTGTATATTTGCATTTTTATATAAAGTTATTTCTATTCAGCAAATGCATGGGCACTCTTTTTTCAATAAATTGATTCAATGCAACATTTTAATATAATTTATTATTAAACGAACACTTCAAGACAACTAAACTTTCTGGAACAGTCTCTTCTGTCTCTCCAAAACAGAAAATCTCCCCCCGCCCCAACTTGGACTGACGTGCCACCTCTTCTTAAAAAATATGAAAACATTAATTTTTAAAACCCTGAAATGATGCATTTTACCTGATTTCTGTCTCTCTTTCCAATGTATCATGCTATTGCCTTTTAATTTAGAGGATGGAGCAACAGCCCTGCAAGGAGAGACTGAAATAGCTGGTAGAATAGCTATTGTAGAATAGAAGACTAGGGGCAATATAATCAAGGCTTATAAAATCATGAGTATGATGGATAAGGCAAATACAGTAAGTACTATTTTTGTCAAGTCCTATGAGACTAGAATTAGAGGCACTCGATGAACTAGTAGGAAACAGCTAATAAGAAAATTATTTAAAACTTATAAAACAAAGCACTTTTTTCTACAAAACTGGCAGTGAACTTCTGCTGCAGTAGACTATAGAAACACAGCATAAACGTGTTCAAAAGGGATTTGAAAAAAATCATGGACAATGGTCTGTAAATGAACATGAAGTGGAAAAGGTAGGGATATACCCTAAATAGCATCTGTTTTTCTCCGCTGTCAGTGAGAGCTGGACAAAATGGAATACTACTCACATTCTTAAATACACCCATCCTTTTCTAAGGAATCCTCTGTTCTTGCACATGACTTCAATCTACTTGTTTTCCATTGGATTTCTTTCTATTCGCTTCAGGCTACCACTTTGCCAGTAACGCTGTTCCTTTTGCATACTTACGAGCTGTTTGGCTTGTGTCATCTGCTCAGAAGCAACATGGGTGACAAAATAATGAAAACCTTGACCAGATGCCTAACCCACTTGATACATTCTTCTGCTATGAAAACAAACAAAATTGGTAGTAGGTGGACCTGGGACATGGGTCAGGGGAAGTGGGTGAAAATGTAGTTCTGCTTTCTACTGATCTCCCTTCTTTATTTTCTATCATTTAAAGTCCATTTCTTCTTTTTGTAAGCAGGACATTCCCTGCTGCACCATTTTTTTCCCTGTAACTTGAAGGTAGATTGGGTTCTTCTTGGTGCTCATAGACATTGTGGAGTAACTGGCACAGAGATTTGAAGAAAAGCACAGTAAGAACAGGCAACATGCCTGGGTAGAGTAGAATATACTTATTAAAAAAGCTTTTTTGAGTAATTGCTACATCATTAATCTTTTATTATCTTACTGTCAAAGAACTTCAAGGAAACAGGTCTAGGCAACACAACAACTTCAATTTCTTCCTATAAAATATTGTATCTAAGCTCAACACTGTTTGGAAGCAAAGGAATTCGGGTACTGTTTACATTTTGTGGACTACCTTATTAGAGCTGGATTCAAGAAATGATTTTTTTTCACTAAAAATGAATTGTCAACGTGAAATAGGCTATCATTTATATTAGCAATAGGAAGCAGACATGCAACATTTGGATATCTGTATAACATAAACTAATGGAGTTTCAGGAGAAATTGAACTGATTGCATATTACTACTTATTTTCTTCTGGTTATACAGAAGTAAACAGTTATTTTTGACTTTACTATCTTAGCTTAGCTCATTCTATAGGTAACTATGTAGATCTTAAAATATCAATGTATCTGCACTGTGGCAGCATTTTTAAGGGAATGTCAATGTAAAACTTGCATAGTACACTTACTAGTATTTGATAGTTTTTTGTCTCCTTAGGTTATTATTTTAAAAAGCTTAGTTAGATTGTATTTTGGAAAACTACCTTAGATATTAAAATGAGGTTACTAGTTGTGCTAATTTTGTCCTATAGCTTCTCAGCTGTGAATGTAAAATTCCCTTAAGAGGAAAATGTTGTCTTTCTTAGTTTTTATTTCGAAGAGGGAGCTTGCTCCTGGTTTGATCAGGAGTTACACTAATGGGATGCACAGCAGAATAGTCAACAGCAGCTCTGTTAGAGTGAAGTATCTACTCGCTGTTTCAAATAAACTGTGTTTTCCTTTGCTCTTAGGTGAAGTTGCAGCATTGGCCCCTTCTCCTAAAGTCAATTAACATACAGTATATACAACAATCAGTCACACACTGCCTAAGAATCTTGAGACTGAAATTTTGAGAAGGTGTACTGCACATGAAATTGATGTTACTGAAGGGGAAGTTTTGTTTTTCCTCTTCTGACACCAGCCCTGACTCTTCACCAAGCTGACCTATGTCATGGTTTAACCTCAGTTGGCAACTGAGCACCACACAGCCGCAGTGGGATGGGGGAGAGAACTGGAAGGGTAGAAGTGAGAAAAACTTGTGGGTTGAGATAAAAACAGTTTAATAATTGAAATACAACAACAACAACAACAACAACAATAATAATAATACTACACAAAGCAAGTGATGCACAGTGCAATTGCTCACCCCCCGCCGACCGATGCCCAGCCAGTCCCCAGGCAGCGGCCCCCCCGGCCAGCTTTCCCCAGTTTATGTACTGAGCATGATGTCACATGGTATGGAATAGCCTTTTGGGCAGTTTGGGTCAGCTGTCCTGGCTGTGCCCCCTCCCAGCTTCTTGTGCACCTCCAGCCTTCTCAGTCGGTAGAGCATGGGAAGCTGAAAAGTCCTTGACTAGTGTAAGCATTACCTAGCAACAACTAAAACATCAGTATGTTATCAACATTGTTCTCATCCTAAATCCAAAACACAGCACTGTACCAGCTACTAGGAAGGAAATTAACTCTGTCCCTGCTGAAA
>NW_008824545.1:16981-23736 GCF_000699105.1 Pygoscelis adeliae | reverse complement strand
GGGGCAGATCTCTGGATGATATTCTTAAATTGCTTATTAACCTTAGACAAAACCAAAACAATATTCCCAAGAGATACCAATAGAAGTATCTTAACTACCCAAGGATGTTCAAGATACTGAAAAGTTACTGTAATGAAGGAGGAAACATCATAGAAGAAGGTAGCAATGCTGCCATTCTGTATTTCCTCTGTAAAAAAACTCTCAGAGGAGGAACTATAATTGCTAGTTGTCTCCATGAAGTGGTATCCAAAGTACAGTAATGGCTTCATTATGAAATTCAGATACCAAATTAAGCCCAGGGTCAGTGTTTTAGAAACAAGCCTCCCAAGAGAAACATCACCAATTACTGCAGGCCACAGCAAACTGCAAAAACCAACACCAATCTTTAACATGTACAGCAAAATAACAAGCATGATGCAGATTAGACAAATCAGTATCGAGAACAGAGGACCCAACATTGTGATCCACAACTGTTAGCAGATATAAATTCCTTAATACGCTCTGGTTAACCTGTTATTATCTCAAACCCTTCGAGCCCCACGTTGGGCACCAAAAAGGACTGTCGTGGTTTAACCTCAGTCAGCAACTGAGCACCACACAGCCACTCACTTACTCCCCCCCCTGGTGGGATGGGGGAGAGAATTGGAAATTGGAAATTCTGGGCTCGGGCCCAGAAAAACTCGTGGGCCCGAGCAGCAGCACCCCTGGCCAGCTTTCCCCAGTTTATGTACTGAGCATGATGTCACATGGTATGGAATAGCCTTTTGGGCAGTTCGGGTCAGCTGTCCTGGCTGTGCCCCCTCTCAGCTTCTTGTGCACCTCCAGCCTTCTCAGTGGGTAGAGCATGGGAAGCTGAAAAGTCCTTGACTAGTGTAAGCATTATCTAGCAACAACTAAAACATCGGTGTGTTATCAACATTGTTCTCATCCTAAATCCAAAACACAGCACTGTACCAGCTGCTAGGAAGGAAATTAACTCTATCCCTGCCATAACCAGGACAACGTAACTCACTGAAATACAGGATATTATTATTACCTGCTGCATTACTGAATTAATTCTCTAGCACTTTGGTCAGTTAGACTGTTTCACAGAGAACACAAAGTAAGTGGTGGCACCATGCAGCTGGGAAGACAGAAGGCAGGGAGATGAGGAAGAAGTCTGATGTCTTCCTCACTGTTTCTTGTAATATTTGCCTTGCTCAACTCTACCTGAAGAGGAGGTGCTTCTGAGGACTTAGAAATCAGAGAGAGTAATACCTCTGATCCAAACAGGTTGTAAGGGATGAGGCCCAAGTGACTGTGCTGTAAGCACAGATAATGCCCCAAGAGAAAGCTCCAGCAACCAGCCACGGGGAGGGGCCCAGTGTCACTCTCCTTGACTGACTAATGTCTCAACCGCTCCTGAAACCGGGGTGAGAGAAGATTCTAGAAACCTTGGACTGGGGCCAATAAATAGGGGCACACACGAGCCTCCTCGGGGCGCTCTCCAAACCGACACCCCCCATAGGCAGGTCTGATGCTGGATCCAGGATTGGTGATCTCTCTATCTCTCTCCTGCTTCCCATCTCTCTCTCTTCTGCCCCCTGCCCCCCCTGCTTCTTGCTCTTTGCCCTTGATGCTGCTAAGTGACGCAAGGCCCACCTCAACTTCTCATAAAGCCACTTAGCTTATGTGACATATTGATACACCGAGGGTTGATGCTTATAGAGTGTTTGTTCCATTGAAGTTGATGTTCGTGTTTGGACCTTGAGTGTTATCTCACCTTAATCCACTCCAAAGGGGTCTGCAGACCTTAGTCACTCTCCCCTTCTTGCAGGTGGGACGTGACATAGGTATAGGCATGGACTAGGTGGAGGCAGGCATTAGGTCTAGTTGTTGATTATGGACATGAAAACTGAAAGAATCTTGCTGCTTCATTTGGGATGTCCTGAATAATCTGTCCCTTAATCCTTCCATAGTTCAATTTCCCATTTGTAAATCACATAATTTCCCTGTGTTTGCAGTGATACTGTGAGGACAAATGAAATCTACTATCTGAAAGGGCTGGGAAGGACTCTGATGGTATGTAGTCATCAAAAGTTTCTGAGATACAAGTTGTCAGGCTGCAGATAATTCTTTATTAAGTTGCCCATAGCTGACAAGCATTAACAAAATAACCGTTAGACTGTATATGCTCTTCTGAGCAATTGTAAGTATTGCAGGAATTTATAAATAAATAGTGAAATGATTTTACAGTGTTGACAGTATTTTGCAAATGCAACCTAAAGAACCAGCACTTAAAATAAAGCCTGACAATATAATATGGAAACAGTGTGCTACATAAAGGCTGGGGAAATGCTGGTATTATGCTACCCGTGGTTCTATTGAATTGATTTCTGCATGAGACATTAATCATCTGCTTAGTATCCTCAATGTGGAAGATTTTGTCTTCTTTTTTTTTATTTGTTGAATGCCCGTTTTCACATCACATACTTAAAACACTTTGGAGAGAGAGGTATTAGATGTTCACGTAGAGCAAACAAAACCAGGCTATCAAGTAACTTCTTCAAAGGTAGAGGAGGAGTAATTCCGTTTGTTACTCAGCAGTTAATGATTCTTTGATTTGATCTAGTTAAGTAGGCTGCTAGGGCTCCTTGCTATTGTGGAAATGAGCTGCTGTTTTCTCCTCACCCTTCAGATAAGATTATGTATATATGGTTTAGTTTCAGGTAGTCCTGCAAAGAGCAGGGAATTGGACTCAGTGATCTTTATGGGTTTCTTCCAACTCAAGATATTCTATGATTCTATGATTCTGTATGTGCTGCCAAAATATCATTGTTCTGTGAATCAGTTGTGAGGAAAAAGTAAAAAACACATGTCCATAACACGAATCAAGCAACTGACTGCAGTAAAGGAATACCACAGCTGTTTTACAAGCAAATCCTGACATAGTAGCACAAGAGAACCTAAAACTTGAATTCCAGATCACAAAAACATGGGAAGGGGAAACTAGCATGGCATATATACCACCACCTTAGTTTACATGCATCTTGTTCCCAAACTGTTGTATGTTGTAGATAACACAGAGCAATGCATGGCCAATAGAAACACCATCTTCATCCTGCTTTTTCTTGCTTCAACGCTTTAAGAAGTAAAATCATGAATAGTGCTAGGGATCAAAATGATTACAGCTTAGGAAGAGGTAGATCTTGACTTGCTAAAGAATATATTCAGAAGAGGGTATGAACCAGAATGGAATTTTCAGATCAAGATAAAAAATGACTTGCATAAATGGATAGTTCATCATGACAGTTAGAAAATGCTCCAAAATTCTCTTCATTAAAGAGAACAGAGACAGAATTTGAATTTCAGGGTGTAATGTTGTAAATTCAGAGTATTTAGCACAATAGTACTAAACTTGCCAAGCCCACAAAATGCTAATTGCTTTGCCTTTTAGTCTGAGTTCGTTTTGAGTACACCTATCTCTATAATCTTTATTCTGGAGAGTATGTCAAAACACTGTCATCTTCTGTGACAAAGACAACATTTGGTTTTGCTCAGCAAAATAGTCTTTACAAGTTTTTCTTTTTTTTTTCCTAGCCTATACCTGTCCCTCCAATGAAAAGATGTTGAGTTTCTGTATGTGAAGTCAGGCTTAGCAGTAATGTACATAGTAGACACAAAACTGAAAAATGCATAGGTGATCCTGAAAGAAGGCTGAGAAGTCCAAATCTTGCTTTGTTCAGTTGCATCTCACAGACAGAGCAGAGTCATATGTGTTGTGTTTCTTTTTAGGGTAGTCTTACTGCTTTCCTCAGTTTATGGCCAAAAAAACTTCTTCATTATTCTTTTGTATTATTCTGACAAGAAAGCAAAACAAACTTAAAGACCCTGAGATCCCATCTTTCAAAAATGTTTTGTCTCTGAAGGATGCTAAATTTGGAAAGAAAACTAGACTAAAGACAAAATTACATTTTTCTTTTTCAATTTTATTAGGATATATGGCTGGCTAAAACAGGTGAAACTTCTCAGTTTCAAGCCTGCTGTGAATTGTCCACTCTGAGCTTTGAATGTCTCTATTCCTAAATGAAATGAACTGTAATGAAACTACTGAAACATTGAGACATGATTTCACTAAAAGAAAGCCGCAAGGATGTGTAAAACCCAAATTAAAATTTTCAAAATAGCATGCCCATGAGAGTCTCCATAGTCTGTTCCTTATATCAGACACCCTTCAAATAGGTGCTTGACCATGGTTTGACCACACTCTGGAGCACAGCAGAGGAGATCCTCGGTGCAGGTGATACAACTGAGACACCAGGAACATTTCTGCATGCACCTAATGATAGTCTATTAAAGGAGGAACAGAGCCAATTTTGAGATGGCAATTTCATGGATGTTACCTTGTTACTAACATACCTCCTTCTTATTTGTAGGTCTACACAAACCATCTCCTGCTCACTCCTGTTTAAAGCAGTCATGGTCTTTGTAGCTGAAATGAACATCAGCACCAAGTCAAGTCAGAAATGAACCTAAAATAGCAGTACAGGCCTCTTCAAGCCTGTTTCTAACTCCTCAGAGACTAGGTGGCATTTTTCTTTTAAACTCCTGGATCCCAAACAGTAATATCACAGACTTCTTCAGAACTGCTACATTTTTTTAATCTTTTACAATAGGGTAAAAGTGTTAACTAATTAAAATTTGCATAACTTAAATCTTTCAACAAATAGGAAGAGTAAGGCTTTTTCTCTAGATATGATTAGTGAAAGTAATTTCCCTTCCCTGACAAGTAAACTTGATTCCTTCACCTTTACCTAGACTATGAGATAATCTGCTTTTAATGTGTGGGGCTTTGTTTTAATTTTGTTCTGTTTTGTTTTGTTTTGTTTTGTTTTCTGGGAGGCTAAAGTGTCATTAGTAGGTTAAGGCTGAGAATTTAAAGGGAGCTAGGTGGCAAAGAATGTTAAAACTTGGTGGGAACTGTTCATTGAACACTTTGTGGTCCTTTACAATTCTGAGTGCAACATGTCATGAACACAATTCTGTCCATAGAAATGAGAGACCACTTGACTACAGCCAGCTGATCTTCAGGACTACATAGCGTGTTCCCCAGCACGTGTCAGCATGCATCCATTGGAGGGCAGCATTGACAGGTTTTAGTGACATTTCTGGACTGTGAATTGGGATGGTGGAAGTGCAGGCAGACATTTGTGTTTTTTGTCTTACAGAAGTGTAAGGCCTGGCAGAAACCTAGTATAAACAGCTCAGGATTTTGTTTTAAATCACTGCAGCAAGATTCACATCTGCAAAAAGCTAACAAGAGCCTGTAAAAAGACATTTATGAAAACTGGTCTGTAGAAATTATGGAAGGTGCATCTTGTAATCCGAATGGATAAACTTATAAGTGCACCTCTACAATGCTTTTATTTATAGGCTTTCCGTAGTTGTTTAGTTTCACGGTACTTAAACATGAAAGCTCAGTACAATTAGTTATTATATCTTCAAAACTCTTGCCACGACTGTGAAATAGGTTTGTCTTCTGCTCTGCTTCATACCCCACTCCCTGCCCCCTTGCTGAGAGCTGCTGTGGTAAATATGGAGTTTGGTTGATGTTGACTGAAAGTGAAATCTAGTACTTTTCACTTTGGGAATATTGTCTGAAGAATTTGTGAATTTTCTTCTGAGATACTTTGTGTCATACAATAGGATGATGATACCCTTCATACAAACAAACAAAAACCTTCCTGTCAGTTTGGTCAGTAGGTGGCATTTGAGTTCACTTATAGAGTTCAAAGCTTCAGTAAACTACTTTCAAATCTATTCCCATTGCACCCTGTGAGTCTGTTAATATAATTTTTATAACTGTGCTACTGTTGATCTGAGTTTATTAAGTAAATCTAATAGGGTCACAGGGAATATCAATTTACAAATTTCAAGTGTAACTCATATTTCTGAAGACTAATAATCTCTTTGGAGGCAGGTATTATAACTTACACAAATCAATTTTGTAATTTTAATTTTAACTTTTAACTTTAAAATGGAATTGTATATTCACTTGAATAGCCTGTAGTAGTATGCTAACATTTGCTCTTAAGCTTTAAAAATTAATAAATTTATAAATGAGATGTTGCAGCATCCTTCCAGGTGGTTCAGTCTGGAAATTGCACTCTAAAGCATTGAAATGGTGATTCAAAATTAATTCTAATCTGTGCCCAAAAGAAATGCATTAACATAGGTGCATGGTCCCTATTGAATTATAGGTTGATTATTGGTATGCTAGATACTGTTTTAATAAGCAAATAAATAAATAAATAAATCCATCTACAGTCTTGTACAACTTTCTGCTTGATTTATGTCAACCTTCCTATTCACCTGCCTATTTTGAATTTGAAATGACAGGTGAATCTCTATTCATCTCTGCAAGTAGCACCTGCATATATGAACAAACTAGGTGGTACACTTGCTAAATAGCTGGAATGAAACATAGCTCTGTCCCTTTCTGTACTCACCCCTTTCTTTTTTTTTTGTCAGAAAGATCTTAAAGTGCTATACTAAAATCGTTTGACCTGCTTGTCATGAACTACAGGTTAAACCACATTAGTGTGTATCAAAGGGAAAACTGACATTGAAACATAGAGGTAAAATGACTCTCAAAAGGAAGAGAGTCAATGATGGAAACAAGTTTAGAACTCTGAATTTATAACTCTTTTGTGTTTTTAATAATAATGGTATCTTGAAACGTGATTTAAGGTTAGAGTTAACCACTTCTCAGTTAC
>NW_008824545.1:15842-16954 GCF_000699105.1 Pygoscelis adeliae | reverse complement strand
CTGTACCTCCATTCATGGAGCTATCTCAGTGCAAGGATGATCCCCTGGTCATATCTAAACACAAACACATTTGGTTTTATAACCGCTACCGTTTCTGTATTGATGAGATTCATTTCCTATTTGACTGCCTGAGCTGTGCTCAAGCTCCTGTGCAGATGCTTAGACGTCTTCTCTGGTCAGACTGGAGCTTTGTTTCATTGAGTTTTGTGTTGCTGATTTGCTTTGATCTTAACTGTGTGTTGCTGGTGTCCCGGTGTAGATTAGAACATTCCTGGTTTTTGATAGTAGGTGCTGTTCTAGGCCATGGCTGGGGATTTATTTTGTCCCAAAGTGAAATAAATATGACAAAAATTTATTGTTTTCCATGTCAAGCTTTTAAAGTTGTGTTGCTCTGCTGGTAACAGAATGTTACATCTGCTTCTACAGATGTTTTGGTAGATCATTCGAGCTGCCTTCTCTGCTACTGATTGTTGAGCTGCTCCTGCCGCCAGCCCTGCACCCCTGCCCGCTCAGGACCCTGTAAACCTTT
The DNA here is from genome assembly GCF_000699105.1 of Pygoscelis adeliae. Lineage (NCBI taxonomy): Eukaryota > Metazoa > Chordata > Aves > Sphenisciformes > Spheniscidae > Pygoscelis > Pygoscelis adeliae. The sequence continues at coordinate 16,425 of NW_008824545.1, read as the reverse complement.
GGCTAACATGAGCTTTATTATAATTGCTTTGTTTGTATTATCTAGTCAAAGTTGTTATCATTGCCAATAGTGCTGTCTCAAATGAAATATAGTCATACATAATTAGATTTTTCTTCCCTATGCATCATAGCATGCATTTTGTCCCTAGTTTTCTTTAGCATTTTATGAAAATCAGGCATACTGGCTTATGTACAAATGGCTAGGAACTGATTTTTTTTCTTCCTCGATCATAGCCGGTTTGTGTTAGAGACAGTGCGACTGGCACGTTGCAAAATTGGAACCGTAAAGCAGAACAGAACAATCGCGATCGCTTTCTGTTGCAACTATTCTCTGTTCAAAAAAAGTCCAATCCTTTGGACAAAGTATACCTTGAGACGGCATAGCTGACCCCCTAAGTTAGACTTCATCTTCTTTTTCAAGACGAAAGTAACAACCGAAATGAAACTCCTCTCCAAACCCCAGCCAAATCACCGAGAAAAAGGGAATTTATAATTTTGTACTCAGAGGTGGATTTGGAGGTCCTAAACCCACGAATGACAGTACAGGCGCTAAAAGAAGCCCTTCAGGAAGCCGAAATGCCACC
>NW_008824545.1:8564-15579 GCF_000699105.1 Pygoscelis adeliae | reverse complement strand
GCGGGTCGGAAGGGTCGGCAGAGCCGAGCCGGGAGATTTCAGGCGCCGCTGTGGAAGACACATCTCAACCGCGGAAAGGCAGGGTGGCCACCCTGGGGGTTTGTCCTTCATCTTGAAAAGGGAGCGGGTGGCGTGAGTACGGGGGAGGGATTGGAAACTCTTAATAAATAAACAAGCAAAGGACCACCTGGCTTTTATTGAAGCAAAAGTCCAAGCATTGTAACTTTTCCATTAGAATGGCTTTGTTTGTATTACCTACTCGAAGTTGTTAGCACTGCCGATAGTGCTGTCTCGAATGAGATACAGTCATAGCATCACCAGATTTTCCTCCTTTCTTCTTCCAACTCCAGTGGATGTGCGAAGGCAAAACATGCACCTGAAGAACCTACATAGTGGTAGGTTTAAAAATAGTTAACATACTGCAAGATTTACTTTTCAGCGGTGCCTGTTTAACTGTGAAAAGAAAAATGTTGTGTAAGGTATGCTTTTATGTAATTCAAAAGCGTTTCAGTTCTTCAACGTCAATCCAGAGCAAGTGGTACCCCTTTCCCCCCCAGATAATCCTTCTGTTTTTATTGGCTTTACATGCTCTAAAAATTCTGTGAAAATAGCTGTGTATAGCCGCTCCCATGTGACACATAACACAGATACTAGTTTGACTCCGATTTTTGAAAAAAGTGAATTTAGCATCTCCTATATTTTATTCATCTAAGCCTGCAATTTTTCTTCCCACTAAATTCTCGATCAAAGTACAAACTGTGCTTAATTAGAGTCCTTTAAAAATGGTAGTATGACAAGCTCTATCAATTGTAATGCAGAATTAAAAAAATTCCCTTTTACTAGATGCTGAAAAAATTGAGATTTTGGTAGAATTTCTGGCTTACTCCTATGTAGTTCCTGCAACGCACCACAGTTCTGAACTTTCAAAGCATGTACATTTCTCTGTCAATCTGTAAGGTTCTTTACGAGCTGTAACTTCTGTGAGACATGGAATGGAAGGAAGATGGCATCAAGTGGATATTTCCACATGGATTTTTCTTTCTTTTATGTGTTTTATTGTTCAGAAGTGAATGTTGTCCGTAATAGGCCAGGCACAAGGGAAAAAAAGTAACTATTTCGGTGAAGATTGACAGCTAACGAAGATGTGCATGTTCAGTTAGTTTCATTCACTAAATAATGATGTGATATTATTAGCATTATAGGTGAAGCCACTATGCAACTTAAAATAATGTGCAGCTGCTTGTGAAGAGTGAGCGTCAACCAGAAGAAACCTTAAGCTCCTTCTAAGAGCAAGTCCCTGTTCTATTTCTCTTCAGAAAATTATTACTTCACCCTTTATTATCTTAGTTAAAGATATATTCTTTTTCTTGTCAATAAAGATAAAGGCATTATATGTTGAATACTGAAAAATAATTGAAAACGGCATCCTAATTATGTTCTTATTGCACTGGGTTAGTGCTGAAAGCTTTGAAAAAAGTCCAGACCAAAAAAATAATTATTGTTAGGAGGCAGGGGAGGGAAATTGCAGGAATGATGGATTCAAGTTTTAAGACAGATTCATACTGAATCAGGTATTGTTCAAGATGCATTCAGAAATGATGGGTATCTTGAATCTGAATGTTGCTAGCAGCTGATAAGCAGAACCAAAGGCAGGTAGTTGAGTGAATCTGTGGCCCGCTAAGACAAAGATGTTAAAACATCACCAGAACTTTGGTCACAATATTCAGGTGCTTCTGTTACAGAAAGATTTGCCATTGCTTATCTGAACTGGAGACTTCTGTTTGACCATTATTTGAAGAGAACTTCAAATGCATTGATGAGTAGTTAGCATGTAATTAATAGATTGCAGAAATACTCATGAACAGTAAATGATTCCTTATAGATGCATTTATAATCTAGAACCAGTCTGTTTGAAGAACAACATTGAAGTTATGGTTAAAGAAAAATTGGGGGAAGAAAAGTTGTTTCTCTCCTTAACAAGAAGAGGCAGAATAAAAGCAACACAGGTTTGTATGTTACATGCATGTCTTCTGCCTAAAGCTACTTTGTGTGTTTGCTTAAAGGTACTTTGTGTGTGTCCAGAGTTATTTTTTCCTCTGTGATACATTGCACAATGGTGGCTTGTGCAAGTGCTTAGGGAAGGACGTTCTCTGTGCAGTCCCTGGAGTTTACTAGCTCTTGGTCCAGTATCAATTTGATTTAATGAGCTTTCCAGAATATTGCAAAGGCAATATTGTTTCATAGAGTTTATGGGGAAGGATGAGGTTATGTATTTGATACATTTTGGAGGTAAAGGGTAGTTTTGTTGAGTTGCCTTTTGCCTGAACTTAACTGCTCTCTTCATTTGAATACTTAAGGCTTCCACTTAAAGATGTCTACATTTATCAGGCATGCTGAAGGTATGTGAAAGTACTGATAATATATTTTTACTGGTGCTCTTGGCTCTAGTTATGCTCTAAGTGATGGTCCAGTTACTGTTACAGCCATTTCATTACAGACCTTTATCAAATATTTGGTTTTTTGGCTGGCAAATCTCAGGAGTCAGGCTTTTGTTTGTATCACTAGTTTTCTGAAGGGGAGGAAAGATGTGATACGTTTCTAGGGACAAATGTTACTGTTTACTACTGAATTACAGCTCAATGCATTGGGAACATTTTTAGCATTAGCCTAGTTGGCATCATGAGCAGTGCTTTTAGTAAAGAATCTGGCAGTACTTGTATGTAAGATCAACAGGGTTTCCAGTAGTACTGGAAAGCCCAAGAAAATGTGTGTCTTTTCTTATATTTACATAGGTGGACTTATCTAGCCAGAAGTATTTGGCTAATAAGGCACAAAGTGATATGCGGCAGTGTCAAATTCACAGAGACCAAACTGAAAGAAAATATATTCTGCAATGTCTTCAGTGTGTTAGATTCTTTTGAAATCAGTGATGGTGTTGATTTTTTAAATTGGTGCTCCTTTGCCACATTGAAGTATTGTTTTATTTTATTTTATTTACTTCAGAGGAGCTTCCAGTATTTTTTATTATAGATAAGTGTCTTGTTTTAAAGCGGGCTTATGTAGAGACCACATTAATTTTTGTACATTTATGTGAACCAGTGAGCCCAAACATGATTTTTTAACTTGCTTAGGCAGTTTATTTTTCATCGAGGAATGGGCTTCCTCTTGAAAACGGAATTAGGATTTTGTTGTCATGGCAACAGATTTCAGCACTTGTTTCCCACAACTTATATTTTCTATGTTGCTACAGTCCTAGGGCTTATCAGTGTTTTATCGGTTGAGTTTTATCCATTGATATTTCTCAGAGGAGAAAGGCAGCTTTCTGCTTTGTGTATATCAAGACTTTAAATATTTACTTCTAACATATAACTATATAGTTAAAAGTAGATAAACATATTTAACAAAAGTCAACTTTTATATTATAGCCTGAGTGTTTTAATTTAAAAAAATTATGTTAAAACACAAATATATGCTGTGGTTTTCCTTTGTGGTCAAAACCAAGTAGAGTTTAACCACAGAATTTAGATGAAATAATAAATGTGTTACTTAAATGGAAGATAATATGGAGAATGGGAGGGGATCATACTGTATACAAATACTTGAAGTCTGAACATCATGTTTCCAACTAATAATATTCAGGAAATTAAAACACTTTGTTAATTTTCAGAAATCAATGAAATTTTAAATTCTGTCCTGAATGGGAGGCAAAAGGCAACCAAATCAACAGGTGAGATGCAAGGGGATATTATTATGCATAAAAGCAAAAGGAATAAGGAATAAAAAGATAAGCAAGCGAAGGCAAATATCTCAAAATGTGAAGTACTACTTACTAAAAAGCATTCCTTAGCCTAGAAGACTAGGAAGAATTCATGCACTGCTCCCACAACTGTCTTAAGAGCAAGCTCTGCAGTGAAGCCCCAATGTGACGGTGTAGAGCTGTAAGACTGTGTGAATGTCTCATACAATGAGTCTCCACCACATTTACAAAACACTACATGCTTCAGCTTGCTCAGAGCTGCTCTAATGAGTAAGTTGTTGCCTAAATAAATAAATAAATAAATGATGGAGTAAAGGGCAATAGGCCTATGCTACAGACCCCATCACTGGAGGATGGACCTAACACTAGTTGTGGAGAGATGCCTTGCAAACATGCCTTCTGGCTGTGATTGAGTTAGAAAGAGCTATACATTTAGTCAGGTATTAAATTTTCTAGCCAGCTAGTTTCTTTCCAATGAATACTGTATTTGACTGTATTTCTTCTTCTGTAATCCGAAATTAGTGCTGCCTATTGAAACACTATTTTTGTTCTGATATTTAAAACATATTACTTATATAATGTCCAGCAAATAAAAGCACACATCACAGGCTGTCTCTTATAGGATTATTTTGTTTCAGAGGGAAATTTCTCCTTTTTCTAGCTCTCAACCCTTCTAAAACACCATCTGTTATCAGACTTTTACAGACCAAAATGTAGTGTTTCCAAATTCTACATGCTGAATACTTCTGTACTGTACAGAGATTTTTCTGAATTACCCATGCATGACATGAATAAATAAAACTCACACTTTTAATTACAGTGGTGTAATGACTTAAATTAACTCTAGGATTCATCTGTTTGTTTTTGTCTTTATTTTGTTTTGCATCCAACTACGCTTTAGCTTTAAAATCTTATCTATGGTATTGGGCTTTCCATGCCTGATCAGATTTTTGTTGTTGTTATTGTAGCATACATAATTTGAATAAATTAATTGAGGTAAGTGCCAAGGTGCTGGGAAAAGATGCCATATAAATTCTGAAATTATAATTAAAAGCTTTTTTTCCCAACATTTTGCAATTTAAGAGACTCTAAAATGCCTTTACATTTGATTACTTTTTCCATATCTATAGATCTAACAAAATTGTCTCCATGCTACTCAGCATTTGTGGAAACTGCTGTCTCTTTCTCTTCTGGTAAATCTTTCTAATAGCACCACAAGTGTTTCAGTCATCTACAATTTTGGGCTGTTTTGTTATTTCAGAGAAGCAGCACACGAAATGCAACTTTCTTTGATATGCTGATTCAATGCTGCTCCCCCTTCAAATGGACACAGCAGTGCTTTTAATTACCATTTTTCCTACTCTCTTTTCAACTCCAGGAGAAGAGTAAAATAGTGATCCAACCTCATTGACAAGGATTTTTATGCTCTGTAAGGTTTAATTTGGAGGAAAAGAATGAATTCCTTCCACCATATTAGTAAGACAATGCCTACATTAGACTTACACTAACTGTATGTGCAAATTCACAGTCAGAATAATCTGCTTTAAGGCCATTCTTGTCCCCTACTTTGCATCAGCTTTAGTTAGTATGTGGACATACTGTGTCTGGAGAGTTCAGGCAGTTGGCTGAGAATGAACCGAGGAAAAAAAGGAAAAGGTTTGTTTTCCTGCAGATCGGTACGCTGATCTGACTTGCTGCATGGCTACACAGTCACTATTACTGATGCTAAATAGGGGTGGGGAGAGGAGAATATCCAGCTCAGCTAAACTGGAAAGCTAGATATAACCTTTTTAGAGATTCAAGTTAGGACAGAGATTCTGTCCCAGCTAGGCAGGAAGCTGCGGTTAGTACATGTGTACGAGCTAAGTTTAATTTCATTGAGTACTACTATCTCGGTAGCCAAAGTAACCTACATTTTAACACATGCTGACCTTCTGAGTATTTATTGAGGGGAATCATTGTACAAGACTTTCAGAAATTTCTTGGCTTGTTTTGTCTTCAGTATACCAGTTGACCTTAAGGTCAGGATTGAAAGTTGGTTTTTATAAGTGCCCAAACTATTACACATCACAGTTCTGAGTGAGCTACCAGACTGGACATCAGAAAGGGAGTGGAATGTTTAAACAAAATTGCTCAAGGCAAGGCTTTGGATGGCAATCTGGCCCACTCTGGGAAAATGTAAGGGTGGGTGTATGGATTCAGACCAATTTCTCTCCCTCAGAATCCTTTTCCAGCAAGGGTAATTGGAAACTACTCATGGAAGAATAAGAAGAGAGCAAGCATGTGTGACGCTGCTTCTGAGTAGTCTTCAGCCTCTGACCATTTCCAGCTCTACGGGCAGTCTACTTAATAACCCTAAGTAGTTATTCAGTGTCCCTGTGAACCCATAAAAACTTTTTTGCATCCACAGCGTTCTTTATGCTTTTCTGCACTCTAGATCCCTCTCCTTTCATTTGCTTTGAATCTGACCCTCGGTTGTTTTGTTTGAAGTTCCCTGGAACTCATACTGGAAGAGACTGATTTTTTTTGTCTTACGATACCATTGCTTGTTTATACACTTCTATCATTTTGTCCCTAAGTTATCTCTTTTCCAGACAGAAGAGTCCTAGCCTAGTTGGGCAGATCTCATATATAGCCAATCTCTACATATTATTCTCTCATCTGAACCTTTTCTTGTTTCAATATATCCTTTTTGTGTTTAGGAGAGATCTGCATATAGAATTTGAAGTTTGGAAGAAACAATTTATACCATGGTATTACGGTATTTTCTGTTTTGTTCTCTGTTCCTTTCCTCATATTCCTAAACTGTGGCTTGCTTTTTGACTTCTACTGAACACTGAGCTGGTGTTTTCATGGAACTATGTGTCATAACCCCAAGATTTTCCTCCTTAATGGCAAAGGTAATCTTATAGCTTTGATTTTAAATGTAAAGCTGATTATATTTCCCATGTTAATCACTCTTCGTTTAACTGCCTTAACTATGTTAAGTGCATTAATTACACTGAATTTCATCTGCCATTTTAATGCTGAATAGAATCATAGAATCACAGATTCATAGAATAGTTTGGGTTGGAAGGGACCTCTAAAGGTCATCTAGTCCAACCCCCCTGCAATGAGCAGGGACATCTTCAACTAGATTAGGTTGCTCAGAGCACCGTCCAACCTGACCTCGAAAGTTTCCAGGGATGGGGCATCCACCACCTCTCTGGGCAACCTGTGCCAGTATTTCACCACCCTCAGCGTAAAAAATTTCTTCCT
>NW_008824545.1:8109-8333 GCF_000699105.1 Pygoscelis adeliae | reverse complement strand
TCTGGACCCGCTCCAACAGGTCCATGTCTTTCTTATGCTGAGGGCTCCAGAGCTGGACGCAGTACTCCAGGTGGGGTCTCACCAGAGCAGAGTAGAGGGGCAGAATCACCTCCCTCCACCTGCTGGCCACGCTTCTTTTGATGCAGCCCAGGATACCATTGGCCTTCTGGGCTGTGAGCGCACATTGCTGGCTCATGTCCAGCTTTTCATCCACCAGTACCCCC
>NW_008824545.1:0-7656 GCF_000699105.1 Pygoscelis adeliae | reverse complement strand
TAGAAGGCCACTAGGTTAGTCAGGCAGGACTTGCCCTTGGTGAAGCCATGCTGGCTGTCTCAAACCACCTCCCTGTCCTCATGTGCCTTAGCATAGCTTCCAGGAGGATCTGTTCCATGATCTTCCCAGGCACAGAGGTGAGACTGACTGGCCTGTAGTTCCCCGGGTCTTCCTTTTTTCCCTTTTTAAAAATGGGAGTTATGTTTTGCCTTCTTTTCCAGTCAGTGGGAACTTCACCGGACTGCCACGACTTCTCAAGTACGATGGATAGTGGCTTAGCAACTTCATCTGCCAGTTCCTTCAGGACCGGCAGATGGATCTCATCGGGTCCCATGGACTTGTGCACCTTCAGGTGCCTTAGATCGTCTCAGACCTGATGTTCTCCCACACTGGGCGGCTCTTCATTCTCCCAGTCCCCTCCTTTGCCTTCTGCGGCTTGGGCAGTGAGGCTCGAGCACTTGCTGGTGAAGACCGAGGCAAAAAAGTCATTGAGTACCTTCGCCTTCTCCGCTTCCTGGGTAACCAGGTCTCCCATTTCATTCCAGACAGGGCCCACATTTTCCCTTGTCTTCCTTTTATCGCCGACGTACCTATAGAATCTTTTCTTGTTGCCCTTGACGTCCCTGGCCAGATTTAAACCTATCAGGGCTTTAGCTTTCCTAACCTGATCCCTGGCTGCTTGGACAATTTCTCTATATTCCTTCCAGGCTACCTGGCCTTGCTTCCACCCTCTGTAGGCTTCCTTTTTGTGTCTGAGTTTGTCCAGGAGCTCCTGTCCTTGTTCATCCATGCAGTCCTCCTGGCGTTTTTGCCTGACTTCCTCAATCACAGTCTTATGTGGTTCTTCTGTTCATATGTGTTTATAGTAAAAAAAAGACACACCTCTATTACATATGAACTGTTATCATGATATTGTCACTTAAAGGAGCTGTAGCAGGGGAAAGACAGATTTTCTTTTAGACTCCCCTGGAACAAGAAGGTAGCTTTGCTGCTAATGAATCAGAGAAATTGTATTTATTCGTTAATGAGTATGGAGCCATTTAAAGTTACCAAAGTGCTTAATGAGAATGAGTGTTAGCAAAAATTTTATTAAATATAGGTGAGAAAAGTCTAAAAAGACCTTTGTGTCTTTTTTCTTTTTCTTCTAGAAAGATTTAATGCAATGTAAGGTGTAAGAAGCTACAGCAAAACTATTCAGAAATGTTATTTAATGAGCAACATAATTCACTGCAAACTTCCTGTTTCCATGCCTACTTCATATACTACAGTGAGCTCTTGGTTAATTTCCGTGTAGAAAATGGACTTTTCTTGGCTAGTACTTGTGGCATTATAGTTTGGACCTTTAAAATGATTTTGAACTAAATGCTGCTTTTTAAGTCTCTAGGTAAAAGAAGTCAGGTACTAGTTGTTAACAAGGTTAACTTTCACTGTTGAATCAGGGTGGGGGAGGGAAAGACATGCACACAGGCCAAATTTAATTATTGTTCCCCAAAAGAACTAAAGTAAAAATGATTACACAACCTCTTGTATTGTGTTAGGTCTTAAAGGTCATACAGGCTAGCTTCCTGTTCCTTGAATTTCAACATTTTGTGCCTAAAATCTAGACAACATTATAAGAGTATGAAATTCTTTGGACATCACTATGTTCATCCCAGAAGGGGAAGCTGCCATTTTAAATTTCTGTCTCTATCACTTACCCTGACATTCACTTCAGACATCTAGTTTTCCTTCAGATTCTTTCAGAACTCATAGAATCAGAGAAAAATTATCCTGGAAGAATCCTCTGTGTAGGGGTTGCTGAATCTGGTAGCATGCTGCTGCTCCATGCTCCTAGGCCCAACCAGTAGCAACGCTGAGCATGTATTCCCAACAGGCACACACAAATACACATATATGGTCCACATATACACAGGAGGCCACAGAGATCGTAGACAGAAAACACAGCACTCTTGCAAATGCAAAAAAAGCATCAATGGCCTCATCCTGTTCTCCTTTCTGGTGGATAAACATCTGTTAGTGGGAAATACATGTATGCACAAGCCTGGATCCCCCAAGATATGACTCAGGTGCTCAGTCTGCCCAGTAGCATACTCTGGATCTCAGATCTCTCCAGCTGCTGGGAACTGGGCACATGAGCCCCCAGGCTGCAGGCCCACTCCAGCTGCTGGAGCAGACTCCCCTTACACACATTAACACACCCGCAGATGCACACATTATGCTCTTCCCCTGCATCCTATAGTATGTCCCAAACTGCTAGGCAGTAACCCCTCCCAGTCCGGTTTGTTCCGCAGGGCTCCCTTAGGCACAAACCTAATGCTTTGGTGTCCTGTAGTCCCAATCTGCTCAAAGCAGATCTAACTCCAAAGTTTGATCATGCTGCTCAGGGTCTTGCTCAATCAAGTGTTGAAAATGCCCAGGGCTGGAGTCCACATCCTCTCTGAGCACCTGCCCCAGCGTCTGACCATCTTCATGGGGAAGAATTTCTTTACTGATGGCAAATCATAATTTTTCTACAATTCCCTTTCACATTCTAGGGTTGGTTACTTTGAAGAAGGAACAGAGTCTTACAGATGGGATAGTATGGGAAAGAAAAGAAAGAAACCAAGATCAGTACTGGTCTCTGATATTTGATGAGTGTGTCTTTACTGGTACATCAAAGATCCTCAAATATTTTTTTCTAACAACTGGCAGTAGTACATTATTTTGTTGTCCTGATAGAGATGCAACTTCCTTTGTGCCTATAATAAATCATGACACTTCTTACATGATTCAACAGACCTTTGGTACTTAGAGGAATTGCTGTTGACTGACAACAATGAACTGCATACAGTGAACTTTCTCTCTTGGTCTCTAGTGGAACGTTTTCCAGTTGGCTTCTTGAAACTTATGCAAATGTTCACAGTTAAAAACATGATGTAGATACTGGTATGAGGACTGCCATGCTCTGTGTGTAGCATATGCCTTTTGCTATTGTTAATATGATTCTTCTTGAGACATTTTGTGGCAAAAGAAAAATTAAAGGTTAAATATAAAGTGGTTAACATTTCTTGGGTTTCTAACACCTGAATTTGATGATTGAAAGCTCTGCATGGCCAAAGGGCATAGACTAGAGTGCAGAGGCCTTATTATGTCATAGCAGCCGTGTTTATAACTTCAATTTCATGACATTGTTGCCAGCCAATTCAAGTTATTATAGCATACAAAAAAAGATGAAGCTCCAAAAGGCTATTTTATAGTTCTGGTGACATTCACTGACAATGAGATTCTGTAACATTTGCATTTTAATGGAAATCCTTCCTTTATTAATGGAAGTCTGTGTTTTTACCACAATAATAACTTTAAAATACTGATGTTTAACTCTTTTTCATTTAATGTACAACACAGAGTGGAAAAAATAAGAGATTCCTGTATTTTTAATAGTGTCAGTCTAAGACTTTCCTCCTCAGGCTTGTACAGTGAAATGATTATGACTGATATATTAAAAATGCCTCCTTTATATTTTAAATGCTGTAGAAGATGGATACATAATGTGAAACTTAAAGTTTTGCGAAGCTTATGGCTGAAACTGAGAACTTCCTATTAGCTTTTGCTTTCTTGTCTTGTCAAGAGCTTGCCAAGAGCTATGTCAAAGCACTTAATGGTTTGGAAATTATTTGCATTTTTTCTTTCTTTCTAGGTAGGCTAGCTAAGAGCTAACAGAGATCAACACATATTTAGAATTCCACATATCTACATTTAACCAGAGTTTTCAACCATTAAAAAAAAAAAAAAGATTTTTTGTGAAGTTTTTCAGTGAGCAGGAAGACCTTGATCAAGTGACTCCTATCGACATCTGTAGGGGAAGCTCTTTTTTTTTAATAACATGGTACCTTCTCCTTTTTCTATCTAACTATTAGTGTTTCTGATTAAAGATTCAGAAAGAAGAGCTGTGTTGGAAAGTTCGTTGTTTTAGTTGTTAATGACCACTTTTCACTAATCAAAACTTGCCACACATTCTGTGAGTAGTGTTATTGAGAAGGACCACCTGTCAATGGCACTCCAGTGATATACAGTTGGTTTTGATAAGGTCCATTATCACTTGCTTTTCTCTTGTGGATCGATAGATCTGCTTTACTCATTCTGTTTTGTTTGCTTGGATTATATTAAGTTGAATGATCTTCTGAAACAGAGAAGAGTTACAGCCCCCTTCCCCTTCCTCTTACTAGTTTCATTCTGGAATGCCTCTATACTGTTTTTTGTATCAATATACTTAGTGCCTAGGAATCCTTTTTCCTGGGTCGACCTCTTCAGTTAAATAGCAAAATGAAACATATTTCTTGTTCCAGAGATCTTAGTCTCAGCTCATTTCTCAAATCTTCTGGAGGTAAAGGAGGGTTGGAGGTAAAGGAATGCTAATTCTTCCAACAGGGAACTGAGGGACAGGGAAATGAAATGGTTTATTTAAAATAGCTGAAAGAGCGAACGAAACTGTCTTTCTCTTGTTATATGCTCTCATATCAGCGAAGTCTAATTAGTAATTTTCTCATTCAAGCTGGATCTCCAAATGTTAGTAAGTAGAAGAGTGTAAGGTAGTTTATGTCTTAAATTTAGGCTATGAAACCTTTGAAAGACAGAATCTTTTAATTTGAAAACTTTCTCTCTGATGGAGTTGGGGAGCCTAATCACCACCTTAACATAATTGTTAATTGAGTGGCAGATCCAATTAGTTAGACTAAAACAGATGGTTTATAATATAACAGCACTTGTTAACTTCTATGTTGTTCTTCTCTTGATTGGAGACTGGAAAGAAAAACTTAAAAATATCACAACAGAAGATATTTTAAAAATATATTTGATTGAAGTGAAAGTAAAAATCAACGTGACACTGGCAAAAGCTCTTTTGAGGATTTTAGCTTGTTTTTCACATCAAAGAAATGCAGTATCTCAGTGCAGCTTTGAATAGTCATCCAAACAGATTTTTTAAAAAATCTTTGGATGGTTGCCCATTGCTGCTACATGCTTCAGTCAGGAATATACCCATTTCTAAAAGCATTATATGTACCTTTTGCAAAACCTTTCAGGCAGCACTTACTTTCTATTATCCACTGTTGAACTGAAAAGCATATTTTAAGACATAGCTGTATGTAGTTATGCTTTTTACAGAACTGGCAAGAACAAAAATTATTATTATCTTCAACAATGTAGAGTTCTCTACGTAGCTGTTCTTGAGTCCTATTATTTATCTTTTTATACAGCATGGACTGCTCAGTGACTTTCTGCACAGGCATACTTCACTGAAGTTTTGATTCAGCACTTAACACATTGTTAAAACCAGTTGAATCAGAACCCAGAATTTTATTCTTATGGTATAATTTTCTTTTTTGGGAATGTTATGAATCCAGTTCTGTAGAACAGTATCTAACAGGAATTTTTAGTTCATAGAGACTTTCAAAATGCACTTTTTCAGCAGTGGACAAATACAGCTTAATAAGTTTTCTGAACTTTTATCTCTTCCATACACTTTGCTTTGCTAAACTTATTCCATAATGCTTTTGTTGTTGAATATATTGGTTGCTTTTAGTTTGCCCTTGTGACTAGTTCAGTGACCTTTTTTTCTTTTTATACTTGCTGGTTATTGCATTTTTAAAAATACAGATAATCAGTTGACTGTGTAGTGCTAAAGTAGAAAAGATTCCTCAGACTTAAATCTGTAATCACTGAATTTACTGTAATCCCTCAGAACACTTCATAATTTCCATTTTCCATTCAACAGTGATTTCCCCAATGACTTTTTACCTTTAAGCTTTACTAGATACTGATAAGATACTAGACACCAATCTGCAGCTGACTGTGCCTTTGGGTGGATTGCTTTGCCTCAGAGATTTCCACCAAAATTCTGCCCCTGTGTCATGTGGAATCAGCTGAAAGACTGTGTTCTAAAAGCTTAAAGCTACAGGGCAAAACCTAATCCTGCCAAATCACTTTGATGCTTAAGAATGATATGAGACATCTGAAAATTCTATGCAAGTGAGAGGCACTAAAACAGGGAATAATCATCAAGCCTAGAAAAGCCAACTATTCATGCATGAATGCAACTAGATTTTCAAAGTCTTTAAGAGTGAAAATTTATTTATTGACTTCTTAAAGGAACATAAATATGCTTCCGCTCACACTTTGCCTTTTGTTTACATTCTAGCATTTCAGCTATCAAGACTGTGCTAGAAATGCTCCATATATTTGAAAAGAAAAGAAAAATAAATCAATAGCTCAATCTCTTGTCTCTGTTGAATGTAACAAGGAGACAAAAAGGCTCACCAGCCTTAAAACTGTAGAAAAGGCTAAAAACACTTCACAGGTGACAAGCTTGCTGTTATGGGGCAGCCAAGAATACAGGTCACAATCTTTTAAAGGTTAGAGTTTTATTTTTGGGAAGACTGTCCTAGAAATTAAAGGTCTTCACCTTTTAAACTTGGAAAGCTTACCTAATGACGAGTTTTAATAGCACGCTAGTGAAGTTTGAGTTTACTCCCTGATACATACAATTCTCAGGACATTTCAGAGTTCTACATGGTTGGGTTTACCCAATATCATTTTAGTGGTTTGAAAAGATACCTTCCTTCAATGTCAGTCTGTTCAGGGGAGGAATCTGATTTCTGTAATGGAAGAGGAGTAGATTGCACCTACTTCATTTTGTTTCAGGAATTTGAAATTATGTAGTGTAAATGCCTGCACAAAGAGAGATTTATTTCACAATGCAGATAAGCTCTGAGGTATTGGTTCCTTTCATTGTATAGACCATAGAGTTCTTTTGTGGCATAGGGAGCAAGATACTTGCACCCCATCTCTCAAAAAGGGCGGTAACTGTGTTCCTCATTTGTTGGGGCACCCATGATTTCTCTTGGGTAAATACTGAGTATTCAGCTGCTAGTGAGGTCAATAGGAGATATACTCTGATTAGGAAGCCACAAAGTGACTTGCAATGTTCAGTACTCTGACACAGAAACTCCCAAGCATCTTAAATCTGGGACTCCGTGTTAAACTCTTTGAACTTCATTTTTTCTTTGCCTTGGTTTATCATCATAAAGTGGAGACAGTAAAACCCATTTTAACTCCAAGAGAGGTATTAAAGCTTCATTTGAATTACATTTGGATGTAGGAGCAACAATTCTGTCGTTTTCCTTGAGGGTCTTTCTTTCTTTTGAGCTTCTGTAAGAACATGAGCTGGAGTATAGCTGGTGAAATAGCTCATAAAAGATGGATACATATATAGAAACTGTTAAGAGAAATATCAGGCTAGAAATGACAACCCAAGAGTGTTGAGGCTGCCTCAGCTCTGTGCCCACTGGTCCAACCAGTAGCAAGACTGAAAATCTGTTGCCAGTATGCACAAGCATACACAAAGCACACATACACAGCTGTATTGGCTTTACTTGGCAAGGTTTTGATAGCAGGGGGGCTGCCAGGGTGATTTCTGTGAGAAGATGCCAGAAGCTTCTCCCATGTCTGATAGAGCCAGTTCCAGCTGGCTCCAAGAGGGACCCACTGCTGGCCAAAGTTGAGCCAATCAGCGACAGTGGTAGTGCCTCTGTGATAACATATTTTAGAAGGGAATAAATTGCTACACAACAGCAGCCAGGAGAGGAGTGATGATATGTGAGAGAAACAACTCTGCAGACA
>NW_008824544.1:4061181-4065047 GCF_000699105.1 Pygoscelis adeliae | reverse complement strand
AAACTATTCTATGATTCTATGATTTTCTCGAAGATGATAATAACAGCAATCTGTGATATTGTTATGCCAATGGCAGCCATGAGGAATTCCTTCAGGATGAGTCAGGGTGTATTAAATTTATGCTGCTTGTTGCATAGGCTTCCCACCTGTATTAACTCCAAAGCTGAGAGATACTGAGCCCTGTTAATTAGCAACTGTAATGACAGCTCTATTTCCATCACTTTTGTGACTGCAGAAAGTTCTTCTTTATTTAATTTCTTCTCTTTACTTGATTAGTCATACCACTAACCACTACCTTTAATCTCTTACTGGTTCTTCTCTTCTGACCCATTTCACTTCTCTGATACTTATTTTCTTGTGATGAAGAGCAGAAAACTCTTCTCCAGGATTTGTGCCTCACATACAACAGATATTGTTGCTTCAAACGTCATTACTGCTGGACTTTTCTTTGCCTCCTTAATTAATACTTACTGCTCTTTTGCACCTATTATTAGATAAAATTACTAAGCAAGAATATTTATATACAACCTGTAATGACTACCCCAGCCCAAAATAACAAATTGTATATTATACTTGGAAAATTAATGTCTTGTCCAGTACTAGCACTGATGACATATTGTCTAAAATCTGTGCTCTCGAGGAACAAGTGATTTGAGGTAAAATTTGGGAAAGGCTTTTACGTCTTTAGTTTTAAAAGAGAAAAAGAAGAAGAGTGAAAGAGAAATCAAGGGAGAGAGTGAGAATGTGAGGGGAGGGAGGGAGGGAGGAGAAAGAAAAAGAGAAGAAGAAAGAAAGAGAAAGAAAGGAAGGAAGAGAAAGGAAAGAACTAAGGAAGGAAGGAAGGAAAGAAGAGGATGGGAAAAAGGGGAGGAGAGGGAGAGAAAAGGGAAGGGGAAAAAAGGGAGGAAGAAAGATGGGAAGGACACTCTTATTAATATAGCAGTTTTAACATGGAGAATAAAGACATTCATTTTCACTGAAAAGTTTTACTAACATAAATCTATACTGTGTCAGCATGAATCAAAGCTGACTGCTGGTAAGGCTGTCAGTCGTTAGTAACCTCTTTATAATACACATAATGGTTCTTGGTCTAGTTCAGCCTAACTACCAGTTAGATGCTAACACCTCTCTGCTTACCATTGACTGACAGCTGAGATACCCCCCGCTGAGTAATCAAGAAATCAGGGAGACAATATAAGAAATCCAGACCCTCAATCCAACAGTACCCTGTGACACACATAAAGTACACACTCACTGCTTGTCCTGTGAGTGTGTACTGAAAATTTCAGTTCCTAGGGCTGGAAATTTTGTAGTTTACCAGATGACATAGTTAACACCTGCTACAGAGAGGGTAGAGGTCCTACACCAACATCAATGAAAAATACATTAGCAGAGGCCAAAGTGACAGAGGGGGGCAAACAAAGTGGGAATGTGAACCTTGTAGGAATTTGGGACCTAAACAGAGGCAAGACACCATGGCTGAGCTGACCCTAGCTCTTTGCTCCCCTGGTCCCACCTGGGAGCTCCTGCTGACCACTCAGCACAGTCAGCATGCTGACCACATGGTCCTATGACAGGTAATTTCTTCTGCCTCTCCCCCACTGTGGCAGAGCTGTTTTCTCCCAGCATCAGGATCTTACCTCTGCAAGAGGCAATGTGGCTCCCAGCTATTCTCAGCCCCAAGGAAAGCAGAAACAACTGCTTCTCCCAGCAGCATGATGCTCCTGGCTGGTTGTGACACTGTACACAACACCCCTGCAGGGGCAACGGGCAGGCTGAATGCAGCTACCTCTCTGCAAAACACAGGGAAGAGGAAAGAGGAGGGTTATCATGTCAGTGTTCAACTTACTTGTAAAAAATGGGAGTGTGGCATACTACCCCACCCTGACATTAGGACACGAGGGAGAACAGACTGGATAGAAGTGTGAAAGGGTACAACAGTCACCTGCTTCGGTCCAGACGGCAGAGTTACAGTGATAGCATGAACAATAAGATTTCTTAAGGGGTCACAAATAGTTGACCTAATCTTCCTAATTTAAAGAGCAATATAGAATTTCTGGTTCAGAGTTTTTTGGTTTTCTTTTTTTTCTTTTTTTTTCCTCCTCCTAGCCCCACTGGGGAGAAGGAGTACCTCTCGCTTGTGCAGACAGGCAGGGAAGGGAGCAATGTTCATTGACTTCTCATTTTTTCAGCAGTTTTTCAAAACCCGTGCGTCAATATTCATTGGAAGATTAACACCAGAGGAAATGGCTTGAAAGTCTGTCTCACATTGCATCCTAACAGAGGGAAAGCTACAAATGAGATTATGTGAATCTGGAAGAGTACCACCCTCACTCAAAATGTCTTAAATATGGTACGTTTGGTGTCCTTTCCCCTTCTGACTGCTCAGAAGCCTGGTGGACTGGCCAGAAGCCTCCTGGAGACTGCTTACCCAACAACGTTTTATGTCGGTCGTTCTCATGTCCTTTAAAAACCAATCTCCAGAGGCACTCAAAACCTTGTATATGGGCTTACCACATACATAGCAGGCAAGTCAGGCTGCGAATATACAAATCTCAGATGCTTTCATCCTTTGAGCAAGACTGGAAGTTGGATGAATCCTGGCTTAAGCCTTTTATCTCATGCCAAGTTCTTCCCTGTCTGTGAAGCCCATGGTATTTTCTGCCATTCGCGCTCAAGTCCTGAAATGAGCTTTGAAGTCCATTCTCTGCTTCTATCCCTTAGCACCATTTTATTTGCAGTTTTAATTCAGATACACATCAATCCTATTAGACACTCTGAATTATGAGTTAATTAAACGTGGCACCCAAAAATGGTTCTGCTGAAGTTAGTTGCAAATCTCTTATTGCCTGTAGGAGGAAAGGATCCAAAGCATTTACAGTAAGCTGTTTTGATCACTACTGTGAACTAAAAGTGACAAAGGCCAAAACCAGCTTTATTCAGGTACCACAAGCATATACATTGAAATATATCAGCATGCACCAATAAAACACCAGAGGTCTCAGGTCTGATGACTGAGTCATCTTTGGATGCAGGGTGTTGAACTGAGATTATGGCATCTGTTTGTGTCAGAGCAATCTCTTGTTTTGTAGCAAGATAATCTGGTTCAGGATTCAGTTGCCCAGACTTAAATATCCAGCTCCATTTTAGACACCTTACAATATCTCATGTGACCTCCAGTTGCTGCTGCAGAGGGTAGATGTCCCAGATACCTCAGAGTGTTTCTAATAAGTAAGCAAATGTGTTGAAAACTGAATAGTGTTCTTTTGTGCCATGGAAACACTTACCTTCACTGACACACATAAAAATAGAAGTCAGAGGAAACCAACAGACTGTGACTACTGCCTTTGTCTCAGCCATTTATGTGACTGAGAAAGAAAGAAAACAACAACAACAACAAAACAAAACCAAGGAAAAGCAAAAATAAACCCAAGGTGATATAAGAATTAAATTTGTCAAGTGTAGACCTGTTTAAATGTTTAAATTTCTATCTTATAGGGAACTCTAAATAGGAAAACTGTTCTGTTTCGGGGGGGGGGGGACAAAACAAGAAGAAAACAGTCATCTTAAATTTTCTACAGGGAAAAAAAAAAGAAGAAAAACTTCAATAAGAAGTTCTGTAAAGAATTGTAACAAATGTAATTTAAGTCTAGGAAGTCAAACTCAGAAATTTCCAGCTCAGTCATGGCACCTGGATCACCCCTGGAAGACTGACAGAGCTCCAAGTAAGAGCTGCATAACTCAGAAGCTGAGTTTGGACCAATTCCATGGTAGTCCTGCGGGTATCCAAACTACCCCTGTGTGGCTGGAAGCTCAGTCCCAGGTGATCCTGATATTTTGCAAACTTCTTAACAAAGACCTGTGCA
>NW_008824544.1:4042492-4060544 GCF_000699105.1 Pygoscelis adeliae | reverse complement strand
AACTTTAAAAAGGGAAATTGTTTTTTTTCGGGGGGGGGGGGGACAAAACAAGAAGAAAACAGTCATCTTAAATTTTCTACAGGGAAAAAAAAAGAAGAAAAACTTCAATAAGAAGTTCTGTAAAGAATTGTAACAAATGTAATTTAAGTCTAGGAAGTCAAACTCAGAAATTTCCAGCTCAGTCATGGCACCTGGATCACCCCTGGAAGACTGACAGAGCTCCAAGTAAGAGCTGCATAACTCAGAAGCTGAGTTTGGACCAATTCCATGGTAGTCCTGCGGGTATCCAAACTACCCCTGTGTGGCTGGAAGCTCAGTCCCAGGTGATCCTGATATTTTGCAAACTTCTTAACAAAGACCTGTGCATCTCTGAAGACTCCAGGCTGAGGCTGCTGGCACAGCTGGCTGTACTGCAGCCTTGGAGCTGTAGACCTGAAATTTTTGTTTCCCCAAACTCTGAAGACAGACTGTACTTGTGAGAGACAGCACCTACTGCTGAGCTTGGATTCATTTGCAGCCTGCAGGGTGAATTGTCTTGGTCTCTGTTTCATCAGAAGCTCGTTAGATTCAAGCTGTTTCTATGAAATATTTTAGTTTAAAACCTATTAATATAGTACCTGCTCACTGGGAACTTATATTTTGTTAGGATGTGGTGCTGCAGTACAATTTGGAGAAAGGTAGCTCTACCTTGTGAAGTATGTCTCCATTTTATTTGATTTCTTCTGCATTTGTAAAGGAAAAAAACAGAACACATAGCTGATTATTTTGAAACTGTCTGTGGAAGGCTAATCTTGTGTTTTACCCCCTGAACACCTTGGCATTTGCAGTTCCACTTGACCAGAGCCATGGGTTCTGAAAGCCCTGGGCTGTCCAGCATCCCCTTTCCATTTCTTCATACTCTTCTCCAGTCTGTCATTCTCCTTCTTTGGAGAAGACTAGAGGTATTTGTCTTCCTCTCACTTTTTGTTATTTCATGGGTGTATTGGGTTTGCATCGCAAGGTTTTGGTAGCAGGGGGGCTACAGGCGTGGCTTCTCTGGGAAGCTGTTAGAAGCTTCCCCTATGTCCAATAGAGCCAATGCCAGACGGCTCCAAGATGGACCCGCCACTGGCCAAAGCCAAGCTGATCAGCGACAGTGGTAGCACCTTTATGATAACATATTTAAGAAGGGGGGAAAATGTTGCTGTGCAACAGCAGTTGCACCCAGAGAGAAAAGTGGGAATATGTGAGAAAAACAACTCTGCAGACACCAAGGTCAGTGAAGAAGGAGGGGGAGGAGGTGCTCCAGGTGCCGGAGCAGAGATTCCCCTGCAGCCCGTGGTGAAGACCATGGGGAGGCAGGCTGTCCCCGTGGGAAGCCCGTACTGGAGCAGGCTCCTGGCAGGACGTGGGGACCTGTGGAGAGAGGAGCCCAGGCTGGAGCAGGTTTGCTGGCAGGACTTGTGACCCCGTGGGGGACCCACGCTGGAGCAGTCTGTTCCTGAAGGACTGCGCCCCATGGAAGGGACCCATGCTGGAGCAGTTTGTGAAGAACTGCAGCCCGTGGGAAGGACTCACGCTGGAGAAGTGTGTGGAGGACTGTCTCCTGTGGGAGGGACCCAACACTGGAGCAGGGGAAGGGCGTGAGGAGTCCTCCCCCTGAGAAGGAAGGAGCAACAGAGACAACGTGTGATGAAGTGACCACAACGCCCATTCCCCGTCCCCCTGTGTCACTGGTGGGGAGGAGGTAGAGAAAATCAAGAGTGAAGTTAATCCCGGGAAGAAGGGAGGGGTGGGGGAAGGTGTTTTAAGATTTAGTTTTTATTTTCTCATTACCCTACTCTGATTTGATTGGTAATAAATGAAATTAATTTTCCCCAAGTCGAGTCTGTTTTTGCCTGTGATGGTAATTGGTGAATGATCTCTCCCTGTCCTTATCTCGACCCACAAGCCTTTCTTTATATTTTCGCTCCCCTGTCCAGTTGAGGAGGGGGAGTGATAGAGTGGCTTTTGTGGCGTCCAGCCAGGATCAACCTGTCACAATGGGTTTGACTGGGTTCTGTCTTCCAATTCCCTTTCTCTTTCACCAGAGGGACAGACAGTGGAGAACCCAGAGGACATGGTCTGATGACAGTCTTTCACTGAATGAATATGGAAGAAGGCAAGCTTCACTTCCCTGAAAGGAAAGTGATCTCTGGTATCTCTCAACACCTCACACTCAAGAGGTGCAACTAATTTGCCACTCACTGGTGGCAATTGTCTTAGTAGAGAACAGGACCTCAGAGGTAAAACCAGAAGCATCTTAGCACCATCTCCAACAGATTGGAGTAGGAGACAATTTTTCTAATTTTGTGTTGAACTATGAGTAAAAGCTAACTGATTGGTTTTGGAGTCTTCCAGTGGTTTGGAAATCCTCATCAGGAATCAAATCTTTCCCTGTGGCCTTCTGGGGTCTTTTCTTTGCTCTTTTGCTTCTCTGTATACTAGCATCATCTGATAGAGTAAAAAGCTAGAAGCTCTTAATTTGATTTTCAGAAGTGGCTCTATAGTTGATTCCAATCTTATTCTGCTCTGTGGAATCAATTTGTAACCCTGAAAAGCTGCCCTTCTGGCTTAGTCCTGATATATCCCACATTTTCTTATAATCCAGCTTTCTTTCATACTAAGTTTTTCCGCAGGTCAATATCATCCACATAGGTTCAACTGTCGTAAGCGTAGCAATAATAGTCAGATTTATCAGTCAGTTCCTTCTGAGCCTACAGAAACAGCAGCTAGTGTTGCTGCTTGGTATTCAACCTCCATGTGTATTTCTGGAGAAACAGTAATTTTTGCCCTTTCTTCATCACTGACTGGATGGCACTTTTCCTGGTACTCTTCTCAATGGCGCTGAGCGTGCTAGTTCCCTGACATAGTATGGCTCCACCCAGTTGTGATTTTCCTACTCAAAACATGTACAAGCCCACAAAAACTGAAGATGCACAAGAATTATAAACTGTATGTGTTTACGTGAGTTTGGCATTGTATCACAGTTTGAAGTTGTTCGCACATTTCATGTTATTACAGTCTAATACAGCTTACAAGGGAGAAAATTCATTTTAATTCCAGCCTTGACAAGCAGCAGCCTAATGCCTAGATCTTCAAAAGATTAGCCATTGATTCTTGGAGATTTCTCTGCTTCAAATTATTGTGATAACACAAGAAAATAGATCAATTAACTTTCCAATCATTCATTAATTACTGTAATGATCCCATGGTGGATCGTTAAAGAATAATGTGCTCATGGGAGGAGTTTGTTCTTAACTTCCTGTGTGCACAGTTGGTTTATGCTCTGAAGCAGGGAGCTTACATCTTTATAACTTACATTCTCTGTAAATAGCTGTTACTTTTTCTAGGGAGGACTAATCTTTATTAGAATCCTGTTAATGTCCAGGATGGTTACATTTTGTGCTAGTGAGCTTCGGGGTTATTGTCTATAAAAAAAGGATATGCTTTCTGATGTTTTCTAAATTTATTATGTAAATGGGAACATTCTCACTTCAAAAACTTCAGGCCTTACGGCATACATTAGTCAGAGGTGAAGATTTCAACTCATACATATCTCTCAGCCAGGTGAGTCAAGGTTGAATGTTGAATTTTGTGTTCCTTGAGCTTGACCTCTTACTGTCTTGCACTTTTGTACTGTATTACTTTTGGAATTATATTTGATGTTAATCATCTTTCTCACCTCATTATTTGCACAATCCTCAGAAATTTTGGGGGGTAACGAATAGGTTTATTTGCCAATTAAACCATGAATTGGTTTCCAAATTATTTTGTTTATGTATCTTTCAAAGGCTTTCATCAATTACTTTTGTTACTAATGCCACAATGGGACCTGGAAAAGGGAATTGAATATTGCTGAAACCATTATGTACTCTGCAGCTACCCTTTTTAAGATAAGACTTATAAACTCTGTACATTTCATGGTGAAACCAATACACTGGACTATTGTGCATGCAGCACTTTTTGCATAATTTTCTCAACAAACCATTGTATGAAAAATGTTTTCACTTTCCACAAAGTATCAGGACTACAGGAGATGGTCATGTTACAAATACGCCATAACGTGTTGCCAATGTAAGCAAGGTCAGGTGTGTTGAACTAGTTCTTGGAACAGTCTGTTCCTGTGTGAATCCACTACACACTTCCATTTACTGTTCTCTGATATGCTAAGTTGCATTTAAGCAATTTTAAAAGCAGTTTTCTTCTAATGAGTCCTGCAACAGGTACAAAATGTACACTGATGGAGGAAGTCCCTATTGCCTGATGCACAATGATAGATGAGTAGTTAGTATTTTGAACATTTTCATTATTTTCATCAAGAGAGAAATGTGGGATAAAACTCTAGTTACTATGGGAGTTTTCAAAATGGATTAAGTACAATAATAATAATAATAATAATAATCTCTAGAAACTTGTGCTTAACAAGTTTCCATTCTAAACTCTTGCTTAACAAAGAGTTGCTACAGAAATCCTTTCAGCAGAGCAAAAACCTATATCAAAGTTAAGAACACCGATAGTTAAACTGAAAGGAATAAGTTCCTTCACAGCAAGAAGGTCATAGAATTTTAATCTCATTTAAGTTCAGGATGACAAAGAAAAATACCAATATCCATATGTAACTCCAGGAACCACTAGCACATTACGGCAAATAGAGCTATTGCTGGTTTTCTGATGCTTGCAATAGGTTTGCTATTTAATTTCTTTGTTCCTTCTTAACATTTCCTTACCTATGGAAATTACAGTAGAAAAAATTAGGGAATTAGCAAGATGGCTGGGAAGATTTTGATTTTTTTTTTCCCCTCATAAAATACTGATTCAACAAAACAACAAACTTTTTTAGAGAGACTTAGTTTTTATAAATCTTGTTTCCAATCAGACGAGGCAAACAAACAGATCTTAGGGACATTTTTTTCATAATTGCTGACACTTCGTTTTGACATTTTCAAAATGAAAAATTCTGCTTTCTTAATTCAAGACATTTTTTGTTTTACTACTCAAAATAGAGCAATACCTGACCATCTCTTATCCTTGTACAATGTTTTGGAGTGAGTATTGTGTTGAAGGCATATGTAACTCTACTATTTCTGCTCCCAGGGCTGTATGCAGCTGAGTTTAGATTCCAGAATTAAGCAGTCTTTAAAACCCCAAGCATAATTTTTCCAGTTTTGCAATAAAGGAGGTTTCTCAGCAAACACTAGCAGTTTGGAGGAGGATGGAGGGTTAGTCCCCAGTAAACAGAATTAGTCATTGTATTGAATAATAATAGGGTAGGAACACTTTGCAACACCAAAGCCTAAACATGACTGTTCAAAATGAGTATGTCAACACCAGCAGTTGGATTGTACAAAATGAGTATGTCAACACCAGCAGCTCTCTGGTCCCCTGGTTGTCGACAAATTCATCAGCCAGGATTTTTCTCTATAGCAGATCAGCTAGGTTTTTCCTTAACAAAACTGGAGCACACACATATTTTTCTGGGTATACATAATACATTGTGTAAAGAAAGGTCTGTGAGGCAGCAAACAAGTCAAGGATTGCTCCAAGTGTTATGCAAAAAGGGTAAAGCCAATTCATTAACCATGAGCAGTACAGGTGCAAACAGTTCTGCAACAAGAGATCCAGAAAATAAATATCATTCCTCCTGGAACAGAGGATGAAGTCAGTATATACACAATAATTAACACCATGACCCTGAAGAGAGTTCTAGACTAGAAGATGCACATTTGCTTGGTTTCCTTGGGTGTTTCACGTCCACTCACTAAGAATTCAGTCCAGAATGAAGATTGTGTTGTAAGCTGTTGCTAAACGTTGGTTTGATACAGCACACTGTGTCTACTAGGGTTTCGTTCACTCCTTGACTGAGTTTTAAACTCATATTTTTAAATGAAATTACAATTAAGGTATTTAATTTGAATTCAAGATTTATCAGGTTCAAGAAGAATGTCAATCAATCATTTTTCAAATGAAAAAAGTGTGGTCTGGGACAGTGTATAGTCAGCAAAAGTAAGTTAAAATATTAAATGTTTGTGTGTAATACAGATCCAATGTTTCAAAAGTGCAAATAGCATACCTTCATTTTCATTTTAAATACAACAGGTACACAGGGGTTAACTCTGATGATGACGCTTGAGAGTTATGCGCATAAATCGTATTAGCATATAACAGGATTTGTGACTGCAACGCCCACGCATCAGTTCTTATATTTACCTCAAACACTCCACTCTAACTAGGTTTCCCTTTCCAAACTATTCTCTAAGTCTGATTTACTTGTCCATGAACTGTCATGGGGTTGGACTGGCTTGCAGGGTTATAATACAGTACAATGCTTTCTCTGCTCTATCGGTGTTCCTATTTCTCATCCAGAGAAGGATTATAAAGACAAAGAACCAGTTTCTCCTAATTGCACCAGCATGGTTGTACACACTGGGATAATTTTTGAGACCACAGCTGCAACAAGAGTTGTAATAAAGGTAAATGATGTAGCCTTTAAATATGTGCAATTACAACATTTTCCCATGGAACATCTTACCACTTAATGGATATACAAGTTACTATGTGAAAAGAGTAAGAAAGAGAATTGCTGTAACAAGCAAACTCTGTGTATATTTCCAAAAATACCATTCATGTGTTGAACTATGAGTTCAAACAGCAATGCAATCCATCCTCTTAGGAATGAACATGGATAGCAAGAGCAGTACTATTGAAGTTTGTCAAGAAATACCTACTGGACCTAAAAATTATTTCTATGGAGCCCCTTTTTAAAGCGGTGTAATGGGTTTTCATACAAATGTGAATCTGGGCCACACTGACTGAATAGCAGTCTGCTGTGTTGCCCAGAGGGGACAGATCCTGCATGGTGCTCAGTGCCTTTTCGAGTATGCTCAGCTTACTGCCTACATCCTCTTATTTCACTCTCCCTCCTGCTTTGTTGCTCGGAATAGGGCTTGGAAGTCAGCCACCCACTCTTCTCATTGCTTTTTCTGTTTTCCTTTTTTTGATTTCCCTATACTTGAGGGAGGGAAAGCAAATATAGAACTGTAACTGGCTGACAAACTTTGCCTTTGCTTCCTGATAGTTGGAAACTTGATGCTGATTTTCTAGCTTGTCACAAGCTAAAAAAGGAAATAAAGCAGCTCTAATTAAATTAATTACCTTTGTGCTGTCTTTCGTTCACACTGCATTCACACGAAAGAACTCATAGGAAAGATTTGCTGCATACAAAAAGTCAACAAGAAACACTGCGCCTATGAAATCCTCTTTATTTTTACTAATTTGAACATTTTGAGGCACAAAAGACAGTGGGAAGGAGTCAGTTTGCAAAACTGAAGAATTCCTTCCCTTGCAGCTGAAAGAATAAACTGACCTATCTAAATTTGTGGTTACTTTTCATCCTCACAAAAAAATGAGAAGAGTGAACTTAAGCATTTTTACCTCTCAGAACTATTTTTTACCCCTGAAGCAGACACAGAGAAGCTGGACACTTCAAACCTATGGATGCAACTCAACTGGAAAAGCAATAATGTAGTCACAAGTTGTTTTGGTCACTGAAATTACTTAAAATGCGTCACTGCAGAAAAGGTTACACTGCCATTATTTATGTGACAAGACCTTGTGTAGCTAAAACAATGTAATTTAAAATTAACTTATTTGGACAGCAGTGTGAGTCTATGGTACCAAAAAGCTCAGTACACCTTACAAAACACACTTGGTAAGTTAGGTAATTTCAAGACCAGCTGACCATCATTGGACTCCCAGCTGATCTCAATACCTGAGTTATGAAAAGCTACCTCAGATACATCAGCCACCTTGGTCACCAGTAAGGAGCAGTTATACAAAGAGGTGGACTCTGAAATACCTCTGTCTTCAGTTATCTATCATCTTCTATTACTACCTCTCAACACTATTCAATGGATGGACTGTACAGAGTAAAGATACCCACCAACTGTGCTAACTCCCCAGTAAGCAGCAATATTATTTTTAAACCATTTACACAAAGGATGTATTTAGGGTATTTTAGTCTAGCCAGTTCTCCTTTACCTTTGTATACTTTTTCTAATGTCTTGATGTTAACTGACTACAGATTTTGTGATGCTAACCTCTAATAACTCCAGACCCTCATCACAAACTCAGAGAAGTTTGGGAAGTTCAGTTCAGTGGTCGATGATTTGTTTGGAAAGAACAGATTTACCGATGAAAACAAAAAACTCTGTAGATATCCTATTGAAACCACTTACTGTGGCATGTACTCATCTTGTGAGGTGAGCACAACATTTTTTGATGAGTATAGTTGCCCTTTCTCTTCCTTGTTTTTGTACCCAGTTCTGCACTAAACTAAACTCAGGTTCTCATTTGTACTACTTACCTATTTTACTCTTTGTGGTTTAGTTTTTAAATGAAACTTTTAGACTTCTTGTTTTCCTGGAAAGTCAGGTTGTCTTGGAGAGCACTGTTTGTATGACTTTTAAAAGAACAGCTTCAATCACTTTAGGAAAGTAGGGGTTTTTTTCCTTTTTTTTTTTTTTTTAATTTCTCATAGCCTTATACAAAAGATACTTCTTCTGATAACATTTCAAAGTGTTCCCTGAATGGAATCAGATTTCTATTCAACGTTTGGGATTATATTATAAAAAATATGAGACCTTGAGCCCTTTCTCACACACACACACACTCACACACAAATATAAAAGTAGTGTACTTTGTAGAAATCTCAAGTCTGAAGTGAGTGACACCTCTGATCTTTCTTATCATGCTAATGCATGACAACTAACATGTGCTGTGTTCCTATTCATATCACCATTCAAACATTAAATAATGAGTTACAAGAGCAACCAGCTTGTCATCCAGTGGGTACTGCAGTAATACCTCAACAATTCCTTTATCTAAACCTTGTAGCTGGACACCCACCTGAGATGAAAAGCATGCTCCACTGTAATCAATGGAAGGTCAGTTCTGCCTGTTTTACCCAGCCTGGATTTTGCCTTTGCTTTTGGATAAATGAGTAAACAATCTTGGCTCACAGAAGTGAGATATACTTTGCAGAAGACCACTTTGTTCTGACATTCAAAAGAACTGTGCACGCTCTATTTGGTAATTATGTTGTAAATAGCCATCCTGTTCATCAACATGATTTTTTTAGGCATTCCTTTGCAGATAGCTTAATTAAAGTAGCTGAAAATCATCTAATGGTGATAACAGAGTATCCCTTGAGCCCAGCGAGCTGTTCATGTACAGCACTTTGCAGAGCCAAGAGCTTATCATGCAGCTTCTGCAAAGTACAAATCCTATATAAGTGTTAAATAGGATTGCTACAGCCTCTGTCAGCAACCTCCTCTGTTATGCCAAATCCGTTTGGATAGTATCTAGTTATTTTTTTCTAGATGGCTTTAGGGCACATTCCATATTCAGCAACTGTTGCTTGCCTTCCTTCTTCAGCACACAGGGCACAGCTACAAACAATATGCAAACATAAAAACTATATGCAATAACTAACAGGGGAGTCATCAGTTACTCCAGGAGATTTGTCTTTAAATGAGTAACATTAAATAAATCTGTATAACAAAACCACCATCAAGTTAAGAAGAACAAGGGACTTGCAGGTCAGCTGCCCCAACCTGAACTTAAGGAGAGAAACTCTATGCCACCTAGTTCAGAAAGTCATTTGTAAGTCAGAATAGATCCAAACATGGCAAGAATGCCATACAAACAGTACAAATATTGGCTAGCGTATGTGTGTGTCAAATCTGAAAGTACAATTTCTAGCCAGTTAGCAAACAGGTAGTGCAGTCCCTTTGTATATATATTGTACTTATAAAAAGTCATCTTTAGATCTCTGTCGTACTTACCACTGTGTCTGAATAAAGAATTTCTGCAACCAGGAGTTTACAACACAAAAGGTGCAGCAGCAGCAGCACTGTCTAAAGAAGTTTCTTTTTCCTTCCACCATAGCAATTACTATTGGTCCTGGGGCATGCCTGTCACGTCTTCAGCTGTGTCAGGGAATTTATTTGGCTGCAAAATGTTATGTACACATGTAACATTTTTTGTACACGTGCCCACACATTTTTCTAGCTTACCAGTAATGTAGATCAGTTCCCCATGGATCTAAGGCAATAAGCAAATTTTAAAGGAAAAAACCAACAGGGCACTAGTGCTCAGAATCAGTGTCTGAATATCTTGAGCTCTCAAGTTATGTCACCTCTCTAGAATACATCTATCTGTGCTTATAAATTGAAGTTCACGGGGACAAGAGAACAGCAATCAGAACAACACAGGCTGAGCTACAGAGCTTTTCAGTAAAGAGACCACAAATAAATGTCCAAGAGTTATTGATCTCTGACACCAACACAAGTGCTGAGATTAATCCTCTGAAGTCTGACTTGAGCATTCCTGTGGCTGTGAGTACCATTATGGGGCACTGCAAGTTGGGAGAAATCCTATCTGCTTGCTCTTACTTTTCCTTACTTGTGTAGGGTGAATTTCAGTAGGTGCCTACTCTTCAGTCTGTCTCTAGGTGATGTGTTGACTAGGACAACCTGTGTCTGCTTTCTTTGCTTGTCCTCATCACAACATAGGGTAATACAGGCAGGGACAATAACAGCATCTGAGTAGGGGGAATTTAACTATGCCTTTTCAGGAGCTAAAGTGGGTACGTTTCATCTAGGTAGATTAGCTGGTTTTGTTCCAGGTGGTCTTTAATCTTATCTGACACCTTGTTTTTTATCTTTGTAGTAATTACATTTGAGGAGTCCCATTCTAACTGCCGCTACCTGCACTGTTTAGTAAGGAGTCTTGCTGAACTGACTTATTCATTTAAGAGGTAATACAGCTTATGAATCACTGTGACATATTGAAGATTATAATCATCTGTCAAAAGGGTAGAGAGCTTGTGACCAGGCAACCTCTTATGAATTTAAAAAAAAAAGCAGACTTGAAAAATAAACTAGAAAAATTACAATCAGGATTACACAGCAAATCTCAGTCCATAGATAGAAGAGAAGGGAAGAAAAGAGATACAACGTCCTGGTCTATATGAAAGTCTAAAGGCTGGAAGAATATTTTTATCTAGATAATATCAGGTGACCAGTGCGAAGACTTGTTTCCAGAAAATCTATGCTCTTATTCAGCCACACTATTGCAGGGGCTAGCTGCTGTAGGAAGAACTGGGATCAGTCTAAATAACTCTAACTATGGTTAGTGGGATAAGACAGAGAGGATTCAAAAGCCAAAGGCAATGTCACGTAGAAGGGCTAAAGACCCCACTGCTCCCAAGACGTGGTCTGTGTGCATTAAGTGCCTCAATCCCAGCCTGTTCACTTTGAAATGGCATTTGCCCTGATGTGCTCATGGAAGTCGGACTTCTGGGAAGCTGAGAACATAAGAATCATAGGTCCATTGCACATATACAGTGGCTTGGATCTCATGTCTTGTGACAGGACTGTCCTGAGCTTTTGAGGTCAATGGTCTAGATGATAGTCTTCTATAGGGAGCTCCTCAAAAAAGATTGAAAGGTCTTTAAATTTTAAAAAAGCCAGGCTCTGTTAGAGTAAAAGCTAGGATAATCAACTTACCAAATTGACAAAAAATGGGCAACAGTTAGATCAAACAAAAGGTGGAAAGAGTTTTTGCACAGCCCTTCCCTGACCATAGCTGACTTCTTGCTATCACTCCTAGTGATCACTAATTTGGAGTTGGATTTGGCACAAGATTAGACACATAATTTAAGGGTCTATATGCAGCTGTCAGTATTTGAGCTAAGTATCTAAACTCCATTATAGTTGATAGAGATCCAGTTAGTGTAATCTAACTGGGGCCTAGGGAACATTTCAGATGATGAAAGGAGACACATAAGACAGGCTTCAATTATGCAAGCAGAAACATCCATCTATTGCTATTTTAGACACATGGAAGTATGTAAGATATTCAGTTAGAGCCAGTAGACATAACAGACCTCTAGGAGGCCCATGGCGTTCTAGAGCAATAGTTGCAGGCCAGGCAGACTCTCTTAGGGCACCTCAAATGGCTATCACTGCTTTTAGTCCTCGCACCTCCTCTGTCATAAACAATCTCAATATCTCCTCCAAAACAGGACTGATCTTCCCTGTCCAGGAGGTTCCACTTGGCCCAGTTACTCCTTAAAAGAACTTCAATCTCTAGCTGAAAACACCAAAACCAAGACTGAAGGGAACAGTCTCCATCACACCTTTTAACCTCACTAGTTACTCACTATCACCTCAATATGGTTAGACCTAGTGACTGTCAGTTCTACTAAAGAGAGCAGATATTCTGCTAGAGAAAGGAAGGAATGCGAACCAAACTTCCCACCAATTACAAATATGATGCACTGTGCCTTTTGCCCCTATAACCTCTTTTTATCTCTGACTGGTATAAGAGTTTCAGGAATTTGTCTAGGTAAAACCAAAGAAATCTAAATGTTAATGAGAAGACACTGCTAGGAAAACTGCTGTATCATCAGACTCCTTTCTGAGCATGTTGAATTTAGCATTTTCTGACAAGGCAAAATGTAATCTCTCTCTATGACTGGATACAATGGGAAATCATTAAATTTAACAACTGTGCTCTGGATCAAATAATTGGTTTTCAAAGGAAGCTGGCTAAAGCCAGAAGACACCACATCCTCCAGTAGTTCACAGAAGAGTGGAAAAACACCAGTCCAAAAATGAGCAAGGTGTTAGTTTGAAGAAATATAAACTCAAAAGACTTGCTGTGGTCAGAGGAGGGAAGCCTGCCCAGGAGAAAGGAGGAGATACAAAAGCAGCAGGAAGCAAATGTTCTGTACTGCCACAGAGAATCATATTTCAGCCCAAAGATAGCAACCAGAATGATGAAGCTATTGAGGCAAGAATACATGTGGAGGATCTATAATTTTTTGTGCAGACCACTATATCTCTGTCTCTATGCAGTGAATGACAGCAGTGCTTTAGAAGTCAGCGGGGAAAAAATATTTCTGATTTAGTCTCTAGCATGTTATTAAAAGGTTAAATAACAGACCAGAGCCCTTACATCCTTGATGAAATACTATGGGAGGTGCAAAAACCATTAAGAGTGAGGAAAGCAGCATTAACTTTTTGGCCTGTTGGAAAAAAAAATCTACTGCAGAGGGAGGGTGTCAGGTAAATTTTATCCAGGTGGTGATTTTTTGCACAGTTTGAAGTACCATTTCATACACTAGTCACAGCTGAAAATAAGAAATTAGACCTTTTCTGGCTATTGAGAAGTTCATTGAAAAGATATACTGATTTTAAACCAGAAAAGGTGGGAAAAAGCTAGGTGCAGAAGAGGAAGGTGATTTATCAAAATTCAGCTTACCACCATCCATTTTTATTACTCTTTATCCAGTTCTTTGGCAGAATCTTCTTTCTTCTCATCAATGTGTGTTTTGTTCTCCCTCTTCCATTGCCAAGCTGCCTCCTGCAGAAGTCTACTGGTGGAGTCTGGGCCCTGAGGTGCAAAATAGGTTACTGTGCCTAGCCCCAGCACGCTAACATCTCATGGCATTCAGCAGATGGATTCCTTCCATATTCAGTGAACACTAACACAGCCAGACGAGCAGTAGCAGTCCCATTTGTGCAGTGCAAAAAAAGCCAGTAGAAATTGTTATTAAAAAAAGTATGTTACCTTGAGTTTTAGAACTAAACACCCCATTTGAAAGCCTGCTTCTGTATGAAAAGCACATATCTGCATGACAACGTGTGTAAGAAGCAGTGTGACCTCCATTTTCTCTCCTATTCTTTGAGATTGGGGGCTTGGGGTCATAAAGAAAATTATGACAAGCACTACCGCACACTCCTGCTTCACTGCACAGAAAAAAAAGAGTAATTTGGGGTGTTTGATTTTTCAATTTACCTTTTTAAAGGACCACCAACAAAAAGTGATCAACAAAAGCTTTTTTTTTTTTTTCTTTTTCAGAACAGAGCACTGTGTTGATTAAATATTTGCTCATTAGCAGGGAGCATTTATTTTGTGGCAGTTTGTTGGTTTTTAATAAGCAGAATGACACACAGAGTTTTCCACTAGTGACTTAAACTTTATCATTTGTGTATTTTTAACATTTCCACCTTGGCTAATTCCATTTTTAAATGGCATGAAATTCCCTTGAAAGTGCAATCTGTCTTTGTGCAGGATCTGTGTCAGCTCTCTGTAGTGTATCGATCTGAAATATGATGGACTGCAAACCTCACTTACAGCTTTAAACCACAGACTTGTGGCAGAGCTTTTCTGGAAAGCGTAACCCAGCCATTACTCCTGGAAGCATTATTTTTAAAGAAGACATGATACCTGAAGAAATGCAAGGCAAGCTCAGGCATTTTCACACATGGGTGATAGGTAAGCTCACTAACCAAATTCTCCTAAAGCACAAAGCTGCAACTAAAATTGGGCTTTCAGTTCAAAAGACGTAGAAAACATAGATCGATAGCTTGAGCTGAAGAAAAGTGCATTCATTTCCAGTATACTCCTCGTCCTTTCTGTGGACTTGTAAGCAGAGAGCCCCATCATACACTCCTCGACACAAAGACCTGGTCCAACAATGTTGCTGCCACAGCTGCTTCCCTCCCCCAGTACATATTTGTCTACTCAGACCCACCAACAGTCAGAAGTGTTTGTCCATCCCACCAAAGGTCTATGGAAAGACCCCGTGTTTACCAAAACTTTGAGATGGTTTTGCCTAGACCATCTCCTGCAGTGAGCCTTCAAAGAAACCTGAAAACCCATTTTTTACTGCATAAGAACTAGAATATTTCACTTTTTAAGCAGAGAACCCTCAAAGTGCCTACAGTAGAAAGATGAGAAACTACTAGGGTTTATACACAACTCTCTCCCACCCACCTGTGTCCCTCAAGACATATCTTTGACTTCATGGTTGTTTTCAGTTAATGCAATGACTTCCTGCAGTGTAAGTAACTCTCCATGATCGATTCTTGTTTCCAGGAACCTCCTGTGTTTCCCAGCTCCCCACTGTGATTTCCATCCATCCTCTCCCTGCAGTCACACCCAAAGTTTCCCTGGATTTGCTCCCCTCATTTGCTCGGTGCCTGTCAGGTAAAGAGAAACCTCCCACACAAGTGATCTTACGTGGACAGAAAACAACTGTGAACAAAGAAGTATCAAAGAAAGCACTTTCTGTCACATTAACCTTCACTGTACCCACACAGCTTTGAACATCCCAAAGCCACCTGCAGCTCACAGGACATTTTTTTCTGTTATGACTTGCTCAGTCACTCAACTCAGAGACACCATATGCATTACTACACCTGCTGCTCCCTGTCTCTGGCTGATGGTGATTTACTGTGTCAAAGTTGCAGGAGTTAGGCATCTGATCAGCTAGGTGAGGACCTCGTAGGGTTTGTTGTGATAGGACAAGGGGTAATGGTTTTAAACTAAAAGAGAGTAGATTCAGACTAGATATAAGGAAGAGATTTTTTACAATGAGGTTGGTGAAACACTGGAATAGGTTGCCCAGAGAGGTGGTGGATGCCCCATCCCTGGAAACATTCAAGGTCAGGGCTCTGAGCAACGTGATCCAGTTGAAGATGTCCCTGCTCATTGCAGGGGGGGTTGGACTATCATAGAATCATAGAAACATTAAGGTTGGAAAAGACCCCTAAGATCATCGAGTCCAACCGTCAACCCAACACCACCATGCCCACTAAACCATGTCCCTAAACGCCTCATCTACACGTCTTTTAAATACCTCCAGGGATGGGGACTCAACCACTTCCCTGGGCAGCCTGGTCCAATGTTTCACCACTCTTTCAGTAAAGAAATTTTTCCTCATTCCCAATCTAAACCTCCCCTGGCGCAACTTGAGGCCATTTCCTGTCATCCTATCGCTAGTTACTTGGGAGAAGAGACCGACACCCACCTCGCTACAGCCTCCTTTCAGGTAGTTGTAGAGGGCGAGAAGGTCTCCCCTGACCCTCCTTTTCTTGTTCTCCAGACCCCTCACCAGCCTTGTTGCCCTTCTCTGGACACGCTCCAGCACCTCAATGTCCTTCTTGTAGTGAGGGGCCCAAAACTGAACACAGTATTCGAGGTGCGGCCTCACCAGTGCCGAGTACAGGGGCACGATCACTTCCCTACTCCTGCTGGCCACACTATTTCTGATACAGGCCAGGATGCCATTGGCCTTCTTGGCCACCTGGGCACACTGCTGGCTCATGTTTAGCTGGCTGTGACTAGATGGCCTTTAAAGGTCCTTTCCAACCCAAACTATTCTATGACTCTGTGATTCTACAATTCTGTGATTCTATGACCACTGTAGTCCTCAAAAGGGTTAATTTAGGGTTGCCTTAACCTCAGCAATCCCTAGCTTTGTGTCACTCTTAACGTAAGACAAGTTTTATTGCTGTAAGGGAGGGGTTCCTAAAATGCTTCTTTCTAACTACCATGTTACTTCCATGTTTTCTTTACTAGTTCCCACTTGCAGACAAATTTGTTACCTCAGCTGGCCACACAAGGGAGACACAAACTTCTGCTTTTGGTCTGGGTGGTCACTAATGGCTATTCATGAAGATGGCAGTGGCCATAGAGATATGCAATGCCTGTTTCGAAGGATGCTGTATGACCTGTGTATTGAGTGTAATCTGAGAGATTCTGTGCTTACAGTCATTTCTGCATTTGCTAGGTTTCTTATCTTGATTTTTTTTTTCAAAATTCTATAGCCTTCTGAGCAAATAATTATAATGGACAAATAAAATAGCAGGGGATGGCAAAATACTTGTTCTCGGTGTAGCTATCAAAATGAGGGAGGTTTGGTTTTGTGTTTAAGTGAAAATGTCAAGGGAAAAATATTGTGACGGTTTTGGTTTTTTAGTAATTGCAAAATCTGTAATGTAAAATGTGTAATTGGAGCCTATATATTTTAATTAAATCTATCCCGGCCTCTATTTTTAAATGATGTCTGAAAAATAAATTTATGCCAAAGAGGAAACATTAGAACAAAGCTAACTGAAAATTTGAAGTCAGTTTCCAAACTGCCCATCCAGATGAATGATTTTATCAACCCAAAAGATTAACACACCCACAACCCTCCCAGAGAATGAAGAGAGTTAAATGAAATGTGAATATTTTTAAATATGAGCTACTAAGTAACTGATTTTTATCTAATGCACATAATGTTCTACCTACAAAATTCTACTCCCTCCACCTCCATTTTATAGTCATCCAGAGACGATATGAAGAATGTTGTGATACATTTCCATTATTCTGAGAAGGAAAAAAAAAGAAGAGTTGTAAGAGGTTTGTTTTATATATAGGCCTTGTTTCAGCATACATACTACTGTAATAAAAATTGCTCTGGGATTTATGGTTCAAATGAAAAATTAAGAGATGGTTTCAAAAACAATCACAGCAATGTTTCCGCTTATTTCTCTTCCCCGCCCTTCCTCCCATCTTGTATCCTGTGTTGTCAGAGAACAGATGCTTAAGTAACCAACTAGGTGTGAAAATATACCGTAATGTTGCTTCACACATCTGATAACAGCAAAGGCCCATTTATGGATATCTCTTGGAAAAAAGAGGTGACAGGATTTTTTAATTACATTTATCTTGTTAGGAGGAAATCAACTTTCTATATATAAGGAATTGAAATTTACCTAAATAATGAATTCTACTATTTGTGTTGTACTAACTGAACTTACATGCCCCTCTGTGTAAAGAGTTAGACACATACATCATCCGGACCTTCCCTGGCACAAAGATCCTATCATCTCCTGTAAATAGATGAAGAAAGGGCTGCAGACAAGTAACTGGAGTGCACAGACACAAATGCCTCAGAGGAGGCTTCGATGCCTACCTGTC
Source organism: Pygoscelis adeliae (assembly GCF_000699105.1). Lineage (NCBI taxonomy): Eukaryota > Metazoa > Chordata > Aves > Sphenisciformes > Spheniscidae > Pygoscelis > Pygoscelis adeliae. Next base: position 4,042,706 of record NW_008824544.1, on the reverse strand, counting down.
ACTTTGGCTATGAAAGTACAAAATTTAGAACCTCAAAATCACTGGTGCCAAACCCAAAGGGACCTCTGAGACTATGCAGAAGTGTCTCAGGTGTCTACATTGCTGCTGCTGGGTATGCAATAATCCTCAAAGCTGTGACACTTCCAAGCTGCTTAGTGCCTGAGGGCTGGCAGGATTAGCCTCTCCTCTGCGATTTACCTCCCTGAGCCCAGGG
>NW_008824544.1:4030417-4042415 GCF_000699105.1 Pygoscelis adeliae | reverse complement strand
AAAGAGCCAGTGGTGGTGCTAGGGGATATTCAAGGCGAAATCTGATGTTATATCTTTTTTTTTCATACAGTCATAAAACACATGGGACTGCAGGGTAAAGGTGTCTCCTTCTTGCTTTCCTTTTTGCCCTGGGAGTCATTCATTTCTGTGCAGTAACCTGAGCAGTAACTCAGCTGTTACAGGAAAAACAGAGGGGGGTGGTACTCCTTTGCCCCACTGCTTGACATGAGGGGCTGTCTTCTACAGCATGGCTGGGTGCTTTCAAACCTCCTTTTCTGAGAGGACCAGAAGCCACTAGTAAAGACAGTTGCCTAATATTTCAGATGAGGCAGTGAAAATGCAGCAATCTCTATTCAATATGAATTATAAAGGAATAAATTCTATTTGTTTGTGATTTCCTCCAGTGTCATCATTGGCCCAAAATCCAGGTTTCCCACTTTCTGAGGAAGCTTCTGAGGAAGCTTTTCATATCTATGAAATAGGTAAGAATCACCAGCTCCTCCACCAGATAAGTTTTAAGAGAAAATCATTGCTCCATTATTTCTCCTTATCTGCCCTTTTCTTTGCCATTTGTCTACTGCCTAGCTTTTTCCATATCTCAAACTTCTGTGCTCAGTTACCTATTCATGGGAATAAAAGTACTGGCTGTGAATTTCAACTCCAAGGCCAACATCTACCTTTTAGGCCACAGCAGCTGAAACATCTGTGAAAGTCTTGTATTGGGGGTCAAATCTGCAGATGCACACCTCTTGGAGACCAAAATGAAGGTCGAATGGGGCAGGAGACAACATCAATCTGACAGGGGTGCTGAAAGTTCTTTTATCTGAGCTCCAGACAAAGGATGAAAAAAAATAATGGTTTTCTGTTGTTCAGCTTGTTCTGTCTGACAGTTCCTGGCTGTTTCCTAGAAAGCAGTTGCTTTACTATTAGTTCATGGTACATATTTTCCCAGCAGTCTGGAACAGGGATTAAAAGTGGAGTAGCCAAACATTCAACACTCCTACCCAGAATCTTCAGTGCGGTGAAGCTTCATTCCTATCCTTTCACATATTTTAAGGTACACCTCCATACACACTGCAGATTATGATATACAATTTCTAATCTCTTCCGTTCAGAATCAAAGGTTTTTGCAACATAGTCAGAAAGCTTTCATTCCACTAATGTTTCTCAAAAATTATTTACTAAGGAGACTGCATAACACAAGGGACTGCAATACGATAGCCTTAGTTTTACTCAGATAAATCCAGCATGGTTATGTTTTAATGTTAATACTTCTGGATAAGTTTGTTCATTGCAATGCTACAAAAGAAAACTGGGAGAATAAGAACATAGACCGTCCATAAAGAAAGAAAAATACTTTCAGGCAGGCTATGACATACTGCAAAAACTGCTCAGGTCATGACTGCTCAGTAAGTGGTGTACAGTAAGAGCTCTGACTCATCTACTCTGAAGCAAACATCTGCAGGGGCTTAGAGGACCTTACTACCACTCATTATCTGCTTGTCCTCTTACTGGTGATTACTATTCTTAAGGTAGAAGCTACAGACTGGGATGTGTTCATGTCTCAGCACAGCCACGTTAACATAAACATATCTTTATCAGTTGTCTAAGTTGCTATGACAGGCTGGGTACTGCAGCACAGGGGAAGTAACCTCTGGCAGAGAAAACCATAATCTTTTTAACCACAGTGGTTAGCATGGCCAGTGGTCATCTGCCAGGATCCAGAGGCTGATGTCCTCACACTGGTTCCTGTTTCCAGGGAAAAGCCAGCATGATCAGTATGAGTGGGGCTCCTTCTGACAGCCTCCCTGGAAGAATCCTATAGCACCTTTGTTGGTCATGGTACATTTTGTTCTTATTTTCTGTTACAGGACATTATTGTGAGGTTTAGATGATCCTTTCCACTTCACCTTCAAGCTCAGGCTGGCTCTAGGCATAAGGAACGTAGGCAGTTACTAAGGAAAACAGACTAACAAGGATGGTAAAGTAGCCATGGCCCCAGTGGCTATACAAACCTCTGGATAGCTAGACTTGTCCAACTGCTAGTGCCAAAGGAAAGGTAAAGGTCAGTGGATTGGTTGCTCCTTATGACCATTTCGACCAATATGCATTACAGTTCCAAATACTTTGACCAGGAGCAGCAAGCCAGGCTATCCAGGCTTCTTTGTGTCCTCTCTGCCTCAGCTTCCTTGTCCTGTGGATGGAGCAGCCTGTCCTTGCCTCCATCCCCGCTTTCTCTGTATGTCGACTTCATCTTTGCATAGACTAGATAGAAACTGTGAGTCATTAACTATAGTAGCATGAGGCATTTGATTGCTTCCCATTCACTTTCTCCAAGAAGAAACTGAGTATCTTTTTATACAACCAATGGCAGTTCAATGCTTCCCACTAATATTATACCCACGTCTTCCACACACATACATGTGATGGTCCCTGTGAGTTTCAGCTGATAGCCAAAGTTGTGGCACATCACTGTCCCAGCTCCCTCAAACATGACATGCCTCCCTTTTTCTCTATTGTCTGCTCTTGACAGCTTTTCAATGGCTCATGGTGTCAAGGGAGATATCACTTCAAAGCATTTTGTTTCCTTGAAGGGAAAATAATGTCGATATGATCAGGGATAAAGCAATAGGCAGAGAAGCTGCCAAGAAAAGCTCCACATGCTCACGTACACATGCACTTTGTTTTCTTTCAGCGTCTTTATTTTCCTAGAGGATGTCAGGGTTTTTTTTTTTAACAGAACATTAAAATAATATTGTTCCAGGCAAAGAATAGACACAGCAATAATGAAAGGTGGCAAGTGGTGATGGCAAAAGGCAACACACTGAATTTCTTTATGAGAACGTTTTTTTACCTTATCTTTGAAAGTGGGAGGGCTTAAGCAGAAGGACAAGGCAAAAGCTCATATATCTGGGAGAAAACATTTTCCAAGACCCAGAGGAGGGAGTGAGGAATCATTTTCCTGGAGAGAAGGAAGAGTCATACACAAACTTCGGTGTAGATTTGATGTGTGGTTTTAGGCCTGCCATTAATATTTTCTAGTTCTATTTGTTTCAGTGAAAAACTTCTTAAGGTGACATATGTAAACCCTGAAGGTTTACATATGGGACACACACACACACACACAAAATGCCCTTTATCTAAATCCTAAATATCACAGTCTTTTTAAGGCAGTCTTGTGATTTGGGGTAACACAAATCTTGATTCTTAAGTTCTTGAGGTGCCTTGAGATAAGTGTCTTTACTCTTTGCAATTTGTTCTAAATTTATTTTCAATAAAATAAAAGAGAAATGTGACTGAACTGACCTATTGTCAGGTTGCAGTGGAACACGGGGTAATAGAATAAATAATTTCGTGGACATCTCTATTTTTTTCTGCCAAGAAGCTACCACAGATAACTATTGATCTGACTACCCTCTCCCCTAAATGGGTACAGAATGCATTTTACTTCCAACACTCCAGCTGAGAGCTGGAGAGGAGAAATATAACCAAATACGTAAACTCAGTAAGAAATAGAAAGATATTTCAATGATCTGAGAGTACAAATATTCAATGTTTTTCCGTGATAAAGAAAATGCTAAATTTGGAAGATAAAACCTATGAACAATGTTACATATTAAAACAAAATAATATCCCCTTAAAAACTCAGTGAGCCCCATGCCTTCTGCATTTTCTGATATAGAAGCTATCAAAAACTGGTCAAAGCCACTAATTTTGTTGATTATGTATACAGTTCATAAATATGGTTTATATGGGCCTAGATATGTCTGTATGGTCTCTTCAGAGAAATATGAGTAAAAAGCAACAGACACAGAAAACACATTTTAAGCAGCATTATTTTACCAAATTGATGTCTTTTTTTGCCCTGCAGCACTGAGAGAAGCTGTACATGGTCCATCCTCTTATGAACATTTTCACAAAATTATCTGATGCAAAATATAGCTTCAGAAGCATCATTTTTTGTACAGTGAACACAAATACCTGGATATTACCTTCTTCTGTTCTGTAAAACTTTAAAAAATTGCACTTGCAAAAAGATTTGGAGGAAAAATATGTTCTGAGCACCAGTTTCCTTGGGTACATTCCTAATCTCAGTGAGAAAGCTGGAAGACAAGCTAGGCAATAAGAGAATTCTGTCTCCCTCCCATTGGGGTGCCAGGAAAATGAAAATAGGGTCCTCTCCTCTCTCTGTGCCCTCAGGTGAATTCTGGCAAGAAGTTGGTGATGGGAATAACAAGGTGTAGTGAACATGATGCATGTGTGACAAGGTATCTTCCGTGAAGCTTGAAGACTAGCATAAATGCCAGCAAGATCATAAAGGCTGATGAATTGTTCTGAGACTACTACCATGTCATTTCTGCATCAAAACACATGGGTATTATCACTTTGTCATTCTTGCTCCTTCTTATTTATCTCACACGTTACTGCTTTGAAGATCCTGCTGGTTAATTATTGAGGGGATTATGTAGGAGGGAGGCACCTCTGAAAAACAATAGGTTGCTCGCTGTTTCCTACAAGGATTTCATGTAGTGCTGAGCAGGGCAAAAGATGTCCTCCCTCAGGCTCGAGAGTTTCAGACAAATCAGTCAGGGGAACAAAAGCCCTGACTTCTCCCCCCTGGTGGGTCAAGGTGGACAGGGGAGTGTTGCCAGGGAGGGTAACAGGCTGTCATTCTCCATCAAAATGTCATCAACCCTCCACAAATAAAATGCTATTTTGAAATTTAAAAGAAATGCCAGATTTTTATCACTGTCTGCAACTCAGCCTCCCAGTCCATTCTGCTTTTACTCTCCTACATAGCCCCACTGAACAGTATTTGCTCCAAGAATAGGCCCCATTTCATTCTTTGTGATTTAGGGATATCATAATCTGACAGCTGATTATAGATGTAACCCTTAAGAAGAAATCATCTGAATTTAAATGTTCATACATATTTAGTAAGAGGACATTGAAAATGCAGTCTGAAAATTTGTTAGTTAACTCCTTTGCACACCAGCATGTTTAGATGAAGAGCACAAAGTGCAGTCCCCATTTCTCACATCTCCCGATAAACAAATCAGATTTTCTGTGTCAAGTAAATCCAATCCCCATTTTTGCTTCCTCTGCAACATCCAGGAACAGAAGATAAAGGAGAGGTTGCTGCCTGCTGGGTCATGGATGAATAATAGACTCTGGAAGTGACAAACACAAAGCCTTGTGCTGCACACAACCCTCCCCTTGCCTTGCTAGCAGCTCTCAGTGCTTTAAGCAGTTCATGCTGCTTTGAACCTCAGTGGCCAGAGGTTCATGTGGCCCTTAAAGCAAAGGGCAACCTTATGCCCCAGATGACATTTTGTGTAACTCTTTGTACTCAGAGTTGCTGCCTGTACCCAAGGCAGCAGCCAGCAGCAAACAGCTCCAGTTTCAGCTGCAGAGTACAAACAGAAAATAAATCTAACAAATACTGGATGAACTGGAAATAAATGTGCTTTAGAGCACCTCATTTTCATACTATCAACCATAGGCCAATTAAAGCAGCAGCTGTACAGAGCATCATTGATAACCCAGTAACTCACTGAGGCACAACACTGTTGCCTTTCCTGGAGCCTCTGCATTTTTCCAGGGAGAATTCAGACTCTGTGATCGGTTTTATTTATCTTAGGAAGATTGAGAGAGTGCATCCAAGGTGCATCTATCTAACCTGTTTTAGATGTCTGCTTTAGGAAAAGAGAGTCCTTGCTGTGAAGTAATTACTGTATTCACTGACTGCAAATAGAGGCATTTTAACTTTTTTGCCCCAGTTAATCAGACAGATCCCACCCCAGCTCAGTGACAAAAAGTGGGCAAAAGAAGCTCAGGTGGAAGCTTCTTCCTCAAGGGCTGGAAGGTTCCAATGGAGTACTCCATGGGGAGATGTCTCAGGTACTAAAGCATCTCTCTGCCCACTCTTCGCCCCTTCACTCCCTTTTCATAGTGGTTTATACCTCAAAGTCACATAATAAGTAGGGTTGGTAGTCCCACTTCCTAGTCAAAGCAGGCTTCTCAGCCTCTCTGGGCACCCTGTTTCAACATCTGACCACCAGTGACAAAATATTTCCTGTGAACCTTGCAGACTAGGATAAATGTCACCAGTGAAGATTTTTTTTTTTTTCCTTATAACCAGGATTCTACTTGCTGCCACTTTTGACAACTGCCTTTCAATCCTTTCATCATGCACCTCAGTGGATGGCTCCATCTTCTCTGTGAACCTTGTTTAAGTTGTGGAAAACTGCTATTACATGTCCATGAGCTTTCTATTCTCCAGGATGCCTTACCTCAACAGACAGAACAAGCAAATGGGTGCCATTCATCTGACTGCATATAAATGTCTGTAGTGCAAGTGTCTAATTGTCTCCACAGATGGTAACTGGAGCCTAGGTTGATACACTTATACATAGAGGTCTATACCAGGCTTGTCTAAAGTTGGGTGAAATGAGTCACATCCCACTGTAGAGAGTGAACAGTCTGGGTAATATATAGGATAAGTGCAAAAATTTAGGTGCCAGTCTCATTGTGGCTTTCAAAAGCTGTTGAAGTGGGATTCATCCCACCTCACGCCAAATGTTTTCAATGCATATGTCTAAATCAGAGCTGGTTTTCTGGACTCCTGTACAATCAGTGGACACAAATAGACACTTCTAAAGTGTAATTTGTTGGACCTATTTTAGCTGTCAAGAGAAGATGAGAAGAGTGATGCTCCTTTAGTTGATGAAAAAATGAGTCCAGGCAACTCTCTCAGCTGTGTCTATGGACAATCTATGTATCTAAATTTAAGAGAGATTAATCCCAACACTGCATTTCTCTGTGTCATGTTATTTCCAGCATTAGGAATTTTATTGGTATTAATTCCAATTTGTTGAATGAACATAGTCTTAAAATTCCAGCACCGAATTATTCGATTGTATGTATCTGTCTGATTCAAAGCTCAATGAAGCCACTGAAAGCCTCTGAAAGGACACAGATGGGGTTTGGCTTCTACAGGTTGCTGAAGTAATTATATGGTTTGTATCCAAGTGCACTTGTACTGTGTACAAGTTGCAATTCATTACAGCCATATTAACATTCTGCAAAGACTCAGACAAAGTGACCTGGAGGGTTTTTTGTCAACAGACCTTATTACAATGCAAATAAGCAGGTGTATCACTTAGACAATTCCACAAGACGGCCTCTTCATTCAATATGCTGATAATGATGTATTAGCCTTCATCTGTGCCTGCAACAGGTGATGCCGCAGACAACATACGTTAACAAAAAAACCCAGGCAGAAACCCACCAAATCTTTGGAACAGACTATCTTTAATTCAGACTGCTAGGAAGAAAGGAGAAAAAAAAAAAGAAACATAAAGCGAAAGGCAGAGAATATTCACTGAGAATGTAAACAGACAAATGGAGGAAATTCAGAGATATAATTCCCTGTGTAAGAGTGATTTGCATCTTTGGTTTCCTTTTCAGGCACAGTCATTTCATTCTTACTGCCACAGGCAGAGACTAAGTTTTCCATCTGAAATGGATATGATAATGCAGTTAAATGGTTTACAGACAGGAGTGAGCTAAATTTCAGTCATTGCAGAGCACGGACAGAGGAACTCCAGGACAGATCCAACACAGCAGTGCAGACCTGCCTGCAGATTCATAGAAACATATGGCTGAAAGACACCTTAAGAAGCTCAAAGGCTGGCAATTTTGTATGGGCAGTATGACAACTTGTATGTTCTTTTCCCAAAATCAGTGTTTAAGAGTACTGGTAGATTTTCAGTCTGAACGTGGAACCTTTATGTCTCTCAAATATATCTTTTAAAGTACCTGTGCTCCAAACGCCTAGTTTGTCAGCCCCTACTATCAAATATCCAACATCTATCACCTTCTGGCACTTGTGCCTGTAAACTTAGGTCAAAACTGAGGCAGGGGTGAAGCCCTAAACCAGCCCAACAGGACTATAACCAGCTTGTAAAAAGCTAGGATGCAATGAGAAGAGGGAGATGATGCATTGACTGAAGTCCTCGGAAGACATGAGTTTCTTTCTCCATAGTGTTCATGATTCCTCTGAAGGAAACTTTTAGCCTTCCTGTGTCTCAGTCTGTCATCTTTAACTAATGGTAATAAGCCACTCTATGCCATGCACATGTGGGGTACGTATAATCATGTAGATTCTCTGTATCTCTTTCCTTCTCACCCTCCCTCCTTATCTCCCACTCTCCCTCCTTCCTTCCTTCCTTCCTTCCTTCCTTCCTTCCTTCCTTCCTTCCTTCCTTCCTTTCTTCCTTCCCTCCCTCCCTCCCTCCCTCCCTCCCTCTCATGCTTGCTTGCTTCCTTCCTTCCTTCCTTCTTTTATAAAATAACTATTCATCACTATCATATCAGAATGCTTTAAAAACATTAATTTATACATATGTAGAACATCTTGGGAGGTTGGAGTGTGACATTAACCTCAGAGGGAGATCTAAGAGACTTCTGGTCTGCTATTACAAGAGTCAGATGCTGAATGCTCTGACCAGGAAGTCTTGGTTGATGCCATACCACTTCCGGTGCACCATCATGGCAGCAATCAGCAATTGCTGTACTTCGACATGCAGCAACCCCAAAACAGAAGGATCCTCCAAGAGGTCAGGCAAGGTAGACAACTGTTTAATCTTCTTTGCATCCATGGTGGCTACACCAAAGGCCCACCAGTACCCTTTGAGTCCTGGAAGCATACTCTTCTGAGGGAGCCTATGCCAAGGATACACAGACCCACCCAGCCGGTCACAATAGGGTGCTTCTGCCGCTTGTTTCCTGGTAGGCTCAGCTCAGCCTCCAATACAGAAAACTATGTTATTTATTAACAGAAGCAGAACAGGTGACATTAAAATAAAAAATGTCTCCGAACTTGGGGACAATCTAAATTATAGATACCAAGGACCTAGAAAAGCAACCTTTTTTCCTCACAGAACCAGCTTTACATGCAAGTTTAAATGGTCAAAGCACAGTCCTCATCAGCTTCAGTTATAGCGCCAACTACTGTGAGCTGTAAATGCTCATCTCTTCCACAAAACAATAAAAAATATCTCTAGTCTCTAGCTGAACAAGTGAAGTAAGAAACATGTGCGAAGATGTAAAAAGATGCAGTTAAGGTTGAGATACACTTCCTTTAATTGATCCATATTAAAGTTAGGAGTTCAGTCTAAGCAAGCTGAGTAACCTTATGGCAGTACACAGTGGACAAAGGCACCTCTCACACATGGTTCATTATATCTTGGATATATATACCTCTTCTAGGTAAGATAATTCATTACTAGAGATACTACTTTTCTCTGTTGGTTATAAAGAAACACAGATAACTAGTTTAGGCAAGATGCTTGACTTAAAATCAAGTTAGATGAGGTGATCTGAAATATGACTTGTATTATACAGTAACTTTGCAGCACTGGTAAAGACAAAATTTCCTCTCTGTGAACCTCTGCTCTGTCTGCCTGTAATCCTCTGCTTCATTCATGCGCATATACCAGTTGATAGGCTTTCTGGGTATTCACCAGAAATGACATATATTTAATGACAACTCTTTGACTCATATGAACCAGTTAAAAGTCTCTGCTAATTCTTATGATATTGTTCAGCAGCACAAGTAGCCCTCTAAAGGGAGAAATCAGAGAGAGAATTAGGGCTCTGTGATTTATTATCTGTTCCCTATATTGTTACTAAATCAGTTAACAGGATTTATGGTAAACCTTCCCACTTGAATTTAGTAAAGAAACTCCCACTGAAGAGACAAGCACTGCTGTGGCCTAAACTGGTTATTTAGAGACTTATAATATGTGATAACCTGGCATTTCTTGAAATTCATCCTGTGTTTCATTGAGATCAAGTATTCTGAGGTACCTGGGGCTTGTATAGAAATTATATTTAGGATGTCTGGGGATTTTCACTTCTGGAATACTAAGAACAAATTCTGATCTTATTAGCATGAGTGTAAACACAGACTAACTTCACTGACGTCAACAGCGTAAAAGCCATATGCTGCTTCTCCTGGAGCTGACTTCAAATGAACTAAGAACTGATGTGCAACATGGACCTCACTGGGTACAAATGAGATCAGAATCTGTTTATCAAACCTTTACTGGTTGAATTTACTCTTGGTAAGACTTTATTGTATCACATTGCAGAGCCATAATAGAGAAAAGACCTTGGGTCATGTCATGGTTTAACTTCAGCCGGCAATTGAGTACCACACAGCCGCTCGCTCAGTCCCCCCGCCCCAGTGGGATGGGCGAGAGAATCGGAAGTAAAAATGAGAAAACTCATGGGTTGATATAAGAACAGTTTAATAATTGAAATAAAGTAAAATAGTAATAGTAGTAGTGGTGGTAATAATAATAATAATAATAATAATAATAATAAAGAATATACAAAACAAGTGATGCACAATGCAGTTGCTCACCACTCACTGACCGATGCCCAGCCAGTCCCCGAGCAGCAGCCCCCCCTGCCCAGCTTTCCCCCAGTTTCTGTACTGAGCATGACGTCCCATGGTATGGAATGTCCCTCTGGCCAGTTTGGGTCAGCTGTCCTGTCTGTGCCCCCTCTCAGCTTCTTGTGCACCTCCAGCCTTCTCAGTTGGCAGAGCATGGGAAGCTGAAAAGTCCTTGACTAGTGTAAGCACTGCTCAGCAACAACTAAAACATCGCTGTGTTATCAACATTATTCTCATGCTAAATCCAAAACACAGCACTGTACCAGCTACTAGGAAGAAAATTGACTCTATCCCAGCTGCAATCAGGACAGGGCAACACTGCTTAAAACTGGTTCATTCACAATGAAGAGACTACAGTATACTTCAGCTATTTTTCAAAATGTAAGACTAAATGAGAAGGAAAAAACCAGCTGTAAGCAAAGGTCAAGCTGTAAGCTGGATAATATGCCATCCTTGCTGCTTGCTGGCTCTTCCATGTCCAGCCTGCATTTGGAATGACAAGTGGCCAAGGTTTAACTTCCATTAGACTTGTTTCAGTCACAGACATTCAACATGCAATAATAAAGAGTGAAATATCTTTATAGTGAATTGTTGGTTAACATTACATTCCTGCCTTTCCTCAGCACTTTGAGGTTCATGGGGGAAAAAGGTGTTAGGCAGGTGAAATAAAGAACTGTGGGTTTAAGATAATCAAATCATTTTTTACTTTGTTATGTTCCAAATTTTTACCATGTAAACTGCAGTACAACATCTTAAGCAAAGACTAATCTTTAAGTACACATTCAATTACATTTATTTCTGTTCAGCAAGAAAGAAAGAAGAAAAACTAATAGTTGTGACAGCCGCTAGTTTGCTTATACTGGTGTAGATTCACTATCATGCTGTTGAAGAGCACATTGTGCAGCCTATGCAAAAGCACAGATTTCCAAATGCCCTAGTCACCCTTAAACACTCTTACAGCTCTTTTCTTCACTCAGAGTTGGCAGCCTTATAACTCAACACATTTCTCTAGCCAGTGTGTCTAGAAATTATTATGATAATGTACAAAATATGCTGCCACCACACTTCATCACTTCTTATTATGTGCAGCACCAGCTACTGACTTAATGTTTTTTTAATCATACCTCTTGTATATAGCATGTTTTTAGCCAGATAGAAAAAAAATTACAGGCCAAGTTTTACCCCTGAGCCACATGTATATGGGGGTAATCTGTGTCACTGTTTTTCTTTAACTGATCTCCTTTATTTAATTATTGACTTCTTCTACTAACCTATATTAAGCAAAGAGATGTAGGTGGGCTGAAGACTGACTGACTTAAATGATGCAGGAACAAAAGATTAGTATGACTCATAGATCATCAGCGCTAGCCCTCATGCTTGCAATCTTTAGTCCAATGGGCCTTTCAGACACCTAATCCAAGTCCTTCCCACCTCTCTTACCTTCAAAGCCACCAGACCTTTATACAAAAGATCGAATGATACAAAAAACTGTATCCCGACACTGGAAAATAGCCTGAGAAGTCTAGGGCATTC
>NW_008824544.1:4012837-4030401 GCF_000699105.1 Pygoscelis adeliae | reverse complement strand
TTAAAGGCATGGAGGATGTAACCATTTAGAGCTATTACAGAATAAAAATCCTTCCTCAGAAAACCCCTAAACATATCTAGGGAAACATTTCATGCCTTGTTCTCTAAGCATTCATTGGTGCTATAAGAGGCAAATTATTGAGAGACTTTTTGTATATCTTTATGTTGTTACCTCCAATATTTTAGACTCCTGCAAGAGCAGGCGATTTGTAGAGTGAACCTAGAGCCACACTGAAATAAAAGCAAAAAAACTCAAGACAGTCTGATTGTGGCAAAATTCACTGAGTGACTGGGTTCCCGTGAGCAAATCTCACTGTCCATGGTCATGAGACACTTCTCGTTAGCATAACAGTAAGACTTTTCACTCAATGTCCTCTCTTCAGCTATGCCACTCGTCTTCTTTCTAGAGGAGGAATGGAAAAAATAATGGCATTCAAGTTATTTAGAAGACAGAAAAGATATTCCTGGCCCTGGGAGGCAAACAACAGTCATTTGGATTTATCCTGTATAAATGTATCACAATAGATAACAGGTATGCATCCTTTCATATCCTCCTGCCTCCATTTTGGGGAATATCAATAGATTAAAAATCCATAAATTCCTCTCACAGACTTAAATTTTTCATTCTGGGTTCATCCCTCTCCTGTCATTTTTCTCCATAAACTTACTAAGCTTCATGTTGGAACAATGCAATATTCTTACCTTATCTGTCTTATTTGGGAAACTATTTCAACACTTGCCATGTCAGTTAATTCTTGGTGTAAACATATCCATGATGAGTTTGTCTATATGATTTTCTGCCAGAATTATCTTCTAACATAAATATTTCTACTCTATTGCTACTGTTAAATGTTTTCTCCTCATGCCAAAATATACTTATATGAAGTAATTCAGTTCCCTCTCACCAGACTAAGCAAGCCAAGTTCTGCTGATTAATCTCTTAAGGTGTGTTTATTATTTCCCCAATCGTCCAAAGAGACTTTTTTAGTCTCTGTTTGATATCTGATCTACCCACATGGTTCTATATCAGGCCTTCTTCAGGTTTATGCAGCGGTCTTAAAATCTTACCTGTTGTAGTGACAAAACCACCTAATTTGATACATCCAGTGGTTCCATTACCCCTTTCCATGGCCTCGCTACCTTAATAATTCATAGTTGTCTCAAGAGCAACAGGGATCCTAAGGGTATCTAGTTTCTTTTGTTGCCACCCAACTACTACAGAACAAGTTATTTGATGAATGTCTAAATCAAGGACTTTGCACTGTACATACTTTGTGTTTTTCTCGTGAAAAAATCTTTCCTTGTATGATGATCTGGTCCATTGCCAATAGCTTCCAACTGACAATCATGTATAGATTTCATACCTAATTCTTATACCAAGATATAAGACTATGCTCTGTTGTGTATACTCAGCAGGTCTGTTTCCAAGACTAAACCTGGAGGAGTATAACTAATAACAGCTCTCCACTCACATCTTATTCATACATCCATGAACTACTTGGAGTATTTGTTCAGTTTCAATTATTTTCAAATTATGTCACATATGTGTCCTGAATCTACAATTACGCCAAAAGAGAGTTCTTGCAATTGTAATTCTATGTTATCAGCTTTACTTCTCAATAGCTCTTCAGTATGTAAGGCAAAGAAAGAATAGATTAATTTACATCTTCATTTCAGAATGGTGTTCCAACAGTCAGGAATGAAGGTATAAGAAGTGAAATACCATCAGATTGTGTGTTATTTCTGTGCTAAAGGTGCTGGAAAGTGCCAGTCCAAAGCAAAGGTACCAACACAGGAATGCTGGCTTATTTCTATTTGCCTACTCTGTTATATTGCAGCTGTTGCAGAGGACAGTCTGACAAATTTAAGGTAACCTTTGATGACATGATATTTTTATAGTAGCTGCTTGAAAATCCACAAGGAGAAATAACACTGTTACATCAAGTGTGCACCCTATGCCCCACAGGTTAAAATGTCATAGTCTCTGGTTTAGATTTATTTGTATGAGCTGTAAATAACTTAATCACTGCATTTTTTAATCTGTCTTACTGATATATTAAAGCCAATTTTCCTTAATAAAATGTAACTATCTGAACAAGCCTTGTAGGAAAGATAAATGGTATAATAAATTTGAGTAAGAGATTCAAGATGCATAGTTTGATTAAATTCTCATCAAAATCCATGGGAGTTCATTAGGTTTAAGGATCTGACTTCTTTAAATATAAAGTTCTCGGTAGCTTGCTAGCTAATCTTTATAATAGATTTTTCATTTTTGGGACGCAGTTTCATGACCAGTTTAACCCAGTCTATGGATGGGCTCTTGGAAAAAGGGATGGTTCTGCCTTTCCTCACATTCTTAGCTGTATGTTTCCAAAGTTTCCCATAAGGTCATCGAATTAAAAAACGCACTTACAAAAGTTGATTTGTTTTCAGCCACACTTCCAACTTCCTGGCCTGACTGACCAAACACACGTGCTGATATTAGCAAAGTGGGTGACAAAATGCATGGCTGAGACCCAGAGGGAAAGGGGCAACTGCTTCCATCAACAGCAATACAAATCAGCTGCACTGAATGTGAAATTTAGATCAACCTTATGTCAAACTGGCATACAGTTTGGTCATTTGTAATTTATCTTACTACCTCTAATTGATGTAAGTATTTGCTATCACAGCTGGAATCCACTTAGTTATTGTTATTTTAGACAATGTTAAAGGCAACCATCAATTGCAGGCAACTGATGCAGCAGACAAGAAGGAACAATCCCCTTTTGTTCCTTCCTCCTCCCAAAAGGAACAAGTCCCCTTTTGCAATGAAAGATGAAGAGTTACTGCCTAAAGCACTGGTTAGCTTGCCAGTGCTTCAGCAGCAGCTAAACCGTGAGCCAAAGGGATTCTCCCTAAGGATTGATTGTAAATGGCAGAGCTGAGCTCTGGATCATCTGCTTTGGAGCATTTATGTGTCAGAGGCAAGACGGAAACCAGAAACCTCAGACAAGTCAGGGAATGGGAAAATCAGTTTGAATATCTAAATACGCAGCAGGGAAACACCCCATTTCTAAAAGCATTTCCCTTCTTTGTGGAACAAATTGGAATTGTCCCAAAAATTGTATAAAGTCTCAGATCTGGGTGTAGAAGAATCAAATCTTAATTGTCCACTTCTTATATTGAGATCACCCCTGTCCTTTCTTACTGGCCCATATGTCTCATCTGATCTTCATCTGGTCTCTCTGAGCTCGTTTGCTAAGCCTATATTCCTACCCTTAAATCCCATATAAATTATTTGCTGCTGTTTATCGTAAACCTAACTGGTCAATAATGTAGCTATTTCTTTCACCCTTCTCCCTTCCCTTCTGACTGCCTGATCTCATGTTCTGACAAGGAGTATCCATTATTTAAAGGTACCTACGTCCTGCCTCACAACAGAAGATCTCATTTTTGTTTGGTTCTTTTTCTTTTCTTCATGGAAAGAAGTTTATGCTTGTTTGGGAAGTCAAACTGGGGAGTTGCAAGCCCAAGCCTTCATCTGCAATAATTAAATGGTTGATTCTATATGAGCTGACCTTTCTAAGGTTTTCGTTTTGCAACACTTCAGTGCTATATTTTGTTTCGGTACAGCTTAGGGCAATATTTAAAATAATCTCTGTGGGTTGTTTTTTTTTTTTTGACAACCAGAAACCAGTATGGTTCTTTATCTTTATTAGTTTGTACTGCTTAGACTTAAGCTGTTTGACAGTGTTTATCAACAGTCTGCATGCTGCTTTCCCTGTCAATGCCTGTTATTCTCACAGTGTTATAGCAAACAGCATAATGACTCTAACATTTCAGTTCTTTGACCTTTAAAAAAAAACCATATTTTCATTAATTGCAGAGATTATACAATTCCACTTCAGGAGAACTAGCTTTACCATTTTGTCACCTTTGTAAAGGAAAGAAAAATAACCATCATCTTCTGGAGCCATTCACTGGGTAGTCTCAAAGGTTCACTTTCCTTTAGACAACTAAGAGAGGTTCCCGAATTAGGAGTGTTAATCATGCTAAATTACTGCTATAGTCCAAGGAGACGAGAGAGGGTCACATTTTTCCAAAGAGTAATTCAGAACTCTAGTGCTTTGAATAGAGAGGACTGTGTCTCTCTGTGTGCAAAAAAGAAGCCCAGGGACACCATGCAGAACACCACCACCAACTTTGCAGAGAACGTTGAGCAGAGAGGGGGCTTGCACAGGGCTACCCAGGACTGAACAGGCTCCCAGCCTGCTCTGTTGGATAATAGAGTCTGATGCTATAAGCCATATTGCTTTATTCCACCCTAGTCATAATTAAAGATGCTTTGTAAAAAGAAATAGTCAAAATCACCCAAATGAGTTTGGAGGCACGCTTCATATATATTTTAGCAAGACTGAGACATTCAAATCTTTTAAATAGCCTGGAAATTGTCATCTTATGTGCACATTAGACATAAGACACCAATAAAATTATCTTTAGATGAATTCTGGTCAAACATTCAGTGAAACTAGCACTGAACTAACAACACTGAACCAGGAAACATGAACAGTCCTTGTGTATTTTTAGAGATCCCTAATAATCTCTTCACAGATGGAAAAGTGTAGTTTTAAAATAGCTCTGCTGCTTGGGCAAGTAAATAACATCAATACGGAACAGATGAGTCTACATTTTGCACCTTATGCATTCTTGCCAAATTCACTATTTAATTTAAAGTCTTATTAAGGATGAAATGAGTTTTTATTCAAATAAAGGGGAGGGAGAAGCAAAGTCCTAGAGAATTCAATGGAGAAATTTCCTTTGACATACAAGACGTCAGAATATTATTACTCAACAGATCTTGTTCCTTGAACATTTGCTGTGCCTACTCATTGTAATTACTTAAGTGACACAAGGAGTGATAATTGTTCTTTGTTCCTCTTATGCCTTAGTGCTGTTGAAGTGAACTAGATCATTCAACCAGACTTCCACTAGAAATTCTGTCCTGGTCCTGAAACAGCTTAAAAAATGGAATTAAAGAATTTTAAAGAAACATTTTAAAATGTTTCATTGAAAAATACCCAGTCAATTATGGTTCTTACATCTGACAAGGGTCCAATTCGCCTAGAAGCATATAGAATCATAGAATCATAGAATCATTAAGGTTGGAAAAGGCCTCTAAGATCATCGAGTCCAACCATCAACCCAACACCACCATGCCCACTAAACCATGTCCCTAAGCGCCTCATCTACACATCTTTTAAATACTTCCAGGGATGGTGATTCAACCACTTCCCTGGGCAGCCTGGTCCAATGTTTAACCACTCTTTCATTAAAGAACAGTAAAAAGATATGGGTAAGAGTAAGTAAAGATATGGGCCAATCATGCAGGAGGGCTTCAAGACCACACACACAAAGGGAGCTTAGTGCCACACACAGCAATGACATCGTCATCTTGACCCCATCTTTTCCTGTATCATCACTACAGACATGCTTTGCAACTGTAAACATGTTTCACTTATGTTTCTAATGTGATCAAGATTAATCTTGTTTTGAGCTAAAAGTTGGACCAGGTGACCCCCAGAGGTTCCTTCCAACCTACATTATCTTATTATTCCCTGTACACAATTGCTTTTTGTTGTTACTCTTTCTTTGTTGTAAAATACTTAATTTGTTTATATATTTATTACATTAATAATATTATACTAACATTGTGCAATAGCAACCCTGCAAATTCCTCAGCATCCTATTCTTGATCCAACAGTAAAGCCCTGTAATAAACTTGAAGCCAACAAAATCACTCCAGATATTACCTAATGTAGCCAAGTCTGCTTACACTGTGTTCAGCACATTATTTATAGCAAATAAACAATGGTTTAGATATTCAGAAAATGCTTCTCATTTTGTGATTCTGTGCTTAATGGCTTTAAAGAAGAAATAAGGATTTGTATTTCTCATCCTTTGCTATCTGTCTGTCTGTCTGTCTATCTTTCTTTCTTTCTTTCTTTCTTTCTTTCTTTCTTTCTATCTGTTTTTTTTTTTTAAGTTGTTTCTTTGCAGACTGAATTATAATCTCAAAAAAGGTATAAGAATGTGAGACTTCAGAGATGCCTTTTGCTTCTCAGCAGTTCTGCCCCATGGTCTCCAAACAAACTCCCAGCCTGCTGACCTTCTGTCAGGAAAGTACCATAAACTGACAAGATGGCAAAATCCCAGAAGTTTTAATGTTGATATCAGACTCATAGTCATGCCATAGTTCCCTTAGCTCCCTAGGCAGCCTGACACCTTTGCCTTCACCTCAGCTGCTCACCTGAGTGAACAAAATTTTACCAGAAGAAAAATATGTCAATTGATAATTTTTATGTTTTAATTTAAAACATGTGAAATTAATGTTTATGACAGCAGTTAAGGCTAAACTGTATATGTGTTCTGAGAGTAATGGAGATTTTCCATACTGCCATAGATGTGCAAGACTCCTTCAGGGGAACCTGGAGAGATTTCTTTAATCTTTAAAGCTGTCTTGTTTGTTTTTCATGGTTCATTATTCATTAGCATTTGTACTTTAATCCCTAGAAGTTCCAGTTATGCACCAGAATAAACTGCATAAACACAGACATTTCTAAGCAAAAACTGAAGAAGGCTCCTTCCCCACAGAAATCAGAGCCTGAAGAGAAGAGGTTTACCAGGAAAAACCTTCCCTTTTATCCTCACCTGTACAGCTGGGAGCAGTGGAACATCAGGAGAGAGGATTTATCCATTGCCAGTTTCCACAGTAGCAGTCACACAGCTGTACAGTTCCACACTGAGGCTCATATCCCTTTTGAGAAACAGTCTTATATCTGTAGTTATTTCTCTACATGTGTATTTACATAGTTGTATATATGTGTATGCACACTTAGTTACATAGGCAGAATTAGATAAGCATACTTGAATCAAGGTGTAAAAAACTTACATACTGATAATTTTTACTCCTACTAGTACTCACATCTCTTATTTTGAGGGTCAGCTTTTAGCAGTAGATGAGATAGATGACTCATATGAGTTCATATGTTAATATGTTGTCCTGGTGGGTCCATGTAAAGGGAAAACTGTTTTTGCTGGACTGGAACAGCAGGAACTTTCTAGGAAGTCAGAGGCATTATAGCTATGAAATCATACTCAGTCCCTGAATGTGATACAATTCTTAAATTTATTTATAAGTAATAATAACAATAATAATGCCAATTTTCAACAAGACTAAAGTAACTGATAGAATAGCCCCTGACTTATAATGTGCTATAATGCCTGAGTAATCATCTTCTTAACTTTTGTGTAACCTCCCATTGCACATAATAGGAACATTTTTTTGAAAGTTTTAAGCAAGGATAGTATATTATAGACAAAAGAAATACTTAAATTTTCAAACCACTATGCACAAGCATTTTGTAGTGTTGCAGACAAAAGAGCCTGTGTTCACGGCTCACTATCACTTCAGCTCAACCCTATAGCCAGTATTTCAGTCCCCCAAATTAATCAGAGCTGCACAATTCAAAAGCAGCACAAAATGGTTAATTAGAATCACTTGTTGTCAAACAAAAGGGCCCTACTGCGTGGAGGGAAAGAATGGAAAGGTAATAGAGGAAAAACAAATCCTGATAACACAAATTAGGTTGGGAAATCTATCCTGCTAGGAAACAAATCATACCAAGAGCAGCAGAACTGAATAAGCTAGATGAGGCTGATTACAAGCATTGGTTCAAGCTTTACTTGTTAAGTTGCGTCCAGTGCAGTTTCTCTGAGGTCTAACAGTATGTGAAGTCAGCCTGGAGCTCTCCAGGGCACTAGGAAGATTTCTGTCTCTCCTGAAAATCTCCTCTCATACACCTTCATAATGGTTATTTTTGGGACTTCTTCCTTTCTCTCAACTAAAGCCAAAAGGTTAAAAAGAAGTCAGTGTGGACAGACACACAAACAAAACAAGAGTGATCAAATAAGTATAATTCTTTTAGAAAACCTGGCTTAATGTGTATGCCGCAACTGTGCAAGACGGAAAGAAAGACAAAATATATATATACTGTCTTTAAATAATCTCAAACATTTTAGATTTGGTCACCCTTCTTTTCTCTAGTAGTTAGTACCTGTACCATTAGCTGTCCTAGCCCCACCTGTACTCCAGTCCTCCTCTTCACTCACTTTTTGGCTTCTCCAGAATGCCTACCCCAACCCCATTTATCCTCCACTCAAGGCAGTTAGTCCTGCCTACCCATCTCCTCTCCCCCACAAAAAGAAACCTTTGCAGTCCATTATCCTCCCTCTATTCCCATCCCAACTGGCCTATAGTACACGACGGCTAGAGAAAGAGGAGGAGAAAGTGGAGAGGAAAGAGGTCAAGTCAGGACAGATTTTTCCAGAAGCTTTTCCTATCTGTTTATAAAACACATTCAGCTCTGCTAAAGAGGAGATCCACACTCCTCCCCTCCCTTTCACCACCTGACTTTGATATCTACTGTGCTGCACAAAGGTGAATATTTTGCTTCTCTGGTAGACCAGAAATGCAGCATGTTTGAATTTAATCTGACATTCCTGTAGAGTATCACCTTTTTCTCCCAAGGGAGCATGCTGTCCTTTGACATGTGCTAGTTGACACCACCGACACTTTGCCCAGCTGGCCTGCGATGTGTTGTTCTGAATCCCATTTGTGCAGAAGACAAGACCTCTATGGCGAAGCCAGATCTCACAGAGACCACAAAAGACATAAGCAACAATAACATTGGTCTGAGTTTCTCTGTTTCTTTGACTGCAGCTCGTGTAGCATGGCTGATCTGGCTTTAAATGAAAAACCTCAAATTCTCATGGTGGGAGGATACAGCTTGGCCATATGAGTTCTTATTCCACTTTTACAGCTACCACTCAGTTGCTGGCTGCCATGTCTAAACAGTTCTCTATACCCCCACCGACCAGTTTTGAGTACAGTAGTTACGCCAGCTACATTCAGAGCAGTTACTGCAGTATATTTGTGCTCTGTGAGTCATCTTTATGGCACTTTAGACAACTTCTAATCTAGTACTGAATGTAGTGAAATCTTATCCATTACAAAGTGCGTATGTGTTGGTGATGCATTCAAGTAAGCTGGAGTGAATTGTAAGACTAGAACAGGCCCTAAGGAAGAGGTTTCCCAATCTCTCCAAAAACACCAAGGTTTTATTTCAAAGGCAATGCCCAATGGGAAATAAAACAGGTTTTTGCCTAGTCTGTTATTTGAAAAAAACATTGGTCACTGCTTGAAATATTTTGTTGGATGTATGTGTGCGGGAGGTGATATTGTTTCCTTCAGGATGTTTTTCACTCTAGAAATTGTGAAGTCAGTCTTTGATGTCATATGGACAATTAAAGACACGGCAGGATTATGACAACAGAGGAGGCTGTCATGAAAGGCAAATTATATATTGTTTTTAGTTGAATGAATAAAATATAAATTTTGAAAACACAGTGGGGAAACTGGTACTGAATCCTGATAACACTGAAATGTTGCTGTAACCTTCATTAGAACTAAGACTACCTCTGTTTACAAAAGGTTGATACTTGCACATGCTCATGTAACAGCTGGACAAGTTATGAAATACTGATTTTCTTGAAAGTCTAGGTAATACATTAGTCAATGTTTTTAGTTTCACCAACTTATCTGTACTTGTAAAAACTTGCTTGTGTTATATAGTGAAACAAAGAATGGAAGCTGTTTTGTTTCCATGGTCTGGTAAAGGTGAAAGATTGCTGCCCTGAGGAATAATGAAGCAGGAAGCAATGACGTTCATATGACTAATGTAATGAAAAGGCTGATTGCCACTTATATTAACATTAAGAAAACTTAGTTGTAAGGGAGACACAGCCAATGTTATATGTCTGAATGGGGATGGCAGGTGAAACTGTCTTTCAAGGAGGCTGAAACTAGCCAATAGATACAATAGCCATTAGATTCATGTATCTTTTGTCCTTGATCCATGGAAGGGAGTGGGCAGGATGTTAATGGCAGTTGCCTCTTCCCAGGACCCCCATATGTCACAACGTTAGCACAGTCGCCATGAGCATATGCTGCCATTAGCAGCCAGGGCTGCTTGGCAGACAGACAGGCTCTGCCATTATCATGCTCTGAGCAGCAATACTTTGACACAGTGACTTACCCTAAAACAGCAGGTTACTTCTTCCACCTTAATAAACTTCACTGCTTGCTCTCCTGTTGCACCAGATTAAATTCTAGACTGAATCATAAGACTGAAAAGCAATAAAAGTACTTTCATATCCTTGGACATATGCAACAACTTGTTAAAGTTGCATGCTCTGTGTGCTTGTACTGAGAATTGTAAAGGTAGTGATTGAATGTGTATGTTGAAATATTTCTGGGCAGGCTTGTTAAAATGTGTATACCAGAAAAGGGTATGGCATATCCAACTAGTGAGCTGTCTACCAGAAGACTTAGTTTAGTCTTCGATGTGCTTTTTTGAGTCCTCTGATATGTGGGTGCAGGAAGAAAAAGTATCTTCTGCTTCCTGTGAAATATTTCAGGAAGGAGAAAGGCATTTCTTGGAAATGCAAGGGAGGCAACTCAGAGGTAACTTCTCAGGCTGATGGAAATTAGATAAAGGGAAACTGAGGCTGGGAATCTAGAGCTTACTGGTGAACTGAATCTGTAGTTTGCTTAACCAAGAAGGATTTCAGTGGTTCTTACAAGTTTTAAATCTCAGTGAATACTCTGTTACAGATGCTCGTCAATGAAAGCTGTTGATTTTTTTTTTTTCCAGAGAACTGCAGACCCATGTATCCATACCTAACTGAAACTGGAAACTAAGCCTTGATTCCAGTTCAGGATAGGGAGAATCATGATATTCCCCTCCCAGAGGGGTAGAAGGAGCAAAACTTAAAGCTTGGTGGAGTGTGCTCAGAAAGCATGAATCCAAGCAGCAGAGCACACTGCAGAGCTCCCAAACCCAGCATCAACCTCAGCTAGTGCCTCCACATGAGCAGAAGCCAGCTCAGACTTGAAAGCAGTATGATCCTGAACCTGAGCCTCTTACACTCATCAGCGCTCATTAGCATGGTCATAGTTTTGTGACTATAGTTTTGGTTATTCTGCTCCTGGTCATGGATCTAACATGCTCTCCTCTGGCTTGGGTGTCCCTCTGCAGAATGCAATGAAGAGGACAGGGATACAGCAGTATTTGGACCATGGCAACTTGTTTATCCACATTCATTAGCACAGCCATACTATTTGCAGAGAAGCATGCCTGTTGATTTATCAGTTGATGATAGCAATTTTACTAACCTTTGAACAAAGGACTCAACAAAATTGGTCAGTCTAGGACATTTGGTTGACAGCTGGCTGAACATGAGCCGGCAGTGTGCCCAGGCGGCCAAGAAGGCCAACGGCATCCTGGCCTGTATCAGAAATAGTGTGGCCAGCAGGAGTAGGGAAGTGATCGTGCCCCTGTACTCGGCACTGGTGAGGCCGCACCTCGAATACTGTGTTCAGTTTTGGGCCCCTCACTACAAGAAGGACGTTGAGATGCTGGAGCATGTCCAGAGAAGGGCAACGAGGCTGGTGAAGGGTCTGGAGAACAAGCCTTATGAGGAGCGGCTGAGGGAGCTGGGGTTGTTTAGCCTGGAGAAAAGGAGGGTCAGGGGAGACCTCATTGCTCTCTACAACTACCTGAAAGGAGGTTGTAGCGAGGTGGGTGTCGGTCTCTTCTCCCAAGTAACAAGTGGTAGGACAAGAGGAAATGGCCTCAAGTTGTGCCAGGGGAGGTTTAGATTGGACATGAGGAAAAAACTCTTTACTGAAAGAGTTAAACATTGGAAGAGGCTGCCCAGGGAAGTGGTTGAGTCCCCATTCCTGGAAGTATTTAAAAGACGTGTAGATGAGGTGCTTAGGGACATGGTTTAGTGGGCATGGTGGTGTTGGGTTGACGGTTGGACTCGATGATCTTAGAGGTCTTTTCCAACCTTAACAATTCTATGATAGGTTAGCTGAGAAATAACCTTCAACTTGATTGCCTTCCTCTAAATCCTTGGGTAGAATCTGGGGTGGTTTTTGTTGCTGTTGTTTTAAGCTTTAAACTATAGTGATGTATCTGGGATGCTTGTCAGATTTCCCATTCAGACACTAGTGGTAGGATAACCCAGTGGTTATCATGGCACAAGTGTGTGCCTCAGTTTTTATATATCCATGCTGCAGGAGCCACACATGGCAAAAAAACCCAAACACAAATCTTTGGCAAGCCAGCTGTGTCAGTGTGGAGGTGTGTGACGGTGTGCTCCCCTGCCCAACCTGATCTTTATCTCCTGTAACCCTCCCCTCATGATAACTACCAGGGGTGGTCATTAATGGATGCTGATAGTGATAGCTGTGTCCACTGATGAAGTGGATTCGGAAGCCAGATATCAACACAATAGCCCTTGGTTATTGTGAGAAATACACCCACCTGACCACAGTTATCAGTATGTAAATATGACTATGAGTCAATCATCTTACCCCTATAAATAGTGAGCAGCCCAAGAGCCCTTTGAGCTCTCCTGCATGGCAGCGGGCTGCATGGTGGGATCTCCCCTTGAGTAGGGACGCCTCTCAAGGTTACTCCTCGAGATTGAGAGATTTCTTGCCGCAACAGATCCTTGGTAAGTGATTAATAGCATGCTAAACTTTGAAAGCTTAGCTAAGTCATATAAAGGATTAATTGCGCATACATAATCCTTTAGACATAAACAGTTGACCAAGTCTGGGACTGGGTTTGGATCCAGCTGCACCTAGACTCTTCTCTGAGAAGAAGTCTAGAAAGCAAGGGGGTCCTTTCTGAACCTCATGACTCAACGGGAGAGTCTCTCTGACAGTTTTGTCTGACCCTGTCCTCTATGCAGTAAATAAGCAAGTAAATTCTTTGCCATTGAATCTTGTTAAATCACTGTTGCATTTACCATTGAACTCTAACTCACTGTTTTATACCAATAAAGTGTATTGTTGCTTCTCTCTTATGGGTGAAGTGCTGTCTTGCTTCCATCCGTGACAAGGTGCATACAGAATAGCCTTATGAGCATGCTCATGACTCCTTGTGAAGCATTTTTGCTGGCTGCACGGATGTCTGTGCTGCTGTAGTTATCGTGCTTACTTTCTAAAGAGATAGTTAGATTAAAATTGGCATGGAGTTATCTATACTAGTGTGTCTGGCCCAGAGACCAGTTGTGGAATATGCTTGTACCAACCCAACCCAGCTCTGGAAGAATTCATTTCAGTGCCCTGTGTAAAAATATGTGACAATAAATGGCCGTTGTCTAGACCTTTCTCATCAATCACAAAGATGCAAGGATTCTGTTGAGTGTCATGAGATATGTACTGGGGTTTCCTTAATCAAGTGGATAACTGCAATTAAACTCTGGAGGAAAAGTCCAGTGGATTTGAGACAGAAAATTAACAGTGGCTGTTAACAGCTTTGATGCAGTTGCTAAACATTTCTTTTGGGTTTTAATATAAGTAGAAAAATCAGTCACCTCGAACGCTGTTCTCTGTCTCTAAAGTATTTTAACAACTTTCCCCCTCCCAAAATAGCAGCACAGACTGAAATACTAAAAGCAATCCTTTCATTCTATAGATTTTGAGCCCTGGTAGTGTACTGCAATGCAGCATTTACCCAAGACCTGGCCAAAATTGAATAGATGAAAGATATGCTCTTAGCAGAACAGTGTGTCTTCAGTCACCTTACAGCATAGACACACCGGCTAACCTGTGCTACCTGGAAACTACATGGGATGCTAGACATAAATAAATATGTATCATTTTTTTTTCTTATTTATTTTTTGCATGTTATTGCAAAAATCAAGGATATTAAGTCTTTATAAAAGCCACAAAAAACATTAATTTGTAGGAAAATGATACATTTTATTAGTATTCATTCATAATAAATTTTTAATTACTTTTGCTTTTTAATCATGAAGTTCATGTTTCTAACGTTTCTTTTACACTTCTGCTTGTTTGCCTTCTGGCATAAAAAAATGACTGTCTTAGAATGCAAGTCTCTAAAAACTCAGGCTTTCAGAAAGTATCAAATGTGAGTCATGAGAATAAGTCACATGTGTTGGAGACACGAGAAATAACATTGTTGAGCACCTTTCTAAAGTTCTAATATGTGTAATGATACATTATTTATCTCATCATATTTTTTAAGTACTTGATAGATATTGGAAATGCAAAATACAGTAAGAGCTACTGTCACCAGCTACTATGGTGATAAATGCTATCTATCATCTTAATCATACATGATTAGCTGATATTAAAACTGGTCCAGGAGAACTAATTTATTAGGATTTTTGTCATTCTTGAAAGCATAAAACTGTTAAAAGCCTAATAACTGCTATTTAAACAGAATGAATGCCATCAGATGGCTTTTTTACAGCTAGATAAAACTCTTTGTTTTTCAGTAGATTTAAACATTGAAACATTTTTTTTGCAACATTGTTGAGTAGCTGCAGTTTTCATGAATGTATTAAAATCAGTAATAACAAGAATCTATGCTCTCAGTTAGTAGCAGCCATGGCTTAAAAATTGAATTGTTGTCTCTCAAAATGAATAGAGATCAGGAATGATTTTTCATGGAAAATGTCTGTGCTTTAAAATTCCTAATCACTCAATGAGTAGAATGAATATTTTCACCTATATCAGATATGTGGAAAGGCAAATATGGTAGAAACATAAAATAGGTGCAGATTGGCAGGACAGCATTACCGTGAAAACAAATGGTAAATTACCTTTTCAAATATCAGGAAACAACTTTCATAGAACCTTAATCTGCTGAGAGATAATTAAACTTGAACAAGACCCTTTGGCTGAAACATCGGTTTTATTTACCTGTTGCCAAAATCTGCCTTCAGAGGCTTAGCATAACAATTGACCCAGGCCCATTTTACAAAATGGCTCCCTTTATGCAAGAATGCACTTTTTGCACCATGTTTCATTTGAGTATCTGTATAAATTCCTTTGAGATCAATGAGACTTAAGCAGCTATTTGAAGTGAAGAACAAGTTTTAAAAGATCACCTGAATAATAATGGACTTAAGTGAGTACTTTTCTGGATAGGTTTCATATTTGGATGCAACCTAAATAGGAGCTGTGCATAAATATTTGATTGTCCTTTAGGGTAGACTCCCAAAGCTGAAGTAATACTTTCGAGCTGCTGAGCAACTGGGACATATCCTCATGCATTTTGTGAGCTAGTCAGAGAGGAATATAATTACACAAAAAAATATTGCCAGCATCCAGGCTAACTTTATTTTTTTTTCTAATTTGACAATAGCTGAAACATAGTTGAAAGCTGCTGATGGCTGCAGGAGGCCTTTCTCTATCATAGTATTATTATTTACTTTTCATTAATATTTATAATGTGCTAGTGGTTGATCACACACGAGGAACTCAATGCCTACAGTGTCAGAGTATGAGTCCAGATGAAGAACTGAACTAGCATGTTTGTGCTTATTTCCTGTTTGGGGAATACTTCCCTCATCACATCTGCTATTGCCCTCCCACTGAAGATTTAATGACAGAAAAGAAGAGGGTTCAGTGGGTAAACACTAACAACATTAAGAGCTTAATGCTTTTTCTGCCTTGAATAACTTTGGTGAACCTAGAGATTTCCCTTAGTATCTGTCTACTCCTTGGTTTTCCAAGTGTAACAAGAGACACAGGAAAAATGAGAACAATAATACTGCCTCTCATAGGGCTGGCACAAATTAGAGGCTGTTAAGACGAGCTAGCAATAAGTCTCTTGATTGAGATGCATTACTCCACTTCAAACCAGTGTAACTGTGATGGGATAAAGGTTTATTCATATATTTATATGAACATTAAAATATATTCATATATTCAAAGATATTTATTCATATTACAGGAGCACCAAAAGATCTCTTAATGAGCCTGGAGCCATTATAGCAGGGACTGTGATAAAATATTGGAAAAATGGTCTCTATCACAAATAATTTACTGAGGAAGTACTGTGGAAGAGGGGAGCAATTTATTTGAGATTATAAAGACAGTAGTGAGATTGTAAAAGATGTAAAAGCTAGCTAATTATCCTAACACTATAAGTAAGACTATAATTCATGTCTTCTGGCTCCATTACTCTGTGACTCAAGGCATAGCATCTCTGATCCTTTCCCTGGCTTTTTTTTTGCCACCCTTAACTATTCTGTTGTTTCTGAATTACTCTCAAACATAGAAAGAGTTGAGTTTCTTTGGTTAGCAACCACCTTTCCTAAGCTTACGTTCATTGATTTTCTGTGACTTTAATCCTTAATGTATTAACCTAACTCCTGAGAGAATGTCACAGTCTCAGCGGAAGATGTGTGAGTGATTGGGAGGAGGAGGAGGAGGGAAGATGCTCAGAGCATTTCAGATGCTGTCAGTGTGGCGCAGGTGTGCTAGTGAAGTGCCCCATAACCTCTGGCTTTCAGACAAGTAGCCTGAATCTGAATGTGAATGAGCAAGAGAGTCCATTTTGTACCCAGATTCAGTTTGGAAACATCCTTGCTAAATTCAAGAATATGTATTGCAAACAAGATTCAAGTGCAAAATAGTTTCTAACTCATGCATGAGGAGGAGTATAATAGAAATGCCAACACAGGGATAACGACAGCAGCTGTAGTAGTGTACAGTGTTACGATATCTGAACAATATATTACGCCACAAGGCTACCTGCCTGAACGCTATCATTTCTGCCAACAACGATGGATTGTTTTGTGAAGTGAAGGACAGATTTCTGAGTGCTTTCACAAAGACACCCTTATGGAAGTGTTCCCTGATTTCTTGTTACCTGCTTGTCTGAACTTCTTTTCTTTAATTTCCCTTTGCAATTTAGAGGGAGAATTATTTGGGGTAGTATGAGGCAAAAGCAAAAACAATCTGAGAAAAAGAGTTTGAGAAAAAAACAGAGAAGATAACAAAAAGCCCTGTTAATTTAAAGGCTGCAAAGTTGGAAACAGGACAAAATTGTTGCCCCACAGGATCATGGTTGCAAATACCAATGGCTTCACGACTACTAATAGAACTGTTCAAAACTTTTTCAGATGAAACTCTTTTCAAAAATGTACTTCCAACTCCACTAAATGTTTCAGGAAAGATTCTGTTACTACAAAAGTCTACACTTTCTGTTAAAAAATACATTAGCAATGAAAGGAGGGCTGAGGAAAATCTCCATCCTTTATTGGATGCGGGGGGAAACATAGTGACAAAGGATGAGGAAAAGGCTGAGGTACTTAATGCCGCCTTTGCCTCAGTCTTTGATAGTAAGATCAGTTGTTCTCTAGATACCCAGCACCTTACGCTGGAAGACAGGGACAGGGAGCAGAATGAAGCCCCCATAATCCAAGGGGAAATGGTTAGTGATCTGCTACACCACTTAGACACACACGTCTATGGGGCAGGATGGAATCCACCCAAGGGTACTGAGGGAGCTGGCAGAAGTGCCCACCAAGCCACTTTTAATCCTTTATCAGCAGTCCTGGCTAACTGGGGAGGTCCCAGTTGACTGGAAGTTAGCAAATGTGACGCCCATCTACAAGAAGGGCTGGAAGGAG
>NW_008824544.1:3973397-4012160 GCF_000699105.1 Pygoscelis adeliae | reverse complement strand
AACAGCACCCTGGATTGTATCAGAAATAGTGTGGCCAGCAGGAGTAGGGAAGTGATTGTGCCCCTGTACTCGGCACTGGTGAGGCCGCACCTCAAATACTGTGTTCAGTTTTGGGCCCCTCACTACAAGAAGGACATTGAGATTTCTGTAGAGTATCCAAAGAAGGGTGACGAAGCTGGTGAAGGGTCTGGAGAACAAGTCTTATGAGGGGCAGCTGAGGGAACTGGGGTTGTTTAGCCTGGAGAAAAGGAGGCTGAGGGGAGACCTCATCGCTCTCTACAACTACCTGAAAGGAGGCTGTAGCGAGGTGGGTGTCAGTCTCTTCTCGCAAGTAACAAGTGATAGGACAAGAGGAAATGGCCTCAAGTTGTGCCAGGGGAGGTTTAGATTAGGTATTAGGAAAAATTTCTTCACCGAAAGGGTTGTCAAGCATTGGAAGAGGCTGCCCAGGGAAGTGGTTGAGTCACCATCCCTGAAGGTATTTAAAAGATGTGTAGATGTGGCACCTAGGGACATGGTTTAGTGGTGGACTTGGCAGTGTTATGTTAACGGTTGGACTTGATGATCTTAAAGGTCTTTTCCAACCCAAACAATTATATGATTCTATGAAAATTTAAATTTAAAATTTTGTTTGGGAAGTGTGACATTTCTACTTGAAAAGACAATTTATTCTTCGGAGATTTTGTTTGTTTTTTTTCACTGAGATTGTCTAACACATAATCCTATTCTGACATCCCAAATTACAGATTTTACAGCATTTCCAATAACCTTCTTTGTGCTATGACAAACTCTCAATGCTCTCTTTCAGGTGGAAGACTGAAGCATACACACTGATTAAATATCATATTGTAATAATTTTAAGTAATATTTTCACAGAAACATAAGAATGACATAATGTTGAGTGATCACTTACTTGTCTCTTCTCTACAAAGGACAAAAATATAAATCTAGACAATATTGAGAGATGTTGTCCAATATTTATTATAAACTTTCAGCACAGGAGATCCAGTAGTTTACCCAAGCATCTGTTCCAGGCCCTTACTAATCTGATAATTAGACATTTTTCCTAATCTCTATCCTGCAACTTTGTATTGAAAATTCTGCCTGAAACATTTTGTATTGAATTAAGTCAGCATCTCTTACAACACACACAGAGGATGTGGAGAAAAAATGGCCATCATCCTCTTTAAAGTAATTAATTCCATTTCATATATCATTATGTTTCCACTTGATCTCCTTTTTACTGGATAAATAGAATTCTTTTAGCCTTTTGACATAAACTGTGCTTTCTATGCCTTGTCTTTTTTCTCTGCTTTAGAGACTGTCCAATTTATTTACATCTATCTTAATGCTTGTTCTTAGACTAGGGACAGTACACCAGCTGAGATCTCACCACTGTTTAGTACAACAAAATAATTACTTCCCCTGTCATGTTGTTAATATAGCCCAGAATGAGATTTGCCTTTTGTGCAACCGCATTATCTTGTTGACTCATATGCAGTTTGTGAGCCATGATGACCTTGGACCTTTCCTACTGTACTGCTGTTCCTCCAGTTATTCTCGGGTTTGTATTTGTGCACTTCAGGTTTCCTCCACAGACATTACTATTCCTGGCACTTGTCTTTATTAAATTTCATCCTCATGTTTCAAACACTTGCTACAGTTTAACAGGTTGGTTATGAATTCTGATCCTTTCCTCCAAAGTACACACAACCCCTCTCAGCCTGTCACCCAAGAACTTCTGTTCATGTGCTTCATTCCTTCATTCATAGAATCATTAAGGTTGGAAGAGACTTCTAAGATCATCGAGTCCAACCGTCAACCCAACACCACCATGCCCACTAAACCATGTCCTTAAGCACCTCATCTACACGTCTTTTAAATAATTCCAGGGGTGGTGACTCAACCACTCCCCTGGGCAGCCTGGTCCAATGTTTAACCACTCTTTCAGTAAAGAAATTTTCTTCAGTAAAGAAATTCAAGCCACAAATAAAAAGATTGACCAGAACTGGGACCAAGGCAGATCTCGGGGTTGCCCTACCCAAAATACCATCCTTGTTTGACAGAGAAAGGATTGAAAATCACTCCCCTAAGTGCCATTTTTCGGCCAGTTACATATCCACACACAGTGACTGTAATTCCTTACTTTGCTGGTATAGAATGTCAAAAAGCTTAATAAAGTTAGAATACTTCACATTTTCTGCTTCTCCTCCATCTGCTAAGCAAGATCATTCATCAGAGAAGGAAATAAGATAGGTTTGACATGATTTTCTTTTGATAGATCCACGCTGGACATTTTTAAGTATTGCATTTTGCTCTAGTTTCTTATCTACTGATTATTTAGCAGTCTGTTCTAGTATCTTCCCAGCTATCACAGTTAAAATGACAAGCATATCAATTTTGTAGGTCTTCCTTCTTAATGTGCGAGAGTAGGTACCACGTTTCCAGTACATTTACACTTTATTTAGCCTACTAGAGAAGTAGCCACATTTTCAAAATAGCTAAGCACAGCAGGAAACTGCATTGTTATGCGGAATTTCATCAGAAATGTTGCAAAGGGAAGTCAGCACTTGAAAAGCCATCTCTGCATCATTTTCCAGTGTCTTGCAATAGATCACTAGCAGTCAGAAGTCATTGTTGTATCACCTCACCTGAGTTTATATTATATTAATCCCATTCTTCCCTCTTCTCTCTTTCAAGGGTCAGGGAGGATTTCCACCACTTCTCGTACAAACCCAATGTGCTTTGTGGCCAAGGGAAGCAGAGGAGTTCACCACCCTTCAAAGCATTGAAGACTGCTCCACATGCATGTTCTGTTTGAACCTCATCCTTCCTGAGCCCATGTAAACATTATTCATATCCAGCTGTTTTGGGGTTAGTCAGTCTGTTCCTCTTTGTACATATAATGTTTATTGAAACAGGGACTTGAACCCTTGCTGCTCTGTTTTTTAAATAAATTTTCAGATAATGCCAGAAAATATCTTTGGAAGATCTATCCGACCCAACACAGACACATACCATTTAAACACCTCCATCTCAGCTAGTAGCACTGGACCCCCTTTTTTAACTAATGATGAGAAACTGGTGGTTTTTATACATCTCTTTTTGGGTTATCTGAATCATGCCTTAGAAGTAGCATTTCTCTCTACTGGTCAGAGAAAGCTGAGGCTCACACATTCAGATATAGACACTGGGGAAAGATATTGCTTAAAGAGGCTAATTACAGCCTTTCTGTCCCCCCTAAACTGGAAACTCTCACCAGCATGAGAGGAAGCTTCTCTGACAGAATAAAATTTGTCATAAATTATATGTTCTCACTGAAAACTTCGGTTTGACAACTGTGTATTTTCATGTATGACCATGTAATGAGAAAATACCAGTTGCATTTACTTCTGCACGTTATTGAAGCACAGCTTAAAATCAATTTTTAAAAATAATCCTTGT
The DNA here is from genome assembly GCF_000699105.1 of Pygoscelis adeliae. Classification (NCBI taxonomy): domain Eukaryota; kingdom Metazoa; phylum Chordata; class Aves; order Sphenisciformes; family Spheniscidae; genus Pygoscelis; species Pygoscelis adeliae. Next base: position 4,008,716 of record NW_008824544.1, on the reverse strand, counting down.
AGAAAATTATACTGTGCATCTATGAAAAAATGTTTTCATGCTTATAACCTTAAAACTACCAAGACGTTAAAGGAACCTACTCATGAAATCATAAGCCAAGTTAGAACAAAACAAATTCAGCTGTTTTTAAATTATTCCCATGTAAGATTTCTGATCAGTAGCCAGGCTGAAGAATGTAGTTCATTTTTGGTCTGAAGTCATAAGATTCTAAACCAATTTTACTCAGATCTTCACTCCTCCCCAGAACTGTTGCTGAGCCATAAACAAGACTGGAAAATTCCAGCTCACAATTCAATTTTCAAAATGTTACAAATGACTGACTGGAAATAAAGGCATAGAAAGCAGGGAAACTGAGAACAAAAATCACATTTTAACCTTAACTGTACCTTTTATAAATTCTATCATTAAAATAACCCTCTTTAAATGATTAATTCATCTATAAGTTTAAGAACAATACATCTCATTTCCTAAATTTCAGTTTAGATATTGCAGTACGTTGTTTGTGTGCCAGACCATAATGCTCTCATACTGAAAAAGATGTAGGAGGTGGAAGGTTTTAACAATATTGTGTGGTGCCTCACTGATTTTTTTCCATAAAAATATCTGACTTAACAGTGTAGGTATTCATACAGTAAATTAAAACCTAAAATTGTAAGGAATAATACTGCTTTAATTGCCTGATAGGACTGGGGTTATTTCTCACATTCTCTCCTGCACAGCTGAATATAACCTTCCTAAAGAGGAAATATGTTCACTGCTGAATAGAGTGAACTGTGTTGATATATTGAACTCAAGGAAACCTCTAAATAATATGGTATAAAGTATTAGTATTTTTCACCCCTTTGAAGATCAAAGATGGGGGTGCTAGTTGTGTGGTGTTAGATTCATAGGCTATGCCTAGATGAGTGCCAAACTGATATTGCAGGACTGAGTCTTACCGGAGTACAGATCTTAGAATTAAAAGAAAGGCACAGGGGCAGGGATTTTTTGGTGTGTGTGTCCTCTTGACATACCACATTCTGTGAAACAATTCCCAGGTGCAGCTTGCCTTTTATAACCTTGTAGCTGAAATGTGAAATTTCTGCTTCCATCAGTAGATGTTGATAGATGATGAAGCTCTGAAGAAAAAGAGCTCTAGAGGAGGTCCTCATGCTCTGGCACACAGTAGTTGTGTAAATGGCTTGAGTTTGGTATCCCCTTGATGTTCAGGCATAATTCTTTGTGTTCCTGAAGGGACCAGCTGCATTTAGACGTACACAACTGGCTCTGAAAACTCTGTATGAAATTCAGCTGCTGGAAGGAAAGTGTACATCATGGGTGCAGAGATGGGTGAGCTGATTATAAAACCTGAGCAAATAATCTTAATCATGTGGATGCGATGCCCCACAAAAGCAGAAGTAACGTTTCTGGATGCAAGCTGAGGTATCAGTGTGATTCAGTGAAGCTCATCATAGAGGCTGTGATAGGATTGGGATTTCTGTTCTGTGCTCTTAATACAGTGCTGCTGTGAGATTCACAACAGTGCCAGTGTGGGTGGCATGAGCCGTGCCAGGTGGGATGCTGTGCCAGGTGCTCCGAGTGTCAAAACCTCAACTCTGACATTGCCTCTCTCAATAGCCAGGACGAAGACATTTAATATGGAAAGCCAGCCTCCCTGTATGAGTGTAGGGATTTTTCTAAAAATAACTCTGGAAATAACTGATAGCTAGGCATGGAAGGCTCAGTAAGGATATGTGAGCAAAAAATTAAGGCACAATCCCAGGCCCTTCCCGCTACATGAAGGATTTTCCAATTAATATGGAAGCTTTTCTGACCTGGAGCTCGGAATGCCAAGGTGGAGTACAGCCCTTTGGGAATGGCAGCTTCCTCAGTCAAGAGAAGTGCTCCAGTGGGTAATGTGGATATCCAAGTAAGGTATCCCAGGGCTGGGGTATCCCCAGGGATAATGTAATGTATCCCCAGGGATGGGGAAATCATTAAGGTCCAACTTGTGTATTTCTTTGATATAAGTTTGCTGGGGGGGTAGGGAAGTACTTATTTGTTTGTTTCTGTATTTCTTCCCTGCCCATCATCATAGCATATAATCAGCCCCATGCAAATAGAAAATTTTAATTAAATAGTTCTAAAAAGCCAATACCTAATTGTCTCTCTACGTGTGATGTTATTATTCACACACGTGTCAGCTATTCATTGTAGAAGGTAGTCCTGACCTTCTGAAATCAGGAAAGGCAGCTTTCGTACATTGTTTCTTCCTCCCTCTGCTCCCTTTGATTGTTACGAGCAAATAGTCATCGTAGAGAACACCTGTGCTCAGTAGGTGCCTGGAGCTTCCCTGTGGCACCTAAGCCTTTGAGGGGCCATAGCATCTCTACCAGTATGCTCAGAACAGATTGACCCAATAATTGACACAGAAACACGGACTGCTGCATGGGGCGAGATTGTATGGGGAGTAGGTGGAGTAAGACGTGTTTTTCTTAGGGCTGTAACAAGCTGCTGATCAAAGAATCAAATTCTAGTGAACAACCCACCAGGCTTACTGGGAAAAGTTTGTAGATTCAGTGTTAGTCTCAGCTGGTAAGGAACACTAAAATCTATAGCTATATATGGTAGTTTTGCTAAGAAAATGGTATCTCTGAGGGAAAATAATGGAATATTCAGTAAGTCCAATAGCTTAACCCTAACTAGAAAGAAACAGTTCTTCTCCCTGTTATATTCTCTGCTCTGCCATTTGATCTCGTTAACTCCAATAATTTCAAAAAAAGGTCTCTGTGCCATATTTACCAATGTGTTCTTCACCTTTGCTTCCTAGTGAGTGTTGGGTACCCTGTCACAAGGTAAAAAGCGATGAGCGTCAACCAGAGCTTCCAAGTGTTTCTTCTATGTCACCACCCTGTTCTGTGTTTTGCCTGGGACCCAGGTATCACATATGTGGTTGCTGTTTTGTGGCCCTTAGCCACTAAAAATTTGTGATGGAAAAACTCATACAGTCAGAAAAGTCAGTGACCTTTCAGGCTGCGTTTAGGCAACTGAATCCAGCTCCCCACCAGCAGAGCCCAGAGAATGTGGTTCAGCTGCTAGGCACCTGCTTCAGGGGAGCTGAAAATCAGGCTGGTTACCCTCGACCATAATGGCTGCTGGGCCCATATCCACTTGGCCCACTGGTAGATACTTGCATGTAGAGGACTAAATTTAGATGTCTTAACTTCAACCTGAATTCCTCCAATAAGTTGCTTAGGGAACAGGTTTTTACACATATTTAAAACTTAAAGATTTTGTTCTATGTTGGTGCTTGTTCTCAGTTACCTACTTTGGGGAAGGAAGTGAGGTGCTGCGTCTTAAATATTTTACCAAAGACCACCCAGGAAAGGCTGTCACAGCAGAGAACTGAACCCAAACGACCCATGCTTCAGCTATCAACATGATTACAGAACTTCCTGAGTGTGTCACAGTCCACTGTGAGATAAATAGTCCTCTTTCTACCATTCCTTGAAAAAAAACCCTACATATATATGAAACACAGAATCAGAGAACTGTAACCTGTGTGGCACATTAAAGAGTAGTAAACAACCTCCTTTTCCTTTGTAAAGTGTGGCTGACAACCATTTCCAGAAAGAAGGATTGAATTAATTTGAAGAAACTTTCTGTACATTACAAGCATCCACACATGAGCCAGACAAAAGCCAGGGAAAATGTAATGTTTTTTTATACATACATACAGGGAAATCCAGGTGCATTCAAACCTGACTTCAAACTTTTGGCAACTCCTTGTCTAATTTCAGTTCAAGTTGTTGCTTGTTACAGGAATTTTGCGTGAATGGACACTGCTCATCAATGTCATGAATACGACTGAATTCAGGCGAATCACTGCACTTCAAATTAACATTCAAGTTCTTCGCCTCCACTGAGAACTCAACCATAAATTCTCAATTAAGGCCTGGCTGAGGCTCAGTGAAGCATGAGTAGAGATTTTCTTATGTAAATAAGATAGCAGTCAATTCATTTAACAGAACTTCAACAGTAATTGAGCAACAACTAGCTCATATTGCGTCTTTCACCTCATCTTGTACTTGATTAAACTGACAAGCGCTTGGCTGCATTCCCCCTTTATTTTATCAAGTCCTTACTTGTCCGGTATCATTTGAGGCCTGACAATTGTTTCTGATGGAAACCTATGTCAAACTAATTGTATGTTTTTATCTAGATCCTTACTGGACAGCTACTAATTCTGAATTTTTTATTTGCACTAGGTAATGAAGACTCAGATACAAAGACATTATTTTGCAGAAATAGATAAATACCTGTTTTAAGATGCTGTCATGATATTAAGAAGGATGCTACCAGCCACTGCGTTTTTGTTGTTGTTGTTGTTTTTCCAGATGGGTATTCCTGTCTTCTTTGGAGTATTGAGTCAGTTGCCTAATTAGTGCAAATCATCGTCGTACTACTGATGTAAGTGTATCTACAACAAAACTTATGTCAGTTCCTATGTCCTGTCTGTCCTACAGATTTTCATGAAAAGCACTGATAGAGTGTTGTGTAAAAGCAATTAAGCTCTATGTGTGCGTGTGTATTTGTGCTCATGCGTGTGTTTTCACTGCATAATATTGTGCACCTGTATAAAAAAGACTTTGGCAAAGAAAAAAGAAAAGTGATGTTTGTGATGCAGGACTATATATAGCACATTCTGATACTCAACTTCATTATAAAAGTCGCAAAATCTCCAAGGAGTGTCTGCGCATCGCTATAGTCCAGTCTGGTTTTCATGTTAATGCTTTGAATCAGCTCATGAAACTGATACTGAGGGAGAGCTAAGAAAAGGGCTAGGGAGAAAAGAAAAGAAAAGAACAAAGGCTTCTTAGCTGAAATAGCTAAAAAACCACCACAAAACAATAGTTTGAGCTTATGCAAATGTAGCGCCTCTTTCAGTGCATTCATCCAGTTTTAAAAGTACCTAAATTTTATGCGCTCTAAAATAATTTGTAATGGAAAGTGTAATAGGCTTCAACAACTGGACTAAATTATTCAGTTCAAAAGAATGTGTGTGTGTGAGAGCGAGAAATAATATAACACTATTATATATCTCAGAAAGGCTTGTTGCTTGCACTGAGTATCCAAGTTATCTAAACCACATAGTTTGGCTAACAGAGTCACCTTTCTTACACTTAAAAAATATACCTGACCATCACCCTGCAGGAATTTGAGGATCTATTTACATTATTTCTTTAGATAGTCATATTGCAACCACACACAACTCTACCAATTTGTAAAAAGTTGAGGAAGTACAAGAGTATTTACCAAATTAGGGCCTATATCAAGAATTAATGACATTATTTGAAGATTTTCCTACAAAAGAGAGTTCTCTGAAGATTTTGAAGGGTTTTTTTTTCACCAAATTGATAATCAGTAACTCCTTATGGTGCAACATTTACCTCCTCTAATCCATTGCTATCTATCACAGCTTTTGGACTCAGTAATGTTAGATGTTATATACGAATTAAAACACATACCTTCTCTCACTACAGATGGGTAATGAATTTAAATTATATTACATCAGGAACAGAAACATAATATATAATTAGGTTTGTATGACACCTCCTCTTGTAAGAATATTTCCCATGTTTTCAGTTACTAATATAAATGTTTTTAAATTTGACTGTTCAAGATGACATTTTCTGTGCTGGTATCTGCTTCTGGCTGCTTTTTTCTAATTATAACCAACTTTATTCAGCTGTTTCCAAGAACGAAACTAGGAAAAAAAAATGTTGTTTTTATCCATATTAAAATTCCCCTAACCTTTGAGAAGATCCAGTGTCTTTACATTGTGGAGTAGGAATTAGAGACTTGGCAAGGAAGTAGGCTATTATATCAGCCCTTTACCATGTCCTCATGATCACCTTGCTAAGGAATAATATTAGTCAGCAAATCCTTGTTGATGGTTCACATCCAGCTCCTCTATATTCTGTCTATTCAGAGGAAGGGCTGGAAGGAAGAAGCTGTTTTTTCCATGCAATTTTTGAGAGCACGAAGTCTGTCTCTCTCAACCCACCAATATGGTTCCCTGCATGTGTCGGGATCAGTGATGTCAATGCAGAGAGGGAGGAGAGCTGAAAAGGAGGGTAATACTAAGCAAGGAGACTGTGTAGAGAAGGGCAGTAACAGGAGCTGTGTGAGTCAAAATGGCTGTGACAAAGAGTTGGTGGAAGAGAATTATAGTCTGGAGCTGACTGGTAAAGAGTATCGGGGAATGACATAGGGATGAGCTGGGCTGGGAATCAATGAGGTGGCAAGATCAGAACAATCTGTGTAAGCATGAAAACAGGAGCAGGTGGGTAATGAGAAATTAATCTGATTAACTGGGACCTCCCTGTCAAAAACAGGACTAAAGAGCTGGAAGGAGTAACCCTAGATGGACAGAAATTGGGAATGGGTATCAAGGGGAAACATGAAAGAGCTTGGACGCAGTAGCTGGGAGGAGAAGATTGGGTGGGATGAACAGAGAGGGGCAGGGTAAGGATAGTGTGAGCAGATAGGGAGATAGGTAGGGGGAACCTGGGCAGGAATTCCATCAAGAGAAATGGAGCAGCAGCTGACTGAAGAGATATCTGACTTAGATCAGTGGTGTCGGCCAGGGCAGAATGGCTGGGGAGAGAGAGTGGTTCATTCTGTGGGCACAAACAGAGAGTTCATGACCGAGGAAGACCAGTCCATTCCTTGGCACCACTCAGCTTCTTCTGGTGCTGAGCAGTGTGGGAGAAGATAATGCACTATTGCTAGCAATCATCTTTCCAAATGGAAGAGCCAAAGGTGTCCTTTTTGTGATAGACTTGTGGCAAACCAATCTTATACCAAACTGTGGAGTAACTGTTGGTTTGTCTAGTGATAGTGTAAGTAAACCTTTACACACAGATATAAGCATTAGAGGGATATTATTTCTGTTTCAAAATCAAGACCCAGAAATTAGGGCTTTTCAGAATTAAGACTCTCTTTTAAAACCCTGGTGGCTTCTTTTAAAGCCCTTTTTATAGATGGACAAAAGATTCAATATTATCATAACTGTAGCTTAAAGAAAAGCCCTCCAATTTGGTTAATTCTTGACCTCTGTTTGAAAAATTACCATGTAGGTATGTGTTGTTCCAGGACTGCACCTTTACTGTAGCTAAAACTGAAGACTCACTTTTTCCAAAACTGGGTCATGGCTAAAGCAAATATTTTAATAGCAACTATTATTAAACATATAAAATCTTGCCAGATAGATAATATCTTTACAAATATTTACAGCATAAAAGGAGAATCATTCTTTTTTTTTTTTTTTTTTGGTCAGGGAGAGAAAATCTATACAACTAGTTCATTGAACTTCATGAACTATTTCAGCATTATTGCACAGAAATATATTCTGTTGCTTAGTGTCCAGGATCCTTAAAGGGGACAGACAAGGGTCTCCAATAATAAGCCTTATATAAATTAGTTCCTATGCTACTATGATCTATAAAAGTTGTGCTTTGCTCCTGTGCTTACCCTAGGGAATATACTATGGGGGAGCGAAAGAGCTGGAGCATAGTGAGGCCCTATAGCTTTCTGATTATTTGTGCTTCAGGGACTGTAGGAAAGACAGAATAAATTATAAGAAGCCTTTAGGCATGCCAGCCTCTATAAGTATGTCAACACAAGCTGGGGGAGACTATGTGACTGTGCTATCAGATATTTTGCCCTCAGCTGACCCATGGGGTGTTCATTCTGTTCTTAAATTCCACCTCCTGGAAAACCTATCCCTAAAAGAATAAATCAAGCAGTGAAATCACTGCAGAGTTCCCAATGTCCTCAGTTATGCCAACAACTTAAAAAAAAAAAAAATTTTTTTTATCAATTTTTCTCTTTTCCAAGCCACTGTTTATGTCTTTACTGTAATCCATGGGGTATGTTTAATGGACAAGGAACTGGACACCAGGTTTCCTCCTGCAAGTGCTGTAACTCATAGGCTTTAGACTCGGTTTGCCTGCTTTTTCTCTCAATCTCTAAATGATTACTGTAATGATGTCATTGTTCTAGCACAAAAGATTGAGACCACTGTCTTCCATCCAGATTGGTCTCAGAGTCAGCTCAATCTTTCTGAAGATGTGGCTTTGAGTCCTATGAGACAGACATGGGCAGGTCGAGATGAGTGTTCATGGGCTATGCTAGATCAGTGTCCGAAGCACTGAAGTACTGAAATCACTACTTTGGAGAAAAGAAGATTGAGGGGCAATCTCATTGCTCTTTACAGCTTCCTGAGGAGGGGAAATAGAGAGGGAGGTGCTGATCTCTTCTCCCTGTTATCCAGTGATAGGACGCATGGGAATGGTTCAAAGCTGCGTCAGGGGAAGTTCAGACTTAACATTAGAAAACATTTCCTTGCAGAGAAGGTGGTCAAACACTGGAACAGGCTTCCTAGAGAGGTGGTTGATGTAACATGCCTGTCAGTGTTTAAGACACATTTGGCCAATGCCCTTAATAACACGCTTTAACTTTTGGTCAGCCCTGAAGTGGTCAAGCAGTCGAACTAGATGATTGTTGTAAGTCTCTTCCAACTGGAACTATTCTATTCTGGTCTAGTCTAGTCTAGTCTAAAGAGTCATGGTCATGCCAAAAGCATTATTTACTTTTTTTGCAGCTCCTGTGTTTTCTGCAGGAGCCTCTATCATGTATATTTGGAGAAAGACTTTTGGTAAGGTAAGTGGAAAGACAGTTAGAGGTAGGCCAACACCCAGCAGGATTTATTGTAACCTGGGTGCTTAGCTGCTCCAGACTGTCAAGGTATCCACAGAATTTCAGGGCATTGTTAGGCTCTATAGATTTCGGTTGTTTCTGTATATAGAAGACAGATGAGAAGAAGTTCTGAAGATTTCGGATTTAGTTGCCTAATGTTGCACTTACACTTTTGTGTTCTTTTGCTGCTTTAACCAAGCTGCCTTGCTGAAAATTATAAGATCTTTGGCAGAGTGACTTCACTTGAGTAGCGTTTCCTGGCTAAGTCTACACTCATATTTCAGATTAGCCCATACATCATCTATTATTAGCTCCAGGACCAGGAACTACATCTCCCTTTCTGTATCATCACTTGGCAGCTGCCCCAAAGCCATCCCCAATGAATGGCAGGGAATGTACAGCTGAAACACACCCAAATTCTTTGCGCGGTGTAAAGACAAGCCTTTGGTCTGCAGATTCAACTCTCTTTACAAGATGGTTTCCACATATGCATATTTGGATGCTGGTTCAATTCCTTGGGCTTCCTGCAAAAAAAGAAGATAAACCCACTGGGAAGTGAAACTGGACTGGACAGTGAGCAGTGGGTTTCATACTAAGATGTTCAGCAGATCCTTCTGGATCTTGTTCTGCTTGGATGGCTGGGTGTGGCTGTATCCATGTTCTTAAGGGTGGATGATGGCTAAGATCAGAATTACCCAAAGGTATAGAAACAGATCAGATTCTTGCTTCCATCTCTGTTTTATGAACTTAAAGCTAAAAAACACACCCCAAAACCCCCCCAGAAAACAACACCAAAATACAGAAAACTGAGCACTCTGACTAGCTATGCTGCTTGTGGGGCTTACGCAAGTGGACCGTGGTATACAGGCTGCTCATGCACTTGCCAAAAGTCCAAGTTATGAACAAAAAGCATAGGCCTCTGACTTAGATAAGAAGTAGTTTAATATTTTTCTGCCATACGTATCCATATACGATAGGTTAAGCACCACTTTTTAAAGGGCAAGGAGGGGGGGGAATTGCAGCAGACTAGCTCAAACTGAAAATCCTGAGTTCAAGATAAAGCCAACTGAGACTAAACTGAGAGACACATGGATAAAAAGAACATGATATTATTAATGCTTATCACTCTTTAGGTCCATACAGTTCAATGACAGTTTCAAAAGGATGTACTGATAAAGGATTTCCTGGTAGTTTGGCACAGTATGTGGTGGTTCCAGTAAGCCTCTTGCTGAACAAAGAGCACCGGGGAACTTCTGAAGCCTGAATGGATGAGTGACAGTGCTGAGCCTGAGAGGGAAGCACTTTATCCAGGCTTTTGTCATTTTTTTCAACTAACTGCACTAATACTCGAGCTGCCATCTAAGCAATTGCCTTGTTAGTAAGAGCATGAAGCAAAGTCCTAATTGTTTGCAAAGTTTGTGATATTTTCTTCCCAGGTCTCAGGATGTGCAGAAACCTGTCTTCAGGGCTATTGGAAATTGAGCAAAGACAGCTGTGCTTTTGGGGCTGAATTCAATACATGTCTGGGATCTGGAGATCCTCCATCCCTCTCCTCGTGCCCACCACTCACCCCAAAAGTGTGGTGAGGTTTAGACTCAAAAAAAAACCAGCTACCAGCTAAAAATTTTTGAAATGTGATTTATCTTCTTGCACTGGATCAAGCTAAAATCTGTGGTCACTTGAAGTCCAGAGAGCAATGCAGCAGATCAGACCTCCCTCTGACTTTGCCAAGTCTTACATAAATGAGGCCACATATCCCTTTTCTCTGGCAGTCTCCCCTGAGTTTGTTTCTTCCTTCCCCTGCAGCTGGAGTTTCCCCACAGAAATCAACCTCACAGCACTGAGAAGTGCTGATCCAGTGTGATCTGGGAGACAAAAAGATAACCTGACATGAAAAATTTCTGATTGCCGCAGGGGAACTGAAGGAGGATAAAAATGTTCCCTCCACCGGAGGCTTGGACATCGTAGCAAACGGCAGAAGGAAAGAAAAGGAAGATAATTAAAATAGTTTCTCTGCAGATTCACTGAATCATGACAATTCAGCACTAGAGACACTGTAGGAGGGACAAGAAGATTTACTGGATCAAGGAGCTGCTTATAAAGGAGGAACAAATTAAGAATATTGAGCATGAGAATTAACACTGAAAGCTAAGCTTAATACTGACCCAGATACAGATAGAAAGCTACTCCCTGAGTAAAATACAATCATTATTGGCATGATGAGACCCTTTAACTTTAGTCATCTAGATATAGTTAAGCAGCAACGATACTTGAAGAGCAAGCAGGAGGGGCAGAACCAAGACCTAATCAGATATGAACACATTAAACCAGAAAAGAAGTGTAGGTCACACGGTATTACCACAGGCAGACGGAAAAGCAGCATGGCCAGACCAACAGAAGCCCTATGGGTGGAGCGAGCACCGCAAGCAAGCCTGGTGTACTGGCTTGGGCTCAAAGACACAGTGATGCAGTCAGGCAACTTTCAGACCATGTTTGCCAGCTCAGGAGCATCAAATAAGTGATTCAGGACCTGACAAAACTCTCTCATGGAGACATACCCTTTTCTTCTTCTACAGGAATCATGGTGGACTCTGGCTCTTACTAGTACACTCTTGGATCACAACTCATTGCAGTGCAATTGCAAATGTTGTAATGAGGCATATTGCACGCTAGAAATCAACTCTCAGAGACAATTACTGATTTTTTCCCAGTATAACCTCTCACACTACCATAGCTCTATGATTACAATATGTGATACGCTTGCCAAAAAAAAAGCCCACCTACAACCCAGGAATGATGAACATACAAGGCGAGTGTGGCAAGTGTCTTTGGGAGGTTGGTAGGGCCCTGCGTGTTCCCTAGCTGCCATAACCAGTGTAATGCCCTTGACAGATCCCCTGTTGCCAGTCTTGTCATCCAGTCATAGGTATGGATGTGTTGTGATTTAACCCCAGCTGGTGACTAAGCCCCACACAGCTGCTCGCTCACTCCACCCCGGTGGAAGGGTGGGGTAAATCAGAAGGGTAAAAGGGAGAAAAATTGTGGGTTGAGATAAAGACAGTTTAATAGGTAAAGCAAAAGCCACACACACAAGCAAAGCAAAACAAGGAATTTATTCACTCCCTCCCATCGGCAGGCAGGTGTTCAGCCATCTCCAGGAAAGCAGGGCTCCATCACGTGTCACAGTGACTTGGGAAGACAAATGCCATCACTCCAAATGTCCCCCCCTTCCTCCTTCTTACCCAAGCTTTATATGCTGAGCATGATGTCATACGGTGTGGGATATCCCTTTGGTCAGTTGTCAGCTGTCCCGGCTGTGTCCCCTCCCAACTTCTTGTGCACCCCCAGCCTGCTCCTGGTGGGGTGATGTGAGAAGCAGACAAGGCCTTGACTGTGTGTCAGCACTGCTCAGCAGTAACGAAAACATCCCTGTGTTATCAACACTGTTTCCAGCACAAATCCAAAACATAGCCCCATCCTAGCTACTATGAAGAAAATTAACTCTACCCCAGCCAAAACCAGCACAGGCTGTTATCTTGCCTGTCACACTGAAATAAACCCACGTGTGCTAACTGAATGGTGATTTTCATCACCAGTCTGCACTGCATTTATGGACAAATTACCTTAGAAAAGTGCTCAGCCCCAGGAGCCATGGCAAATATATCCTTTGAAGCTGATAGAAGATAACCATCTCAGATTAGTGGTGAATTTGAAAACAGCACAGATAGGAATCAACCTATTCTTTAATGCTTTAAGTGAATTTCTTTCATTACAATCAATCCTGTCTATAGTTTCCAGGACTTTGAACAAGCTAAATGCTGTCTTTATCATTACTGTGTCTTCAAATGTATCGGTTGAGCTGTCCGGTACCCAAACATTGTCCTCTACTTGCTTTCACATACTTAAGATTTCCAGTCCCACCTGTTAAGACATTATCTGTCTGTCAAAAAAAAGTGCAAGTAATCACTGCTTCAGACTAGTGGTCAAAGGATCAAATGTTTTAAGCCTTCAAGCACCTAAAGTTCTGCTTGGCCTGCAAATTCTCAATATGTCTGCATTGTCTTTTCTGTCATAAGTAGCTCTAGCAGCTTTAGCTGGCTCAGATGTCAGTCACAGGGAGTTCATTGTGGGCTGCAACACCTCCCACCACACTTTAAGAAAAAAGGTAAATGCTCACAGTTTTCTCAACGTGTTCTGAGCTCTCTGCTACCACCACCTAAGTTAGCTATTTTAAAGCTATCTTAGGTAAAACTACATGGTTCTGCACTGATGAAATACCCTCTGTCATTTCCTATTAAAAAATGCATGACCCCCTTTCTTCATTACACGGACCTTTAGCATATACTAGATGTTACTTCCACTCTAATAACACCCAAAGGGTTGAACATATTTATATGTACATATACATGTTTATAGTAGCTCTGAATTTTCTTGTAGCCTTCCCTCTTTAAGTAAGTCTCTGGTAATTCAGCTGTGAAATTAAAGAAACGTGGGATACTGTAGTGAGCTCTACTTTCTTCTTCCCCTTGTGAAGAAATCTTAATAATGTTAGGTTTATGGCTGTCTATATTAAATAGGAAATGTGAAATGGTATAGCTTAAGATAAAGAGCCAAGCTTCTGTAGCCGGTGGCTGGAACAGTTCATTTTCTCTTTAATTAATCCAGAGAAGTACCTGCAACGTGTCAGTGAAATGCCCTACACTCTTCTTAGTAAATAAGAGAAATCTGATAGTGTTGCCTCTATTTATGATAGCTGTGCTTTCTTTGATTTTTTTACTAAAACATCACGGACCATCTTAACAAATGTTCCTAGATTCATCCCACCTAATTTAAGGCAATTAAATAAGAAGGTCTGTGTAGTAGTCTAGGTGAAAAGCTAAGCACCGCTACAGAGTAAATCAGCCCCTCCAAGATCTGAAGAAACCTCCAGTAAGGCTGGGATTATCCTACCTTCTCTAGGTTTCTAATGGAAGCTCCTCACTAGCTATCAAGCTAAATGGGAAAAAGTAACATCTGACCATTTATGTTTACATGACTTTTGAATATTTTCTCCCCATCATTTGACAGGCTTTACTGATGTTATTAGAGTTTGACTGATTTTGATGTTTAATAGTACATGACGTATTCATAGTCTGCAAAACTCAGATCCCTTTCTAGAGTACAGAGCAGATAAAACAACATGGGTTTGCCATTAGAAAACTAGGCAGTGTTATAACACAAACTTGAGGGATTATGTTAGCTGTTAAACTGCTCCTAGCTGTCTAAGCAGAAGCAGTTTTACGCAAAGGCTGTTGCAAGTGAAGGTTAAGTGGGACTGGTGTGGATCATGCATCTTCTACCAGGCTCCTGCTGTTTCAGTCTTAGCCCAGATTCCTCTCATTTATCTTTTTACAGCTAAGTACTTCCAAACACTATGTGATCCGAGTTCCAGCTATAAGTACTGGAGAGAGAGAATCATCCATTCAGCTATGGGTCATCTCACTTGTCCTGGTTACCTATTTTAGAAAAGGAGATAAATCTCTCTCTGTGGTACCCTCTTCTTCCACTGACTTTGGACTAAATACCTAACCTTTAGGTAGGTATTAGGTAAAACAGAACAGTGCTTCTAAGTGACATTAGGTTGTCACTTTGTGAGTGTTTCATCTAACTTAGGGGTGAGCTTCAGCTCATGGATGAAGATACCTAAATTTAGATGTCTACTATAGATGTACCTACCACAGTTCCTCTGCTGTATCTGCCAGCTCTTTGCATATATGTCCAATACGTTAGTGCAGCTCCCATTGGGTGCATACATTTAAGCAACTTACCTAGACTCTTAATAACCGAGGCATCCAATGCAATGCATACTACTTCAAAATAAGCATCTAAGATGATTCAGATTAGTTGCTCATTTGAACTGCCGATTACTTGCCACTGACTAAAGCATAACTTACTCATACTTAGGTATTTAGCTCTTCAATACCAAAAGTTAAGTGAGATAAATCCTACTTTCTGCTTTTGGGTCTCTGTTATTCCATCTGTAACATGCAGCTACTATTGCTCATTCGTATAGCATCTCAGAAACAGGGATAAAATTGTGCCCTCCTATTATACATCTGACTTACTACCTAGCCTTACTATGGTGAATTGCTACCGTTCCTGATTGAACTTACCTAATGCAGACAGTACTTGAGAGTTTGTGTCAATCATGTGGTGTCTTCCGCTTGCACTGAAGGGGAAAAAGCACTTAAAAATTTTGTTCAATATCAATTAATCACTGAGGAGGCAGCAAGGAAAGTGGGTGACGCTAATGAATTTATTAATCCAGAAAACTTTGAAAGTTAGAAAGAGGATGCATGTTTAACTAGTTCACTAGTTAAGGCATTAATATAAAACATAATGAAATTGTAGGACTATCTGACTCATGTGGAGACTATAATAGTTTAGGGCAGGTCTCGTCCCCGTATATTCTGTATAGTAATGAATCTTGAAACTAATGAAGTGCTATGTCTTTATGAGACTTTTCATGGACAATAAGGCTAATTGGAAAAGGGGGTATTAAAATAATGACTTTATCTTCTTGTCAGTAAACTATGAAGGAGAATTAAAAAACTTGAGGGGTCAAAGTTTCTTACTTTTTTACCTTAATATCTAAAAAAGTTCTGAGTGATGCTGCTTAATACTCTGGATTTATAAAAAAATTTTATACATATTAGAAATCTTTGTATTTTTTTCTATCAGACCTTCAAGGAAATTCTCCCTACTGCTCTGCACTTTATTTTCTCAATCAGATGAGACAGAGACTAGACGTTTTTTTATGTTGTTCTAGTCCAATACAATGCCATTGCTGGGGTTAGGTATTTTATTCAAATAAGTCTGAATTATCTACTGTATTCTACCAAATTACTGGACAAAATGTTTTGGCATGTGATACATGAGAGGTAAGATTGGACTATTGGACATAGAAGAGTTTTTAATTATTAATGGAGGTTTCTGCTCTTACTCCCTTATTTCTGTCTAGGGAAAATGTAAGATAGCTTCTCTCAAGTCCTTATTTACTATACAGTCTATCCAGCTGACACTGGGACCCACCAGCTGTAAACCAGTTTTATACCAGATGATGATATTACAGCCTTTATTGGGAGGGCAGATTTTTGATCACTGCTTTTCTATTAAACATAAATGTCCATCACTATATCTGTCAGTTATTTAAAGAATTGAGAGCTGAGTTTGGCCATGAACTTTGACTATTCTTGTTGAGATGTGACACAAGTCTTAATTATTGAGCCTCTTAGAAGAGGAGGAGATAAAAAAGCAACATCTTTACTGAAAAATTTAAAAAGTCAAAGCTGAAAATAAAGCTATCATTACATTAGCGTGCAAACTGCAAGCAAAGGCAAGTCAACTTTAACGACTCAGGAGGGACAAAAAATAAACTATAGGCATCATTTTAGCTGCTCAAATTACAATCTGTAGAAAAGACTGACTGTGGATTGAGGAAGACCTTTATAGACATAATGATTCACTAAGTTTCACTGGATTTTTTAAGGACCTTGTTTGTTTCCATTTTTACTCTTATATAAAAGTAAACACAAGTGCCCCTAGGACATGGCAGAAATAGAAGAATAAAACAAAAAAACGAAAATAAGAAAATGGCAGCTATGATTATTAAAGTCATGGAAAAATGATCTGTACAAAGTAGTGTAATTTATGGCTATTCACATTTCAATAGAAGGCAAATAAAAGATATGATGGATAGTGAAGAGGGGAATGTGGGATGTGTCATGCAGTTTTAAGGCAAGTTTTACAGTGAGAAGAAGAAAGTGGTTTGTTAGTCAAGTAATTAATCTGTGCAAGTCATTGTCACAAGGTATAATGGAGCTAAGTCTTACAGAAGGATTTAAAAAAGATCAGGTATTTCTGTGAATATTAAAAACATCATCCTATTATCAGACAGATTGTATAATGTATGAAAACCCTTATATCACTGATGCTGTCCCTGCTGGACACATCAGATTAGTTTAAACTTCTCTAACTTAATATGGAAGTTCCTACGTGCCTTTATGCAATCCGGCTCATTGGGTATTATTGTGGCCGTGAACTTACATTAACCTGGGTGAATATACTCCTGCTGTGCTCTATTTTATCCTTGTGATAATTTTGACTGCATCTAGCCTGTTCTTCTTTTTTAATGAGTTTACTTTTAGATTGCCAAGAATTTAATGATTTTTCAGCTTTTCTATTAATCAGTGTTCAGATATAGCTAAAGACACAAATATCTATAAACTTCTGAACATTATATTAAAATTTATAACATACAACATAAAACATATGTCTTCTTCCCTCTCTATATCCTTTTTGTTCCCTGTTCTTTCTTCTTCTCATCAATTCTTTTATTAGTGAATTATAGAAAATTCAATTTAAATGCTTTGCCCGGGTTCTTGAAGCTCTGTGTCAGAGAAACACATGTGAAGTTACTCCTCAGAGCCTATCAGATGTCTCCAGTGGTATAGCTGAGAGGGACTCCTGGAGGTGTCTCAGGAACCCTAACCTCTCTTGAGTGAGAGTAACCCAAAACTGCTCTCCTCCAACTTCTCAAAGACCAAGCCTCAAGACACTTAGGACCTCTGTGCCATTCCTCCCTGCCTTGAGTAAGAGTGGCAAGACATCTTCCTGGTTTTTTAAGTGATTCAAGAAGATCCCCTTACCCTACAAAAAATTCAGACCACACTTTTTTCCCTGTTGGCTTACACAGCTGAAGGTCATACACATGAAACTGTTGTCTCTGTCTGCTATTCTTTTGCCTATATTTCTTATGTCTGCATAATATTTGACACAGTGTTTCAAAAATAAAAAAAAAAGGAAATAAAATCACAGCTTTAAACTGCACATGACAAATTTGGGTTGAAATAATCAAAACTTTCTCAAATCTATAAGCAAACTTGTCCTACAATGGAAAGTTTTGAATAAGCTTAATAAAAGCTGATGCTTGCAGCCCTGCCTAGAATAAGTACACAGGGAAGTTGCATTGAGAAAAACAGCACGTTAATAACCATGAAATTCTGTTTAGCTTTTAAAAGAACAAATCTCCATCTCTTAGTGTGAAACCCACTGTTTGGGAAAAATTCCCATAACTTCCTCCTCTTGAGAGACACATGTAGGAAGATATGGATAGAGTGGATAATAATGAGGGGGCTATAAAATGAGGGTCTGAACACATTGATCTGCAGGGGAAAATAAGCAAACCGAGAGGTTATTTAAGTTTTCAAATGCCAATAACCAGCTGATAGAGGGGTAAATAAAAAAGAGCATAAATTCATGTCTTTGGTTTATAAAAGAAGATTATACATATGAAATTCTCAAAATTACAGGTGAATAGATAGTGATTTACAGGGAAGTTTGTCTTCAGTTGCATTAAGGCAGGACTGGTTTCTCTATTCATGATTTTCTAGTGCTTTTCCCTAATGCCATTAATAACAGTAGTTGCTCAATTGTTGTTTTCTTCCTTTTTTGACCAGAAGAGATTCTTATTTGAGTACTGAAAATTGCTTTCATTCTTTTACTAAGCTTTCTAAACTTGTCTGGCTTTCTTTCACTGCTAACTGTACTTTTTTCCTTTTTGTCATTATCAATTATTGCTTCACTCAGTATTTTCAAGGGTTTTTTTAATTAGCCTTTTGAAACACCAAGGTTAAACATTAAAGTTGGCATAACATACACAACCACGTCATGCTCAGTGCTTCACATGTAACTACCAAGTGCCAGTCAGGGAGCCAATTCATCCATATTCAATAGAACAGATTTTTGCTCTGTGTGAGTACTGCCTATGTTGTGATAGAAAATTAAAAAGCTTCAATATAATTTTTCTTCAGAGGTATGTATAAAGGATCCTCTGTGTGTCTCCCAAACTGAAGTTTCTTGCAGTTTAGTCAATTTCTTGCAGACGAATTTGGCTTAGCGTCTTTGAAACATGTCTCTTCCTGGGTTTTGTTAGTTAGAAAACAGATCTACCAGCATTCAGGATCATGTAGTATTGAATTTCTAAGAACTCCAAAACAAGGAATACTGGTTTTAATAGAAAGAAGCATCTTTCTCTCTTCTTATGACAATTCTATCCTTCTTAAATAGAAACTCCCACCTAATTTTAACTTTTCAATCAAAAAAGCCCACTGGGTTTTTGTGTGATGATTCTATCAAATTTCAACAGGAAGAATGTCCAGTTCTTCTGCCCCATGCTGCATTGCTCTTTGCACAGTTCAGTTTTTTCTCTTCCCTTTCGTCCTTTTCACCTTGTCCAATATGCTTGTGGTACCTTAAGTTTGAGTTGGAGCCACATTTTCCTTGTTCCAGTTTGGTTGTTTGTTCAGTGTACTACTGGCTGCTCAAGAAAACTGGACCCAGTTCTCCAGCTGAGGTCTCCCCAGTTCTGAATGGAGAGATAGATTGTGTTATGTGGCTCACTCCTGCTTATACTGATTTGGCTGGAATTTGTTTTTTCCTCTACAGCCTGCCATTGCGTTTTATGGTCACTTATGGGCAACAAAAACTTCTTAGACTTTTTCTATAGACCTGCAACCCAACCATTTTTTATTATCCTATATTAGGACAGCTGACTGTTTTTGTCTGAGAACAGTATCTGTATCCCAGTCATGTAGAATTCAGCATTTTTTTCAATTCTCACTCCCAGTTGCACGGGATCATTTGGATTCCTGCCCTCCAGTTCTTCAAGCCCTCTCCACTCAATGCCACCTGCAAAATTACAAAGCTCATAACAGCTCATTAATGACAATACTGAATAGCAACAGACTCAATACAGGTCTTTCAGGAACACCATTAAATTAATCCTTCAGTTTCAACATTGAACCATTAAAACATATCATTTTCCAAACAGGTTTCCATCTACTGTGCACTAAATTGCTCTCTTCCATTTTTTCTTCCTCTATTTTTATGAATTACTATGGAAGACTATCAAGGTGCTTACTCTTGAAGTTGAGATATGGGATGTCGGACATTTTCCACATGTTCTCTTACTCTGTAATCAAGGAAATTAGGTTTGGTTTGGTATTATTCATTCTTATTCAGTTTATGGTTGTTAAACTTTTAATGACTGTCTTTCAGATGAACATTATTTGTCTCACTCTTCCTTCCAGGAATTGATTTCCTCCAAACATTGAACTGACCAGGTTGTGGAGCTGCTTGCAGTGATTTGCAAGTAGTACCACGATTAATCACAGTTCCCTCATTAATTCTGTTTCCTTCTACAATCACCTTTGATCTAAGTACTTCATCACTACCATACTTTTCTGCTTTTCCAGCATGCAGAG
Source organism: Pygoscelis adeliae (assembly GCF_000699105.1). Classification (NCBI taxonomy): domain Eukaryota; kingdom Metazoa; phylum Chordata; class Aves; order Sphenisciformes; family Spheniscidae; genus Pygoscelis; species Pygoscelis adeliae. Next base: position 3,988,671 of record NW_008824544.1, on the reverse strand, counting down.
CAAAATGTACAGTAGGAGGACCAAAGAATGCATGATGTGAGTATCACTGGGTGCTACGCTGGATATGTGTACAGGAAGCTTCTCCTAGGCTACCTGGGGAGGGAAGAAGGTTTGTTTATGAATTGATTCCTTTGGAGCCACAGAGAAACCTTGGGACTTGCAGTAGCCTCCCTGAGATCTTCCAGGTACCCAGGCTTGGGAGCATTTGGCTCCTGCTCAGGCTTTCCCAGAAGGGCAGCATTGGAAGAAGCTGAGAGATGATTCTCCCAACTCTCTTTCCTCCTCTTTAGCGTAGTCCCCAGGGAGGAGGAAAGCTGACCAGTACTACAGCTTAAGCAGACCTTTGAACTCCTTCTCCCTACAGAAAGGCTTTTGGGGAGTAAATTAGAGAACTAAGATGTTCAAGTGACCTAATATATAGATAGGTCCTTCCTTGCATAGCACATGAGTATTTTAAACTGCAAATTGATACTGAAGTGGTGCATTTTGAATCCTTCATCCCACAGGAAAAAGCTCACAATACCAATATCGTAGTTATTTCTAATTTCCCAGTTGCTAACCTGCTTTTCCTCGGTATTGCTGTTAGCCATGTCAGACTTTCCATTTTCTTCCTCGAGCTCCTGTCACTTGATTACAGCAGTTCACCGGATGTCCCAGCTTTATTCTATCAATCATGTGCATTCTTCCCTTTTCTGCATGGCTACACATCGATTAGTCTTGTGTAAACGTCTAAGTCCAAAGTCAATGTGCATAGGCACCAAGCTATATTCCCATTGACATCAGCATGAGGCTATACTGGTTTTTCAGAATCTCATTGTTTTGGCTTGTGATTAAATTAATCATGCCAGGTACTACACAAGTGGGTGTACAATTCAAATTCGTACCATAAGTTTTTCCAGTCTACCATGAACATGCTCTTCCATAGACTGTGAGAGATTTTCACTGAATAATTATCTGCAAGAGAAACTGCTCATCAGTGAGAGGGAAAAAACCAAGACGTTTAAATTGTCTCCAGAAACTTTAAGGCAAAACTCAGTTTTGCTCTCAATTCTTCTTGGAGGAGATCTGCTAACCTCAAAATAGCCTTTCCAGTGGGCTTTCACGGTATGAATGAAGACCCAGGACACTCCCATAGTTTCCCAGCAGAAAACATTTGGTCCTGGACTATGAATCAAAGGTGCTTGTGCTAGCACTCCTGTGCCTGCCTCTGGGTGTCTACACAAGTCTCCTAGGACCCCTTAACAGACAATGTTAATGGTAATTGGCACAGTCACTGGAGTCAGGAGGTAAATAATCCCACCCTAACATGGGTACCTGAGGCTGGTCAAGTGAATGACTGTACTGACTAACTCTCCATTGTTATAAGGGGAGACTAAGCAACTAGTTCAGATATAGACACCTACATGTTAAAGTTAGCCAGTAAAACATTAATTTCATCCCCATTTCTATCAGTTATTCAGATGACTCAGGTATTTCTATGCATTTTCTCTAGTCGTCTTAGTCAACCATCATCCTTCAATCCTATTATGCCCTGATTCTCACACCTTATCTCAGCTTTCCCTGACTAGCTCACCTTCCTTCTGTCTCTTTCTTCCCCACATGAAGTCCTGTTTTTCCTCCCAAAAGATCCACTCTCAATCTCCACACCATTATCTGGACCATTATTTGAAACTTTTCTTTTTGTGGATCACCACTGTTCAGATTTTTTTCATTCCATTTGCAATTTCTTTGTCCAGCTAGTCCTAATATCACATCACTAGACTCTCAACTCTAGTATTCCCATCTCAAGACGTTTCCCTTTCTCTTTTTATTCCAGTTCCCCCTCCCCTGAATCCCTTCCCCTTACTTCAGTCCAGCTCCACCCATTCTTTACTGTAAATTCTCTGTTCTTGATTTTTCATTCTTCCACAACCATTTCTCCCCAGTGCTACATTTCTTATCTGTCTTTCATCCCACCCCACAGGTTTCCAATCCCTGTTTTACATACCCATTTCAGGTACGCACCACAGTTTTCCTTCTCCTCTTTCCATCTGTCTTTCCCATCATCTTGTCCTATTTTCTGTCCTTAGCATTCAAGTAACATTCTTCCAGCTTGCTCTATCATTTCTTATGAACATGCCCAATGACACATACAGCTTTACTTTCCTCTTCATGAAAATAAAGCACTTTACTCTTCTAGATGCTCCCTGGACCAACTCAGTTTGGTAACAGGGACAGTCCCTAGCTCTCAGTCTGGGTACCTGCACATAGCACTCGCAGAAGAGCCCAGAACCGCAACCATAGTGTTCTGTCCTTCCCAGGACTGGAGATCTCAGTCAACATCTTCAGGACATTTAATGACTAAATATAGGTACCCACTACAAATACACAAACCATGATTATTTTCTTTAAGGCTGTAAACGTAAACACATTTGTGCAGCACCTGTACATGAAGAGAAACAACATCCATCTGAAAGAAAGGCTACCCTCTTCCCCTGATAATGTTTAGTCCTTGCTCCAGACTTTAAGAAAGTTAGAGACACCTTTAATACAGAGCTTTGAAGGTTTTTCTTTACCTTGAGAGCAGTGTTTAACAGCAAGCACTCCTACCAGTCTCACCTATAATATGGCTTGCTGCTTGGAGAAACTGCCTGTGTGTGCAGCCTGGAGAGCCAAGCCCCACGGAGACAAAGGCATATGACAAACCCTCACATTGCTTCAGAGCTGCTTGAAGAGGAGAATCTGATCTATTGACTTGTTCTGAAAATAGCACCCAGTGGGAGGTGACTGACTGGCTAATACCTGTGGTGTTTCCATTACCAATTGGGATGAAGTCTGTTGCCAGGAATCCTAGGGCGGTTTCCTTGACAACCGGAAGAAATGCACAACTGCGATGCACATGACTTTTCAGGTGCTTTTTTAACTCCTCTGAGACAGTGAACTGGCCTACCAGAACCATACCTCAGAAAAATAAAACCTAGGGGAACATCCAAATGGTGAATAGAGTTTATGTTCAAGGACGAATTTGAGCTGAGCCTGAAATCTGTCATGAAACAAACCCTCAAGAGAGCAAGCAGGCTGGGAGTATTTCTACTGTTCAAGATGTCAGAAAGTTTGCAAGATTATCTACTTCTTTATTTTATCACCTTTAGATAAGAAATTTCAGGAGAATGATGATCTTTCCATGAGGTATATCAATAAATCTAACATGAAATTAATTTGGATGTCTCCATTAAACCCAAAGACCTCGAATTTCAAAGTTGATTGCATATAATGTACATCAGAAGCACTATGGGCATTTACAGAAATCAGAACTTATTTTAAAATTATTTTAACAAAAAATTGTGAAATCTAAGCCAAAGCATACAATAATAATAGGAGTAACAGTATATAGTGACTCATTGTTTGTATGTAGAGTTGGCCACAAATTTTCTGTGGACAGTAAATTCACTGAAAAATTCACAGTTTCATGAATTCAAGTTATACTGAGAAACAGTTTCAGCCCAAGTATGGCCAATATAATTCAACAAAGAGTTCCATTACAAAAAATTGAAATATATTATATGGTAATTTTAAAAAGAAATGTTCTTTTAGGTCCCAAAGTTCTGGGGTTTGATTTGAAAAATTACCTACTCTTTAGGGGAAAAGCAATTAAAAAAAAAAAAAAAAGAACCCCAAGTCAAGAGATATCAAGTGCAATTGATTGACAAGTAGTGATAAGACCAAAACTATCTTTGGGATTTTTGGGGGGGGGGGTTGTTAGCCCCTTAAGATGAAGAACCAAAATGTTACTATTCCAGTTGAATGCAGAGATTTATTTTTCAGTTTAATAAATAGTTAGAAACATCTATTCCCCTGCTTTGTGCTCAGGAGGAATAAACATATGTGAGGAAGGTAAGGAGAAATTGAAAGGGATGCAGCAGATCAAATAAGCAAAGTAGAGCAAGTGAAGACAGGGACTTATCAAAGATGACAAGCTGGATGACAAATGTAAATGTTTTTGAACTCTATTTGCTGACATCAGGAGGCTGAATCCACTCTCTTCCCTGTTAGTATTGATGGATGACAATCATTGGAGGTACCCCAAGGACCAGAGCTAATTCTTTTTGAGTTAGGAAAGGGGTGTCATCTGAGATCTAGAATACCAGATAAAATTTTGATTGACTAGATGATAAGAAATTTCAGAAAACTTCCCTTACTTTTAGTTGTGGTTGAGAGAGTGAGTTTCTGGGAGAGGAAGATAATAAACTGTTACTGTGGCAAAAAATAACTATAGAATACAAAGAGTGTTGCATAAGGAAATAAATCAGCCCAATCTATCATCAGTGGGAGTCAGGCAAAAAATATCTGAAACAGAGTGAGTCTGGAAGCGAACCAGTCAAGATAGAACAATGTGCACTATTAAAATAATCAGAGAAAACAGGGCTGACCTGGACATTTTAAATGAGGACACTGCATGCATCTGAATGAATCATTAGCAGAGATCTAGGTGCTTTCCTAAAACAGATTACATTCATAACAAATAGACTTGAGTAGAGAATTTAAAAACCATATTAGTGGTAAAAGTTGATGCCTGGGGCCACATTAGCTCAGCATCAAGCTCTGATCTATCATAGATCAATGAAATGTAGCAAGCCTGAATTGCTGATTCAATTTAGTATTCATTTACTTTCAGAGCAGAACATAAATAGTAAGGAAGAAAATGTGAAACATGATCTCTGATACCACGATCATGTTCTATGGGGAACTTAGCATGCATGCACGCGTTTACCTTGTGACTATTTAGGGAACCAAGTATCGAAACAGCCCAATCAGTTCTGAAGCTGAATCTGTCTCAGTGCCCCAAAGGCCTTTTACCACTGAAGTTGAAAGAAACTTTGCCTTCCTCCCCAGCAGATGCTGAAAACAACCGTGCTGGGTGCATAAGCAAGAACGAACCTCGGCAGAGTAGTAGTGAAACCCCCCAACAAGAACATAGTGATTGTAGCATCTGATTTAGAATCATAGAATCATAGTATCATAGAATATCCCAAGTTGGAAGGGACCCATAAGGATCGAGTTCAACTCTCTGCTCCTTGCAGGACTGCTTAAAATTAAATCATATGACTAAGAGTGTTGTCCAGATGCCCCTTAAACTCTGACAGACTTGGTGCCGTGACTACTTCCCTGGGGAGCCTGTTCCAGTGACTGACCACCCTCCCAGTGAAGAACCTTTTCCTAATGTCCAACCTGAACTTCCCCTGACACAGCTTCATTCCATTTCCTCGTGTCCTATCGCTGGTCACCAGAGAGAGGAGATCAGCACCTCCCCCTCCACTGCCCCCCTTGAGGAAGTTGTAGACTGCAATGAAGGCACACGGTTGGCCCTTTTGGCTGCCAGGGACACTGTTGACTCATATTCAACCTGCCATCCACCCAAACCCCCAGCTCTTTTGCCACGGGAGAGGCTGCTCTCCAGCCTCTCATCCCCCAATTTGTATGTATATCCAGGATTACCTCATCCCAGGTGGAGAATCCAACACTTGCTCTTGTTAAATTTCATATGGTTGGTGATTGCCCAGCTCTCTAGCCTGTCTAGATCTCATGCCTGAATGGGAAAAGGTCCAGTCTGCATAACTGCATAACTATGTGACAGGAGAAGGAAAGGAAATATATTTTCTTTCAAATGGCTTCAACATTTTTCCAAAGAACTTAAGACAACCTGACATGCCTTTAATAAAGCTATGAAAGATTGATTAATATTCCATTTATATCAAGCTACAGTTATTTTATGTTTATATTAGATCAGATACAGAATTTAAAGTCAGTACCACATAAGTGTGGTCACCCAGTTGTTAAGGGATCCTTCCTGTAACGTACATACTACAACACCGCAGCTTTTGCCACGGGAACACGAAGCTGCTGAGTGTGATCAGATGCTGGCAGTGAGACAAAACAGCAGCTTAGAGAAGTATTAAAACTTCTCCAAAAGTTTTGAAATCTTTTCCAAAAAAGTATTTTAAATTGTAGCCCAGTCTCATGGAAGTCATCCTGGGATAATTCTACCTGAACCAGCCCACGCAGCAGCATTATTTAGTTTTTGAAGGCAGAATTATACTGGACCCTTCCTACTGCTCTACTGATAGTCTTGACATTCTGTTTGCTGACAAAATATGATCTGCTTATCCCATCTCTTTTACCATGTATGACCCTGCAATGCCTGAATACTCCTAATTCAACTACTCGTATGCATTTTTAAAGATTCTTCCTTTTTTTTTTTTTTCAAAATATCATGTGCTATCTGTTCATATAAATAACAACTGACCAACAAAATGTCACCAATCATTGACATATCCTGTGAATTTTAGGTTTGCTTTCAAACTCTTGCTAGTCCACTTCTTATTTTGGTGTGGCAATAAACAGCTTTAGATTAGAGCTGCATAGCTGGTAGAGTGTGTTTATACTTGGCAACTGCCTGTAGAAATACAGATTAGCATCAAGGCTTTACTGGCTCTTCTGTCAGGATGCTGATCTTTTGCAGCTACAGTGTAACCAGCAAACTCATATTTACGTACAGAATTAGCACTACCATTTCATATATGAATATACTAACACTTGGGGTAGGAATAAAAGACTAGTTTTCTTTCTTGACCAAGTTTGCAGTAATCTTATCTGTGTCAAAACAATTTGAGAGGGGAGACCTACAGTGAAAAGGTACAATTACTGCGGTACACTCAAAAACAATAATTGATTCTGCCATTTTTCATGCAGGCTTAAATTCTTAAATGGAAAATTCAAAAAGTCTGCAATGCAAGATATTTCATCTGTGTCTGTATATGCATGAATTCTTGCTTGTCTGTGTGTGTGGGTGCACACACATGTGGATTCATATATATATATACACACATGTATATATGTATTCCCACAGGTTTATATATATTACACTAAAATGCACTTTAATACTAACTAAATAATAAAATTTATCTTCTTCATCTCTAGCTTTTGGACTGATATCTCATTGTAACTCCAGTCTGTAAAGGCTTTAGGATTCATCAGCATTCTCTCATTTTTGTGCATTGTGTTTGTTTGGGATCTGACCTAAATCACCGAATCCCACAGGACCACAGTTAGACAAAGGTTGTCTCTTTCTGCAATGTTTGGCCAGGGACACACTGCTATGTTTACAGTGAGAAGAGCAGGACAGTCTTTATGTTGACAAATATTCTTGGCCATCTCCACAGTATCAAATCTGCAGAGTAATTACTATTATTATGGTAGGTAACTACTGATTATAGTATTTACTATACACAGTAGCAAAAAAAAAGGTGTGCATAAGTGTGCAATACATGTTTTTCCGTAATGACAATAACAACAACCTCTATAAAAAATTACACACTAGAAACAGCTGCCAATTCCTTCCTTGGCTGGTTGGGCAGTGGCTTGCAAAGGTTGCTATCTCCTCTGTGCTTGGCAAAAAGGAAAATTTTTGTGTATTTTTCAAAAGCAGCAATAGCACAGATGTTAATTGTGGTGAGGTTTTTTTCACTAAAAATGCATGTTTCATATTCAATATGCAGATCTTGGAATAACATTTGGTGGATGTTGAAGCTGATCAAGATTTAACCAAAGATTTCCTCAACCTAAATGTTCTGGTGGGCAATAATTCTCAAAACATATGAAACTATGTAAGGGACTGCCTGCTTTGTATTCAGTCGTTGTAGCTGTCTATCCTACCAGCCATAGACATTCTGCTTTCCATCTATCGTATCCTTTCCACCATCATTTTTCCTGCTGGATTAGCTTTGATGTTAAGACCAAGGTGATTTGGTGTTCTTCTGTTGGCATACATATATATAAATGGAGCTGAATTTTAATATTAATGTTTCCATTAATTTTCTTCCCAAGCAACCATCTTCCACAACATTCTTAGACTGGATGCAAGGCATAAACTTCCAAAAGCTCTCAAATGAACTCCAGGATGACGCCACCTTAGAGTAGGCCTCTGGTGAAGAATTAATTATGATGAATCATATCTGAACATCTGTGCTGAACTGATCAGCTGCATTGCTAAGGCTTCTCTTTGTTATAGCAGTGCCAGTACTGAAGCTGCAGCTAGTACATGATCCTGCAGAATTTCAAGGGGAAATATCTCCCAGCCTTTTGCATTGCTGTACGTTAAGCAAAACCATGATTCTTGATCAGTCAATTGTACTGCCACACTCTTGTCCAGAGCATGAAAGAGGAGAGTGATATGCATTAATAAGAGCTATTTTTCATCCGCAGTGCATAAATCTATGTATTTATATGACAGCTTACACACCTATTAAAGCCAGTTAGCCCCAGAGGAAAACACTATTAATGTGCCTGAGAAGCTTTTATGTAGGTAGAAATGACAACTCTGCTGTAAAAACAACATCATGCAGTAAACCGTAAAACCCATATCCAACTGGGATGTGGACACTTCTGGTTCTAAGCCAGCGATGCCAGACGAATGTAAGGGATCCATACAAAACTGTGTTGCAAAAGTATTCAGCCTTTTCACTTATACAGACCTTCCCATAAAGACATGATCTGAACTACCAAAATGAAGATCTTCTAGAAAGTCAGCAACTATAAAAGTGAGTGATAAGCTCGGGAAACTGAGATCACAGTCTGTTGTTTTTTCCGAGAGCTACAGGTGATCAAAGTTAAACTCAGTGATCCTTTCTGTCAAAAGGTTTGTGTGTCAGTGTTTGGGAAGTGCTGATTTAATGACACTAAATTTTTTAATTTCTCACTTTTCTGAATTGTTTATATTGAAAAGAGACAGAAAAAAGGAAGCAGAAGTCTAAATAATTCATTCTGATATATTCAAAATGGTATTTTTAATTCAGAAGTATATTTTTAAACATTCATTCGTTACCCTTTTTTTAGAAGTCTGTAAATGTAACTCCATCATGGATCAAAATAATATTTGGTTTTGATGAAACTGAATTACTGTGTTTCGTTTTTAGTTTCACTAGTGAACATTAAAATTAAAATTATTGGTAGTTTCTTTCAAAACCTCTCGTAATTTCATCCATAACAAATTCTAAATTAGCTGTCTTGCAGTTCACAGAATTTAAAAATTAAAATTAATCTACTTAAGAAGATACTTCTCTCTCTTGATAATAAAGACCATGTTCTCCATTAGTAACCTTTTTTTTCACTTCCTACTTAGTGTTTGGAATATTTGATGTGATATTCTACCATTGAAACATTCTCTATTAAGAAAATAATCAATAAAACTCTTTCATGTATTTCATTCCAAAGGAACATTGAGCTAATTCAGAAACAGCTGGTAATGAAGGGGAGAGAGAGATTTTGACCTTGATAAGGTCAAAATTGAAAACAAACATTATTTATGTGAATACGTGATAAAGGTACAGAATTGAAAAGATTTGGGTTTAATTCCTGCAGCTACCATAGAAGTATGCAATTATGGGCAAATGTCTGTGCTTTATAGCAGGTTCATTCAATGTCAGGCTCTCAGTATTCTCCCTATGGTCAGCAATATGAGACCCTTCAGACAGCACAGGAACTTTCATCTAGTGTGGGTACCTCGAGATCCTTAATGAGAAGATGTGGTACATGCCCAGGTCTCATCCCCAGATGGAGTCAAAATGCAGTTATAACAGGGGTCAGGACACGGGGGATGGAAAACTTAGTGCATATGGGAACATGGGAAGTTTGAACATGGGAAATGAAAACTCCCATTATAATGATGAGAGAAACTGGTACATCTGTAATGCATCAGAACAGTTTAGATGTCCGCACAAGGTCACGAACTGCACCCTGGAGTTATTTACTACTTTCTTTTGACTATAAGTGGAGATTAAATGTTCAATTCAGTTTCCTACACAGGTGTGTCTAGTGACATTGTAGGTGTGTAGGACTGACATATGACACAGAAACTATAGGAATGTTTTTCCTCTCTGGAGTGGCAGCTAGAAGAAAAAGGGATGCATGAGGGCATGTCAAATGATACTACATGTCTGCATTTAGGCATCTAAGTGAAGCCCTGGATGACTAGCTCAGATATTGATAGAAGAGAAAGCCTATGCACCTTTGGTTTTTATCTGTACAACAGGGAAAGTTTTTGGCTGCCTTACAGGAGTGTTGTGAAGACAGCTTCTAAAGTATATTTCTCTTCTCATGCTTCCTTTACATCCCTCAGATTTGGCAGAATTTTACCCACAGAAATTTTTACTATTTATTAGTTGTAACTCAGTAACCTAGTCATGGAGTTGATCAACCAAAGGAAAAGAAAGATTTAGCTGCACAGATCATGTAATTTCCAAATTTGCCTTAAGTTGCAGCTGAGCTCTGGAAGAGCACCAGTATTAACAGTTCAACATCAACACCATCATTCAGAGCTCTTGGGTTTATGAGTGTGTTGGTTTTGGCTGGGAGAGAGTTAATTTTCTTCATAGTAGCTAGTATGGGGCTATGTTTTGGATTTGTGCTGGAAACTGTTGATAACACAGGGATGTTTTCATTACTACTGAGCAGTGCTTACACACAGTCAAGGCCTTGTCTGCTTCTCACATCACCCCACCAGGAGCAGGTTGGGGGTGCACAAGGAGTTGGGAGGGGACACAGCTGGGACAGCTGACCCCAACTGACCAAAGGGATCCCACACTGTATGACATCATGCTGAGCATGTAAAGCTGGGGGAAGAAGAAGGAAGGGGGGGACGTTTGGAGTGATGGCGTTTGTCTTCCCAAGTCACCGTTACGTGTGATGGAGCCCTGCTTTCCTGGAGATGGCTGAACACCTGCCTGCCGATGGGAAGGAGTGAATGAATTCCTTGTTTTGCTTTGCTTGTGTGTGCGGCTTTTGCTTTACCTATTAAACTGTCTTGATCTCAACCCACGAGTTTTCTCCCTTTTACCCTTCCGATTCTCTCCCCCATCCCGCTGCAGGGGGAGTGAGCGAGCGGCTCTGTGGTGATTAGTTGCTGGCTGGGGTTAAGCCATGACAATGAGTCAGACAAACTGCTTGAAAAGCACTCTTCTGTTCTGTACATACTAGAGAACTGATTCAAAATGAAAGCTTCTAAAATCACCTCTCTTCCTGATTTTCCAAATTAAAAACTTGATATGACAAAAAATCACAGCTTTTCTGAAGGAAATCTCTTTAGAAGGAGAGATTTTTCCCTCTTTCTTTAATAATTAGAGTAAATTACATTGTAATAATAATATTCAGCATTTTTACATCTTCTCTTCAATGAGATTCAGAACTTGAGTTCCTTAAATCCTCACTACAAAGCACTCCTTGATGTTGTTTTAACCAAAGCAGTTTACTCACCCTCTGATTTTTAAATTAAACAATGACTACCATGTTCTAATCTATTCCAAGATTCAAATAACAGAAAACTCATTGCACTGAAGACAACTAAAGAACATTTTTTTCAAAAGAGAGAAAACCAGGCATAGTATTTTCTAGTATCTCTGCATACTCCTTCTCACACTCACACACACAAGTTCACATGCATAAACACACTGCGACATCAGTGGAAAAACTACATATCATCCAATGTATCCTGCCTTTCTTTACATATACATAACTGTCATGTGAGAAGTGGGATTCATCATCTCCTGCTTAGGACACAAATTCAGCTGTCAATATATAAATGTCTACCTGTGATCTGGGTATATAAGCTCCAGCTGTAGTCAGAGGAGTTCAAGAGCTCAATATAGTTGCCAGAAGGTCAATATTTAGTGTTGTTTGAGGTGTTCTACAGTATCCAAGGATCATGAGATCATGGGATAATTCACGTGTGAAGGGACTTCAGACATCAGACTGTGCAGCGATTCTTCCAAGAATTTCCAAGAGCTTCTGGAGGAAAAATGAACATACCTTTGCCTTTAGCTGTATCAGTTATCTGAGGCACTGCCAAAAATAAAGGTTTAAACCCAAACTTATCTACTGGGACCTTTCAGTCAAATAAAAGAAAGAAAAATTTGCATGCAGCTGAGAATGACCATTCAAAACACTGAAATAATTACAAAGTTTTCTATTAGAGTATTTTAGATGATTCTAAATTATTAGATTATCATTTTGCTATCACACAGCTGGATAATTGTATGAAAATGCTAGAGAAGGGCATTCAGGAAAGTAAATTGAACTATTATTTTTTTGTTTTTAATAAAAATAAATCTTTTGTTTGCAAGTCACAGATATCTTTCCCGTTCCCTACTAAAGATGAAGCACTATAAATGCCAATTTATTTTTCACTGTGAGGTTAGTCTTTGGAGTAACGGAAAATACTTTTCCTCATCTTTAATGAATAAATCATTGTGGGAGGCTCTGCATGATAGTTTGATCCTACATAGCTATTTCTTCTGATTGTTAGCAGGGTTGTACATTTTAACTCCTGATACATTATTAACTCATAATCATTTGGTTTTAGACCTTTCTGATAACTTTGTTTTTTTATTAATTCCTTTTCACTGAGGTAATAGGGAATTACTTTGTTTAATGATTCTCTAAGGATCCAAGAAGGCTAAATATCCTAATAAGGCAATTTTATTTCACAAATAATATTGCAGCCACCAATATAATTAAATTTTAATGTTTTCTGCAGTAAGCCATGTCCCTAGCAATGGGGTATGCAACATCCTAATCCAGAAGCAGTTTGGGCAAAATGAGCCTGCCCTTTCCCAGAGCTAACTATCAGTCAGTGGAAATTCATTAAATATATTGTTTACACTGAGAGAATATTTCATATTTCAAGAAAAAGAGAGAAGAACCCTGATCACTGACTTCCTTTGGACTAAAATTCCCCATGAGCTCTGCTCCCATGGGCAGTTAAGCTACTGAATCCCTTGAACACATCCTTAAAGGTAAAAAGCTCATGGCCTGGCCACTCTAAGGTGAGACCCTCCAACCCAACCCTTCTGTGACTGAGCCTTCAGGCTGCTTCATGGCCACTGAGACTTGCAGAAGGCTCAGTGGGCTCTGTGTGTGCCAAAGTCTGCTCCATGAGGAGTAATGGTGTCAGAGTAGTGAGTCCTGCAAAAGAAAATATGTCTTGCCAAAGCAGCACAGTAAAGCATGGTTTAACAGAAGAGGCAGGGGCACGCACTGCAGTAGGTCTCTCGAATACTCCCTTCCAACTCCTGTGCTGGTATGATTTATCCTTCAGACTGAGCTTCTCTGGGTGCCCTGCATACTGCAGACTTTATGTCCTTGAAGCTTTTACTGACATGCCCTGAGGAATTTCTTCCCTCCTAGTCCACTCGCGAAAAGCGTCTCTGTTTTCTATACTCAGGGTTTTGCAAGAGTTAGTATCCTCCTTTGATTGTAGGTGTAGCCTCAGGAAAGGAAATTATTCTCAAATTTTCTATACCCTAATCAAAAACTTCCTTGTCTTCTGTCAAAGAGCTCAAATTTTGTCATTGTTTTGCCTTTCCTACTTGGACCTTTTAAACAATTTTCCCTGATTGAAGTAGTTAAGGTTGAAAATCCTTAACAAAAACAAAACCAAGAAAAACCTTGCTTTTTGCTTAGTGAAAGTCTGTGAGTTTACTCAGTGCTATATTCTGCCCTGCAATTACCAGAGATCCCCCTGAACTTCTGTCATGTCAGAGCCCAGGTAAATTAATGCATTTTAAATCTGTGACATGAGATACACAACCATGGAAAAGCAGTAGCAAATGAAGTTAAAATTTTGGTATGTATTCCCTGCTATACCTAAAGAATTGATCCACATGTCAAGCAGAGTCACCTGCAGTTTAGAATAAGGATTGGCTATGCATAACACGCCAGCTTTCAATTTTTTTGATGTTTAAGGTTTAAATAGGGCTACTACATCACCCACAGATAACTCTTTTATTTCCTATATTTGAACTGGGATCTAGAAAGAAGTACTTAAGGGAAGACATAGACACATTCTGTTACACCATATTTTTAATAAAAATTGTCATTTTACTTCACATACAAAGAATATTTTTTAGGGTCAAATAAGAAAGTCTACTGACTGCATGCACCATGCACCCTGTACAAGTAACTGAGCTCAGCCTTGTCAGAAAGGGTGATTGATTTTGATTTCTTCCTGTTTTAGTGTCAATCTGGGGTGCAGCTTCAGTATGGCACCAAAAATACATTAATCTCTTTCTGGATCATAGACATAACCATGGCCTTTGAATTATATCATGTCATAGAATGAATGTGTTTTGATATTTGACTTACATATTACTTGTTTTTTATCTTTCTCAGAATTACTAGCTGGAACAAGGGGGAGATGCAAGTATCTAAGCATAACTTTTAAAATTAAATGTATCAAGTCTCCTAGACAGGGAGCTTATAAAGCAGTTCTTGGCTGCACCATCTCTTGTTTGCACAGAATGTTAATAATTTTCCACCACCTAGATAAATGTTTCAAAACTAGTGGTTAAGGACCCTTGTCTAATCCAAGCTGTTACAGGAAAAGTTCTGAGATGGGAAAAATTTCTGGGTACCTGGGAACCGTAACTGTGGCCTGCAAACATATTAGCAATCTGAAAAAGATTAGGATGTGCTCCTCTAGCACTCCAGCCTATACCAACAACATAGCGCTTCTTCTAAGGGAAGGAAATATAACAGAAATCACAGCTAAGTCAAACAGCTTGATCTGGTAAATAATAAGTATTTTATAGGAACCTCATTTCATGCATGTAGTGTCATAAGCAATCCAAGGACGTTCTGCATACATGCAGTGTATTTCTGTTCCTTGCAGTTTTTATAGTGAAGATTCCAAGCTGTGCATAAGCAATAATATAATAGGATCTTTTAATTTCTCCTTCAGGAATGCTGTGCACATTTACTTGTTCATATTCCTTCTATTTCCCCCAATCGCTTTGCTGGAAAACAAGTGTTCACTAATAATTTGCCTTTTCCATCTGTTTATTTTAACAAGCAGGTGTCATGGTTTAATTCCAGCCGGCAGCTAAGCACCACACAGCCTCTTGCTCACTCCACCCTGGTGGGATGGGGAGAGAATCAGAAAGGTAAAAAGAAGAAAACTCGTGGGTTGAGATCAAGACAGTTTAATAGGTAAAGCAAAAGCCACGCACGCAAGCAAAAGCAAAACAAGGAATTTATTCACTCCTTCCCATCGGCAGGCAGGTGTTCAGCCATCTCCAGGAAAGCAGGGCTCCATCACGTGTCACAGTGACTTGGGAAGACAAATGCCATCACTCCAAATGTCCCCCCCTTCCTCCTTCTTACCCAAGCTTTATATGCTGAGCATGATGTCATACGGTGTGGGATATCCCTTTGGTCAGTTGTCAGCTGTCCCGGCTGTGTCCCCTCC
>NW_008824544.1:3948498-3973220 GCF_000699105.1 Pygoscelis adeliae | reverse complement strand
AAGTGATGCACGATGCAATTGCTCACCACCCGCCAACCGATGCCCAGCCAGCTCCCGAGCAGCGGTCTCCCCCTTCAGCCAACTCCTCCCAGTTTATATACTGAGCATGACATCACACAGTATGGAATGTCCCTTTGGCCAGTTTGGGTCAGCTGTCCTGGCTGTGCCCCCTCCCAGCCTCTCGCTGGCAGGGCATGAGAAGCTGAGAAGTCCTTGACTAGTGTAAGCACTGCTCAGCAACAACTAAAACATCGGTGTGTTTTCAGCATTATTCTCATACTAAATCTAAAACACAGCACTGTACCAGCTACTAGGAAGAAAATTAACTCTATCCCAGACAAAACCAGTGCAGCAGATTTGATATTTTTCTTTTGTTTTGCTCTGATATGTATGTTCCCTGCTTTGGGACAATAGGATAATAGATGCAGACTCCGAACCAAGGTGTCCAAGGATGTCTTCATTATGCCCTTTATTAGTAAAATGTCTCAGTCTGGGAAGAAGGATGGTCCTATGGATATTCATTCAGAAAATCGAATCCAATATTTGTTTCTGCTAAATGCCTCTTATTGGCATTCAGGACCAAATTTGGAAGTGTGAAGCAACTGCAGCTGGAGCCAAATTCTCAAAAATCCTCAGAAAGGCTGTCAGTTCACATGATGCTGTCTGAGGTCAAACTCTGAATTCTGTATTATCTTGATAATGTTGCTACTTATTTTGATCCCTAAAGAGGAACTAATTTCTCTGGTTATTCTCATGTGTTTTCAAGAGTACTTAGAGGACCGTGTTTTAATTTTTTATGGGCCCCAGCATCCTGCCAGTCAAAGAGGGTCTCTTCTTTCACTCTTAACCCTTTCAATTATTTACCTTGTAAAGTTTTCTGTTTCTCACTGCCTCAGTGAGTAGCTTTAAAGTCTGTAAACAGAGATGTGTATAAAATCATCAAATTATCAAATGTTGGAGGGCATTCAAATCTTGTGGGTTTGGATTTTTTTCCTTCCCTGCATTTCCCTGAAGTTACTATGGAAGTGCAAACCCAGACTTTAGTCTCCTCTGAAGAGGCTCATCATCCACCAGCTCTAGATGAAGTACAGATGTGTTATCTGAGCCACATTCCCCATTTTAATCTTTTCTCAGTTAGAAGGATATTCAGTGTGCTAAGTCAGAGGGATAAGGTAAGGAAAGAATCTGGAAAAAAGTTGAACTGGGTGGAGCTAACGAGACACTATTTGATTCTTCAATATCATCTTTCAAGTGCAAATAACAATTTTCCTATATTCCCACATAAGGAACGACCCCACACTGCATCCTCTGGGGAGGCCTCTGAATTCTGCAATAGGCAATCTAAGTTCAACCAAGCAGCAGTGCATTCAAATTGAGCTTTTATTTGCTGTTTCATCTGAGCAAAAAGCTCCTTGAAAAATTTCAGGGTAACCAACCAGCCAAATCCTTCTCCCCTTTCCAAACATCTTGGAAGCATAGCTTCTGACACACCACTCTTTTCACTCTTCTCTCCAATATTCTCTGAAACAAGCTTTTCCCAAAGCAGAAAGGTGTACCACAAAAATAAGGACATAAAATGTATTCGATCAGTTTGAATACAAGTATGACAGCAATATTGCCTTTTATTTTGATTTTTCAGTTGTTAGGAAACTCTCCTTCTGAATAAGCCAACAAAGGCTTCTTACATTTTGAAAAAAGAAATACTTGTCATGGCTTAGATAGTCACATAAAAAAAAAAAAAGCAAAGAAAAGGGAAGTAAATGTGACTGTGCAATTTCCTGGTACATAAAAATTTGCTAGAGAGTTCTGTGAGGGATATTCTTGGATGCTCTTGCACACCTTTGACAAAAAGGAGTTTATCCCTCTGCTTACCTCCCGGTGCTTACAGAGCCTTCTGGAGGTGGCACACGTGAATTTGATGAGAATAGCCTCTTCTTTTCTCACTTGCTAGGCAAATGCAGGAAACCACTGGGACATTTTAGAGAAAATCTTTTTGCAATCTCTTCTGAGTTCTTAGAAACAGTTACTGTAGACTTCTTCACAGTAGAAGGTTCTGGATGCTGGATATTGAGTCCATGTTTCCATTTTCCGTCAGCTCTTAGGCATATATCTAAGCTGCAAATGAGTGGAGGAATTTCAGACACACTCCTATATTAAGCAGTTTTACAGTCAGTTCTCAGGGCTAGCTGCTATACCTCATGGAGTACTCTGAAGTGGCTAACTTCCCAGGCACTGGGAAATTTCCTAAATTCCATGTAAAACCCTCTGCCTTGCATTTCCTGTTAGTTGGCTTTGCACTGCCAGGGCATGTAGCTAGTAGGAATCATGGGGACATTTTTGGAAATCAGGCCAGAAAAACTTGAGCCAAGGTGCCTACCTCAGGAGTTTCTGTTTCTGTTTTAGGAGCCAGGCACAGAGGAATAAATTTCTAGGTACTTTAGTCATTTGTTAGAGCAAACATGAGTCTTGTGGTGAAAGTTGCCAGAAAATTGTAGTCCAAAGACAGGATCCTTCAAAACTGTAGGTATATATTTTTTCCATCAGTAATAATTCATCCAGATGAAGATCTCTTTCAAGACCTCTCCAGCTACTTCATGGCATCTCAGCTACAAAGACAGCCAGCATATTGAAACTAGCACGTATTTTGAAAATTGACAGTTAGGAAAACTGATGAAAGATAATGCAGTAGCAGCAATGGATAAGATTAGTATGGCCAACATGGGGAACATTCCACCTATGCAGGGAGAAGTGCCTGATATCAGAGGGCTCTTTCATCTATAATAACAAGACCCAGTGGCTGAGAGCCAAAACTTCAAACTGGAAAAGGGATGCAATTTTTTAGCAGGAGCATACTTAACCATTTCAGATGTTTACTAATAGATATAGAATATTAAAAAAGGGAAAGAAAAGGGAAAATAATAATAATAATAATAATAATAATAATAGAATATACAAAATAAGTGATGCATGATGCAATTGCTCACCACCTGCCAACCGATGCCCAGCCAGTCCCCGAGCAGCAGTCATCCCCTTCAGCCAACTCCTCCCAGTTTATATACTGAGCATGACGTCACACAGTATGGAATATCCCTTTGGCCAGTTTGGATCAGCTGTCCTGGCTGTGCCCCCTCCCAGCCTCTCGCTGGCAGGGCATGAGAAGCTGAGAAGTCCTTGACTAGTGTAAGCACTGCTTAGCAACAATTAAAACATCGGTGTGTTATCAACATTGTTCTCATACTAAATCTAAAACACAGCACTGTACCAGCTACTAGGAAGAAAATTAACTCTATCCCAGGACAGTTAAAACTTCCATTTTTTTCTGTGCAAAAAACATTCTTTGTCTATTCTCAAGTTTTTTTTATTAACGACAATTTCTGGACCTTTGGACACTTGCCCAGGTGTTCCCAACAGATAATAAATTAAAACACTCTTTATCTACCAAAAGAAATCAACAACCTCTTTGAGATGAAGAGTAAGAACAAAATCAACCTACATATTTGTTGCGGTGAATAAATTACAGTATCTCAAACAAATAACTGTACCAAGATCCAAAACCTATATATAAAAAAGGCACTAAAAGACCTGGAACTAGCAATGAATGATTGACTAAAAACTATTCAAATTCCAATTAATTTGAAGACATGCCATTTCTTCTGTTGCATCACCCATTTTATATTGATCATTGCTTCTAAGCGATTTTTGAAGGGTGATCTCACATCATATGTGTTCAAATTTGTCTGATAGACCATGCAGAAGTGACTCTTTTATGGCTAGTATTTACCACTGGAAAAACTTGTTAATTGGCAAACTTCTACACATTCCATCCTTCCTAAAGAGATTAATCAGGAAGGTGCTACCTCATGCATTGCCACTGACTCTACTGCAGACATAAGTATCAAAATGACTTCCATATCCAGACACTGTATAATTTAATCATGCTCAAAGGATTTCCATAATTGTATCCACAAACATTAGTGCAAGATCAGCTTTCTGCTCCACGAGTTTCAATTAGAATGTGCAACACACCAATGCATTTGAAGAAAATAATGAATGCTTCTATTCCTCTCGTCTTTGAGAGTTTTTATACAAATACTTAGCAAATGAGCACTGCCACTTCTCACTTTCTAAATATTGCCTTTTATAGTGTTCCTCTTTCCTGCACTGCATGTCATCCTTGTAATTTCTTGCATTTTGCTAAAGGCACAGGGAACACCGAATGGTGTTGGAGATCACTAATGAAATACGGAGCCTTTCACTGCTAAGTTACACATAAAATGTCTGGCCTAGGTTGTTCATGGTGCAAAGCTGTAAATACTGTCTGCTGGCTGTCCAGTAGGCTATATGAAAACCACTGTTAGTTTCAGTCTGCTTCCTACTGAATCGGGGGGGAATTAACTGACTGAGAGACAGACAAATTGAAGACAACATTTTCCGAAGTGAACTGCCGAACTCCTGAAAATCAGATTGCTTTCTGAACAGTGACATTGGGTTGGATCAAGGTGCTAAATTTTTGATACCCCAGTCTAAAAAATGTGGATTAAAAATCTGAATTGCTCATTATATCTTGGTAAGTCTTGGTAAAAATAGAAAAAGAAAGGATAACTTAAATACTTCATGCTCAAGAGACAAAAATTTTACAGAGGCTTCAAATATACTTAAAACACATTTAAAGCTAGATTCTTAATTATCAAGTATTTCTTTATAGCTTAATCAATTCAAACTCCAAATTAACAACTTGCAGTGACTAATTGGTCATTCTGTTTAATATATAGCTATGTTCTGTCCTACATGAATGTGTTAAAACACTTATATGTAAAGAGCAAACACTAGGAAAATCATTTACAGGGTCTGAAGAAATAATGTGGAATATGTTATTCTTCTCATGATGATTTTTGCAATTTTTGGACTAGAAAAAAATTTAGGAGAGAGAAAGAAGAGAATCAACAAGGTTGTCGATACACAATATCAGTGTATTGAAAGAAAAATGATTCATGAAAGGAACATGAAAGACAAGAAGGCAATTGTGAACTGCTACCATGGATTTACTAAGATCAGTCAGGTTTAATCAACCTGAGTGCCTTCTCTAATGAAATGTCTGACTCACTCTGTGAATGAGGAAAGATTAGTAGACATTGTTCACCCCAAATTAAGCAGGGCTTTAAACACAGTATCCAATAAACTCCTAGTAACCAAACTGAAAAAATGCAGGCTGGATGGGTGTACCATAAAGTGTATGGAAAGAAAACTGTACTGCTGAGCTCAAAAGATGGTGGTCAATGATTCTAAGTCTAGCTAACCAGCTCGATGTGAGTGACGTTCCTCAGGGGTTGATAGTGGAGCACAGTGCCAACTCAGCTGGGTAGGACTCTGAACAACCTGATCTAACTTTGCAATTAGCCCTGCTTTGAGCAGGACATTGGACTACAGTTTTCCAGAGGCCTTTCCTAACTTGAGTGGTTCTGAGAGGCTAACCAGTAGTTGGCTAACCACTAATCCCTGCTCTTCTCGTTTGATTCTTACTATACTCATTTTCATGGCTAACTTCAATGTGTTCTTCAAAATATCATTTTCCTGCTGTTGCTTTGTCTACAGCGACAACAGTTTTCCCAGATGTCTAAAACAGGTTGCTTTGAATAATGAATTATACACCTTGGCTGGTAAGTGGGAGTCTGTTGTCACATTACACAGCTGTCTGGATATCACAAAGGGAATTTATGGGAAGGAGATCAGTTCTTAATGGGGCCGTAGATTTTCCAAGCATTGGAATTAAACAACATTGTCCGACAGGTGATGCTCCATCAGTGTTCACCACATAGAACATAAACAATAAAAGGTACATGGGAATATATGACTTAACCTTTCCAGCAGGAGTCAATCAAGAGTTTTCTAACCTTCGAATAAGCAAAGCTCACCATGGGAAATAAGGGCAACATAATCCAGCTGTAGCAAAAATTGACAGGAGTTTAAGTGCTTGATCAAAGTCCGTGGAGACTGTTAGTAACTTGAATAGGTATTGGATCATGGCTGTACTCAGCAAAGAGCTATTTTTTGCCATAATCCACATTTGCAACACATTTCCTGAGAACTGTTTTATGATGAAGATGGGGCACTGCCTAAGTGTTTATATTATTAACTAATTACCCTTCCAGCTCAGCAGGTAACTATGGTCTGTAGACCATGATCATAAAGACACTTTTACAGCAGACAGCAGCACTCGGTTGAAGTGATGAGGTAGTGACATGCCACATTGTCTCCTCCACAAACACGGAAGTACCAGGTGCAGAATAATGTCCAACTTCCCAACTGTTTTAAGTTTAACTCCTGGGGTAGCATAAAACTGCACCACCTATTATATTCTGAATTAGTGTTTGCTCTGATGGAACTTGTTAATATTTCATTTATTATTTTAAAGAGCAATCTCAGTGATTTTATGAACAATGGATGCTCACATGAAAATGTACAGATTTTCGTCTCTGCTTCCCTAACGAACACTTGAAAAAGAAAAGCTGTAGTACAAATGCTGGAGGTCACCTATCTCATAAATTTTGTCTCAGTGATCTGAAAGCAAAACCTTCTGCTTAGTGACTTCACTGCTCTCACCCTCTTTTTTTCTCCTTTTCTTTTGTGTTCATTTTTGCCAGTATATTCTGCTTTTCAATCCCTTGTGATGGGGCATGTCAGCAAAAAAATATCCAAACAGCTTTGAAACAAGAATAGTATGAATATCTGCAATATCAAACTTCTTTGTATATGTTCAGAAATTCAGGAAAAGAAAAAAAAAAACGAAGTGCTTTGCCTTTGCCCTTTATCACATCAGTCTTTTGAGTTAATAACCAGTCTCAAATAAATATTTACATTTATTTTAGAATTAAGATAATTTTTTAAAAACTTAATCATTTTCAGGCAGTATTAGAAATATAAAGCCCTAATTCATCAGCTGTGACAATATGACAAATTCTTCACATTCATTGCCCGGTGTTTAAAATAGGAGATGTTAGGCAGAGCTGGTGGCAGTTTAGGCGTAGATATGTTCTAGCTAAGAAAAATAAATCAATTACAATAGTTTGCTAACATAGCACCATTAGATCACATATTTTCTGTTTCATTTACGGCCATATGGTAAAGGATTCATTTTGTCTTGGCATAAGGACATTTCTGCAGAAGAAAAATTGGGTTGACATTTTATTTTTACACCAAGCTAAATTTCCTTGTAAGATAATTATTTATGAAATACGGTGTGTAATTTGATGCATGAACTCTGGAAGAGGTTACTAAAGAAGGAATTAAGTTGATATTTTTAGCAGTAGTACATAAAATATATACTCAGAAGTGCTGTAAAGAAAATTGTCTGGTTACCAACATAGGAGCTGCTGTTGTGATAGCTGCTCTGCTGGCTGATTTAGCTGGGATTTAACCCAATAACTCTACAGAGAAAATAATCAGTTGGTATAGCTATAAAGCTCTGCTACCAACAGCTCTCATCCTGATGGAACGAGTAGAGAGGGAGGAACTTGTAACATACAATTTCTGTAAATGTAACTTCTATTATATCTATGATATTATATATATTGATATAGAAATCGCTTAATGCCGATGATAGGTCACTGGGAATTGTTACCTTGCTACTCAGACTTAAATCTTGCCACAAGCCTAAAGCTACTCAAACTGAGATGAAAACTGACACAGCCAAGATCTGATCTAAAGATGTTGGCTTTTTGTCAGGAGTGCCAGGCTTCCCCTTCACATAACCATCACTTTCCATAGCAGGCATCATTATATCATCCTCTAGTCCGAACTTTTTCGTATCTCATATATTGATGATTCATCACATTGTTCCTTTGTGGAGGTAACAGCTTGTCTGTGACCAAAACGCATCCTCTCGGAAGACCTCTGCTATGAAGAAATCAGGAGAGAAGAATCCAGCACAATTTTATTAATTTCTCAAGTGCATTCACATTTAATTACTGATTAATCACTGTCTTAAAACACTGTCTTTCCCTTCTGAATGACCTTTAGTGCCCAGACTTCTCAGTGGGCCTTTCTCTGCTAGACCAAAAAAGGCTAAAAACCCCAGTATGATTCACTGCAATTCATATTCCCCAGATCTTGAATAACTATAACAGTTTTCTTTTCCAATTTTGTAATATTCCTTTGAAATTGTAGACTATAGAACTATAAGTAGTATGACAATATCCATCTCATCAGTACTATAGGAGGAGATATTTTTTATTTCAACTGCTGCCACATATAAGACTTGGCATGAGTGTTTTTCGATGCAGAAAACCACTGGAGCATCCACTGATTCTTGCTCTACTATAATCCCTAAACCTTTTAAATAACATCATTTTCTGGAGTCCTACTTCTTATACTTACATGGATAAAACTTTGCATTTATCTGAACTGAAACATCATCTTAATGGAATAAACCAGTTCACCAGGCAGTCTTGGTGATTGTATCTGACTACTCTACTTCATCATTTTTTGCTGTTCCTCTAGTCTTTGTGCCGACCACAGATTTTATTGACAGTGACGATATATTTACTACATGATCCATAGATCATGGATAAAAGTCTTGAGCAGTATCAGGTACATTTTCCATGGCTGAATTTTCCCACTAGAAAAAACTGTAATGAAAATTCTCCATGAATAACAGTTCCTTAACTTTTGTCAGTTTTACCATTCTTCAACTCCTTCTTGGTAATGCACAGTGCTACATTTTTAATTAGAATGTCACACGGTTCTAAATCCTTACAAAAGTTTAAGTAATGTAACAATTAATATAACTTGAATAATTCAGGTACTTTTGGCATCCAAAATTCTAATCTCCTCAAAAATACTTTTTTTTTTTCAACCATAAAATACACTGGCATTACTTAAATTCCAAGCCTTTAATTTTCATTAATCAAATTCCATTATTTTTCCTTTGGCCTGGAAAAACAGAAATTTTGTTAACAAAATATCCCTTTTGAATACTTACAGGTTTTAAAGGTTGTTGTCACTCTTCTGAGCTGCTTCTGGATTTTCCTCAGGATTTGTCAAAATGTTTATCAACAGTTTGGACTGTGATGTGTAAGTCACCTAGGCCACGCAAATTCCTCATTGTTTATCCTTCGTAGATGACATGTGGACTGAAAGGTATTTCATCACCTTTATGTTGTACATTATTCTTGCCTGTTTCCAATTATGGAACAGAAATATTTATTGACTGCTTCTGCTTTCTATACGTGGTTGTTAATTGCATCATTTCCTGCTACAAATTACCCTTTATCATCCCTCATGACACATCTAATCTAGTTAGGAAATGCTCCTGTGAAGGAAGTCAAAACGTTCCCTATTGCCCCAGCTTCTCTGAGCTGGAGAAGTGCTATTGAGCTTAGTGCAGCATCTCAGGAAAAAAAAAAAAAAACACAAACCAAACCAGCAACCCACAACAAAACCAAAACCAAAACAGGACCTAGCTGCTTTGATATTGCTATCTTTGTGTGTTAATTCATCTGACCAATCTGACCATCTTTTCTCTCATTCTGTGCCTTTCTTTGCAGAATATTTTTTTCCTCAGAGATTCAGACATAAAAGCTACATCATGAACGCTTTCTTGGGATACATTGTGCCTTTGTATTAAGACTTCTCAATAGTCTTTGTCTTATTTCAAGATTCTCTACTCCTAAATGCAAAATTATCTTTAAATGTTTCTTACAAAAAAGTTACCAAGGAAACAGCTAATAAAAGTCTTTGTCCAGATAAGCTGAAAATTTATAGATATTTTCTCCTTCCATTTGTTTTCTTGGAATAAATATAACTTGTATATAAAATCGATTTTGTATTAAACACCATTAAGTCCTTATAATGATAGTTTCATCTAAACTGTAACAGAATAGAGCAGCAGTGATGAGAATATCAGTTGCTGTGTATCCATATAGTAAAAGATATTTGCTGAGCCCATACAGATACAGAACTGGAGAGATCAAGTCATTTGCCTGAAGTCACATGTGAAAACACATGCGAAAGGCAGGACGTGAGCTATAGCATCTTTCTCCCGCAGCCCATCACTTTTACCGTAAGGTCGAAGGGGGGGGTTGTTGTTGGTGGTGGTGGTGTTACTTTTTTGGTTACAGCTGTCAAGATTCTTTGAAAAATGTTCATCCTTATGGATGGAAAATGTAATTTTCCCTGAAAGAACTGGAAAGAAAAGAAGGGGGGGAGGGGTGAAGTTATCTTCTGAATTTTCTGAACCTAGCTGTAAAACAAGAAGAAAAGTGACACAGAAAAAAGCATTCATTTGCTATTGGAAAAATGACTATGCTCAAATCCCTCGAGCCCAGGCTGAGGCACGTTTCACTTCAAAAGTTCAAAGCTGCAATATTTATCTGGAGACCGTTACTTTTCTTCTGAGGATGAACTGCAGACCAACAGCTGTAGAACCAGACTTTCGCCCTCCTTCCCTCTTTAATAAAAGTATTTATTTTAAAAGAAGCGTAAACCAATCCAAGTAAATGATAGTGATGATCACAAGGGCCCTCTCCTTGTTTACTATGAAGCTGTTTTGCTCATGAAGCAAAAGGAGTATGAAACAGAGAAGGAACATTTTATGCTGGAGGAAAAAAAATGCAATGTTGATTCAAATCATTTCCATCGGGGAGCAATGTTGGGAGGCTCCATTAAGTTGCCTGGCACTAGCTGGCAGAAAAAATAAATGAAAACACAGCTTTAAGAACACTGCTTTATTTACTGATGACCATAAATGGAGAAAAGCTGGAAGGTGTTCAAGATTGCTGACTGGCTGATTGTCACAGCTAATTGTTTTTGACATCTAAGCGTCCTACACATTGATATGCACAACCTGCCAAGCCACAGGCTGCATCTATTGGAGAGTTAAAACTCTATAAAGGAACAAAGCACCCAGTGCTAACACCATGTATAGTCATGAGTTTAGGCACATCATTTAACATAAATTATTTTCCATACACATCATGTTATTATCTTTCTAAGCAGGTTTGCTACCTGACAAATTAAAATTCATTCTCTAATATATTATGACAGTGCTAAATGACTGTTTTAATAAGTTTTGCCCAGAAATTTCATTCTTGGTTTGATAGGCACTGACAGAACTTGAACTCAAGATTTGAAGAAATACTAAAAGAAACACTTAGAAACTGGCTGGTAGTGAGAGCACAGTTTGGAAGAATCAGTAGAGCAAACATACTGTCTGCTGCTTTCTGCGGTTGCAAGTACAACTTAAGTACCGTCAGTAAACTAGTGGTACTTTCAGGTATGAATTCAGAAGAACGGAGCCTGTTTCTTGCCATATTTTGAAGTTAGTTATATCACCTGAAGTAATAATTAAACCATCAAAATTAATTTTTTCCTAAATCTTTTTTAGTAAATTATGTTTTACAGTATAGTACACCTTCATCTATATTTTGAGGAGCAGTGTAATTGTAGCCCTGTAAGTACAAACAGTGCAAAGATAACTGTGGGAACCTACTGTTAGGTAAGAGTAAAGCCCCTATAATCAAATCTGTTAAGAGTTTTATGATCACTTCAGGATTTGAATGCCCAAATCAAAATATCTTGCTGTGATTTAATGTTCTGAGATTAGGTGCTCCTTACTTTATGAAGATTTCTTGGTTTCTATTTGAATACTCTGAAATTGAAGCATATGAGTTCACCGACGACTTCTAAGTGCATGGACCTAAATGTCTAAATAATAAAGGTTTGAACCATTATAATTATTAGGTACTGGATTTTAGTAGCTACTCTAAACAGTAAATCTACAAAAATTGAGTTTTGCTATTTGCTCTCCTCTGCCTATCATGCTTCACTCACTTCCAGGTCTGATTTTCTCATCATGCAAATGGAAAACAAGTTTCCCCTCACAGCGACTCACCCAGAGTCACTTTGGTTTCTGACAGTGGGCCTTTCTCTCTGACACAACATCAGTGATAACAGAAGTTCAGTTAGCCAAACCATGATCTAATCTCCTCTTCAATTCTACCATTGTCCTCAAAATGTGATCTCAGTGACACCAGGGTAAATGTCCGTCAGATTCATTGGCCTAAATGATATATAAGAGTGAGAGAGCAAAACCTGAAAATTCTTCTGCTGCAGAATTGGAGTTCAGGGTTTATTTTATCCAGCTGACCTTCTTCATTAATCTGGGTGTAGTTTTTCATACATCATTTCCACATTCAAAATTGAGCTTTTTTTCTTAAAATTATTTTTTTCCAACATTTTCTTCTTTTTAGGAATCTTGAACATTTGCATTTATAACAGACAATTTATCTCCTCCCCTCTCCCCTTTCTAAGCTCTAGCAATCAGAGACTAAAACCATTCTTCTGTCCCCTTTCTATATCTTGGCAAGTACCCAAACATACTATTAAACAAATCAGAATGTCTCCTAAAAAAGAACTATAATTAGAGTATTTTCTAAGGACATGTGTTGAAATTCCTGCAAGGCAATGGGCAGCTATCACAGTTATCACAGTTAGCCATTGTTACTTATTGTGCATATTTTCTTTCACTGCAGATCAGCTCCACAGCTTCTCTTTCTCACTTCTCTTGAAATTCCCTCTATTTTGTTGATATCTTTCTAGGAATAAAATGTTCAGAACAGACCATAAACCATTTCAAATGTAACATTTCAGGAGGGCATGGAGCATAAAAATAAAGAGCATGTAGACGAACCATAACTAGGAGCAAATATGACTTTGAGACTAGGTACAGTTCTTGTGTTGCTGGGGGGAAGCAGATCACAGTAGACACCCACATGCAATATGCTGTCTACCATCATTCACAAGAGCTTCCAGACACCTCCCACCCATCCAAGATATTTGTCTTAGGTTCCTTTCCCCTCTTGATACATTAGTGCTGCCACTTTGTGGTTTAAACTTTCTCTCTGCACGCTCCTCCAACCCGCTGTAATTTGTTCCTTGCTTGTCTTTGCTTCTTCACTTTATGTCATTCCCTCAATTGCTGTGCTCTTAAAATAAATCCAACAGAGAGAAACATGCTCAATGGAAAAACTTGTTCAAGATTCTGGAGGATCAAAGAAGGTATTTAATGACCATGGAAATTCAGCACATATCCATTGTAAAGATAAGTAGTATGAGTACTCCAAGCCTGCAAGTTCCAAAGCTGTTGTTGCACCATATAGAAATTGGAAGATCTTATCTTCATTTAATGGGTAGCAAAATAACACAGGCCTTATCTAGGTCAATGACACAAAAAGAATCATAATATCATTAGAATCCAGTCTGCTTCACAGTAGAAGAGGCAACAAAGTCCCCTGCATGCAATTATGAGTAGGACTGCCTCCAGGACTGTTATATCAAAATAATTCTAAATCAGCATCATAAAAACATTTGAGAAAGTAAATTAAATTTGCTATGTTTTTCTTGCACAGGGGAAACATCAGAGCTAATAATCATTTTAAATCTCATTGATATTATGAAGGTGATTTAAAATAAATGTCATTGATACACTCTATGCTAAGGCCAGACTAAAGAAACTTCAGGGTAAATAGATATGTCTACAACTGTCTTCTTTAAAATGCCTTTTAAAAATCACAGTAGTTCTTTGGCTAAGCAACTTTTGATCTCATTAGTGACCGAGACAGAACAAATACTAACCATCTGGAAACTAGAACTAGAAACTAGGACTAACCCACCAGAAAGTCAATTCCAATATGTTTAACCATACTTAATTATTATTCTTTCACCAAAATCAACACTGGACAGACCATTTAACAAAATATAAGTCAAAGTCATTTGACAACTATGTGACTGAAGAGACTACAATAAACACTATGACCACTTAGGACCAAATCAAGACTATTTCAATTGATGGTCTAGAGGACTATTACTACCATATGCATTACAGGTGCCCACTTAAAACATGGTGTGATGAATTCCAGTTGGATGGAGTACCTGACATGCTGTCTTGTGTCAGCTGTCTTTCAGCTCATATTCATCAGCTCTCCCCTTATTGCAGACTCTCGTCAAAGGTACAGACCCTCTGCAGTAACATTAAAGTGGCCTTGGGAGCAGTAAAGTTGATCTGAGTCATTGTGAAACATCACAGGTGAGCCTGGATTCCCCATTTCTAGGTTTTAGGATGCGCAGATGATGAGATTTGAATTTTTCCCTTCAGTTGCTTAAGTTTCAATGACCTAAAATGAGATTCAAGCCTCGTGATTCTCAAATCAATTCAGAAGATGGGATTTGAGCAGGTCTGATTTTTTTTCTCACCATTTTTATCCAACAAATTTGATTTAGAGCTTGAAAAATACCATATGCATTTTAATTTACATGTGTCATTCTACTTTGCATTGCTGACTAGTGTCTACAGCTTCCTACTCATAACTTTTGCATTTGATTCTTTGATTGCTCAGGTTGCTCACAATAACAAAGACTATCTTCATTTAGTCCAGCGAAGATGAATGTAATATCTTCTACTTCATAGCAAATAGATTAGTCAATCAACAATGATTTGTGTTTCCACTATAAGGATTCCTTAGTATTTGATACACACTTTGACACAAACTTGGGCTCTGTCACTAGCAACAAATAATTATAAATAAATAAAAATATAATTAAAATAATAAGTAAAAATCATATTGATAAAAATATAAGAAATATATAACCAAAATAATAAATAATCACAAGTATATTGATCAAAATAATTGATATAATTTTATTAATCTAAACCAAATTAAATACAAATTTGGCTGTATTTCCCATTTGACACTTATTTCCCTTGTTTTGGGCTGCCAAGAAGCTTATGCTGAATGTCATTCTGTTGATTAATTCCTTGGGAAAATGATTCAGCTGATAAGAAACCAGTGACGACATCAAAGGAAACTGTCCTATGAACGGTGATTTTGATCAAAGGTACTATGGGCCTTAAGAACTTGGCAGCAGATGGGATAATGACTGAAATCTGGTATCTAAAAGAAGGATTTTGAATGCAGTTTCAGATTTTCAGTGCTTCAATTTTGCATGTTTAATATGAGCTGTCTGGAAGTGGATTTATTTATTTTGATACGGAATTTTCTGAAAATGAGGATCTTTTAGAAGGCAAAACTCTCTGCCAAACTTGTAACTGTCAAAGTTCTCAAAACTGTCTGTCTTCGTTATCAGATTAAATATATCTTATTGCTTTTAAACCAATCATTTTTGCATAGATTTTCTAGAAAAACATTCAGAAGAAAACCTCCCCTGTGTCTTCAGAAACTGAGGTGATACATGGAGATGACGACTCATGACTTTTTGACATTTAAAGAGAGAAGACACATCATTTTCCTCTCCTAGTCAGATGCTTGAGAACGATAAAACACACCAAAGGTTAAGCTTCCCTCCAGAGTACTATGTCTATGGAAAAGTTTCAAAAGCCAGAGACAGAGAGAGAAGAGGAAAAAGAAAATACATTTCTTGCCTTAATGACATGAAAAGGAATCACACATTTAAAAATTCAGCAGTCATTTCTGATTCTTGGCCGCAGTTTTCTGGTAACACTTCTATCAGTCACATTTATTTGAAGCATGTGGAGACACATATTGGAGATACAAAGATACAGTTTCAGCATTTGCAATTTCCCATCTTCAAAGTGTTTTTCAGTTTTATCATAAATCTGGAGAAAACTCTGTGATGTGTGAAAGATATTTTCTCCCTTTTTTATCTTAATTCATCACTGTTATTTTATTTAGTTTCTCCCTTAGCCAGGATGCTAATATTTATTTGCCTCTAGGACAGCTTTCAAGCTTTATGGAGCCAACATCAGGTATCGTCTCCAGTTAAGCCTTCATTAAACATAAATATCAACCATTATACTTCAATAAAAAGGGAAAACTCATTGCAACAAAAAAGCTTCTGTTCTTCACTCTTAAACCTAAATGGACCTGGACAACATATAAAAGGGCCCGAGAGCTAAATTAGCATAATACTGAGTCACCCCTATTGAGCTCCATTGGTTTCAAATATAATTCACTTTCAAGTACCCATTAGTCTAAACAGATAATTGCAGGGAGAGGAAAAAAGACCACATGCAAAAATATTAGTTATGTGTAAGAGACCACTGGAGCAGCCAAAAGAACCCTGAACAATTAGTGGAGAAGGATCGTTGTATGTCAGAAATGTGCAAAAACCTAAACAGACTGTGTGTGGGCAAATAAATGTTGGGTGCACAAGTTCATTTATATTTATCAACAAAAATGGAAATACAGAAACTCTTCTAGAGTATTATGGAAAAGCAGAAATGTCAGTCTAGGTATTTTTAAGTTCTTCCTCTTCATCCTATATCCCACACACCGAAAGTGCCAGTACATGTGCTTGAAACACTGTTGTGGCAGACTGGCATATAATTGACCGTGTAATGACTTCATACCTGGGCCTGATCCAGAATCTCAATAAAAAATATCCTTAAAATGAAGCCTTATTCAGGTCAGTGGTGCTTCACAGAGGTATGTGAAGGCATTTCATCTGTGAAATAGTATTTTCAGATGTCAAAATACAGAGTGATCTCAGTAAAACAGAGATTTGGTTTGAAATCAGCAAATGAAATTTAATAAAAAAGTGAAAGATGCTACATTTGAAAGAAGGAAATCCAGCATAAAGATAAAAATATGACTATGCTGCAACAAGGCAGTATCAAATCTGAAGGACTACAGCAAATAACAAACAGACTAAGAAGCAAAATTTTATACGATTTTTAAAAAGGCATATTGCAATGTGAAATGGATTATTAGAAGACCTGTATATAAGGCAAATGTTTTTTTATCTGTGAAGATCTTATGCATCAGACTATAAGAAAAATTGAGACAAACTAGAGAAAGTCCAATGGAGACTGAAGAACAATGAGGTTTAGGAAGCACATCCTAAAATAAAAGGTTAAAATAATTGGATTTATTTAATCTATAAAAGATTAAAAGAAGACATGATAACAATCTTCCAGTAGTTGTTGTTTTTGCAGCAATAACAAAGGACGTAAAGAAGAGAAGAGTGATCAATTGTTCAGAGAGTTCAGTAGGGGTCAAACTAGAAATAATTGGCTTAATTTGCAGCAACAAAGATTTAGGTTAGATAGTAGGAAAAGCTTTCTAACTGAAAGTGTAAGGAAACACTAGAACAGGTTACCTAGATGGGTTGCAGAATTGCCTTTCTTGGACATTTTAAAGCAAACGTCTGTTAGAGGTGGCCCCACTATGCATTGCTTGTTTTTTTCAGTGCAGGATATGGGATTAAGAGGCCAGTTAAGAACCTTCCCAGCTTTACTTTTTGAAGATTTATGATACGTGAGATCATGGGCTGTGATATATAAACCCTTTTCTTAAAAGCATATAAGAAAAACTATCACACTTCACTCTTTTTTTTTTCATTAAGCAAGCATCTAACCCTTATAGTTTTGCAAAAATCTTACTTTTTGTGATCCAAGAAGTGATATTCAAACTTCAGTTTGACTGGATTTGGCTTCCTTTCTGTTGGAGGTCTGTCGAGCAAAGGACAATGACCTACTGGCTAGCTCCTAGAAACACAAATGCCAAGCTCTGCTTGGCGCATTAGAACATTAAGTAGAAATTAACATTAGCACGAACAGAAATTCTACAAATACCCACAGAGACCCAAGAGCCTGACAGAAGTCAAATACCACTGTAAATTAGCAGGAAGCTACACATTGAGGCAGTATTGTTCCTAGCCCATTAAGTTCCTTTTGCAAAGGAATCCTACCTTGTTTCATCTGACAGTGCTAGCTGAATAGGTGGGAATATATTGCAATATATTGCAATTCACAGAGAGGAGAGAAGCAAATGATTTCTGCTGCATTGGCTGGGAATCGGGCTACTGCTGCAATGATCTTTTCTTCCTTGAGTGAAGCCTACAGGCTGAAGAGGAAGATGGGACACTACCTCCCAAATCACAGTATTATCTCCAGCCTCTCTGCTCCATGTGTGCACCCTAGGCAGAGGATACATGAGCATCTCAAGAGCTGAAGAATATAAACTTAAAACATCAAGACAGAGACAGGAAAATATACAGCATAAACTTCGGGGTTTTTTTCCAAATAGTTTATCATTGATTAAAGATCTTCAAATTTGAGTCCCTGAGGCAAACCTGCTTTGGGTACAGTTCCTGTGAAAACACTTTAAACTTGCATGAATAATGAAGAATCGCTTAGGGACATGGTTTAGTGGGCATGGTGGTGTTGGGTTGACGGTTGGACTTGATGATCTTGGAGGTCTCTTCCAACCTTAATGATTCTATGATTCTATAATCTGACTTTATTAAAAAAAAAAAATCTACTAGCTACGTAATTTTAAAATACTGTCTATGTATTATGTATCTCTTCTGCCAGGTCTTTGCTAATTGATCACTTAATTTGCACTGCTGTTGCAGTCCGATATTTTACTGTGATGTGGCAAGGGTTGTAGCTCAGGTGGGGGCTGAGGGTGAGAGCTGCCCTGGACTGGGGTAGGTCCTGCTGTAGCCTCCCCACAGGCTGTTGGGGGCCTCTCCCTACGGCCTTGGGGCATGGGGGACACTCTGAGCCCCAGCAGCCAGGTCTGACCTCCCGGAGGGACAAGGGTGCTCTCAGCACCCTTACAGGTAGCTCTAAAAGGAGACATATCGGGCATCAGGTATTAAAGACCAGTGATGGATTGATCCACCATTCCCTTCTTCCAGCATCTTGCCAACTTTTTCCCTGATGTGACCGAAAAACACTGGTACAGCACTGCTGTGTCACTCACGGTACAACACAGGATTGTGCTCATGTCCAAGCAGCTCTCCAGCACCTTACCAGTGTTATGGATCATGTTATGTCCCATTGAAGAGCTCCTAGGGCAGTTTGGAGATCACAAACAGACAACTAGGTCAATCATTGCTCACATCTCTTGACAAGTAAGTGGCACTCAGTTCATATGTCCTCATCAGAACTCGAAACTCAGGTAGGATTACCTCTTTTTTTTAATCATAGTCACTATTTCAGGATCTAGCTATATACAGCTGCTCTGTAGGTTCTGTGACATTCATGACCCACCTCCTCCAAACTTCTCAGAATCCCATCCCATATCTACTAAAGAAGATTTCTGATCCAGGAATTTCACATGTTATGCTACATACCCAGCACGAGCACTAATATTTCATAGCATGCAATCACTGAGGTGATTTTTGGGACGTGCTGATGTGCAGTGAAATATCCTCATCCATTCTTTTCTAACATCCACCTTGGATGCTGACAGCAACAATCAGCAGCTTCATTCATGTGCTGCCTCTTATGAAGAATATGTACAAATGGACCCAGAATAGAAAGTGCACTGTCAGACTCCTCTATAGACAAGGTTTATTAAACACAGTGTGGACATAAACAGAGCTGCCTCTCTCCTTTCACCCCTCTTTACTCTGCATTTTGCACTTTGAGAAGGAGAGATGGTGTTGTCTCTCAGCAGAAGGTAAGTGCCTGCTCTCATTGGAGTCAGAGGCAAACCTTACACTGGGAGCAATCCTAGCCCTCTTGAAATGTATGAGAATAAAAAGGTGCCAGCAAAGTTGCAGAGGGTGAAACTCTGCTGCCAACTCAAGACTGTATCAAAAAGGCATTTGGCCCTTTTGAGTCTGTTCAAAGTTTTGTCAAGGCTAACAGAAAAGGTCTCTTGTTTCCATGCTCAGTCTAGCATTTATTTTGCCAATCAATAGTTCAAGGCATGAACCTTTCACAGACAATGTCTGTGGTCAGTGGCTAATAATCCCCTGTTGCTGTTGGCTGAGGTGAGCACCAAATTCATGCAGACACAGATGTCCAAGGTGGGCAGTGAAATAGCATTACCTGCTGCAAAGGCATGTTATTGGTAAGGTAAGATAGCATGAACACTGGATTGGTGTTAACCTTGAAAAAACACAGGCATGAACAGGAAACCTGTAGTTGTTAAGGAATTAGACTAGACTCACTGTGTAATGGTACATAGGGATTTGTCAATAAATTAATTATAGACAAGCCTTTGGTAATAGAGTCTTTTGACTATAATGTAGAAATCTGGAGCTGAAATAAGAAAACAGTTTGCTAGGTCCACTAGAAATCTCTCTCAGAGCTGAGCTATTTATCTATCACATGTTGGGTGTTTTGGTGTAACTTAGAAAGGATGAGCTTTCTTGGCTTGGTTCAGTCTCTGACTGGCATTCTCCTGCAGAGACATCCTCAGACCACTCACACCAGTCTCTTGCTCTGCAGAAGGTGGCAGCAGTAGCTATTTGTGTGATAATCCCTACTATGAACCAAATGGATGTGGAAGCACTGATAAACAAGATTAGCTCCACCATATGACATCAAATACATTACTCCTCAAAACTGAATCAATATGTTGACTGTGAGACTCTTGCGGTCATAACTCCATCCCTGGCATGCTCCTGTGTTTGTGGACAGCTCAGCACTATGGCAGCAGGCTGAGTTGGCTGACTCCATCATCTTCTCTACGCTGTCACTACAGACTGTCCTTGCAAGAGTGTTCAGATATCTGTCTCCAACATAAGAGTTTTATTGGCAAGAAGGATGCACAGAAAAACTGAATAATTCATAAGAAAATCTTCCAAAAATATGTTGGTTGGATATCAGAAATGGGTCTACCCCCAAAAATCAAAATACTTTTTTGAAGTGCAAAGATAAAACGTTTTCTTAGAAATGTTTCTGCAGTGCCTTGTGGGAGGTGACTCCCTGATTCTTCACAGTCCACTTCTCCTCTGCAGACAATCTCTTTAGAGCAAACTCTGACTCCCATGAGGCATCATAAACCTGTTCTCTTGGGGATTGTGCATTATGGGAGCTGACAGTCAGCGATGCAGTCAGTTGGAAGCAGAGAAGACCTAGAGAAGAAGGGTACACTGCATTTGGACACCATCAAACATAACTGCCATAAAGGATTTTCACATTAAAAATATTTTGGTTTGACAGGGAGCTTGTTTTGGAGACAATATCAAAATTATCCATCTGAAATAGAAATATTTTGTAAAGTGCTTCTGTTAAAAAGTCAGTTTTCCAAAGAAAAAACTGTTTTGCTGGAGATTTTCTGGGCAGAACAACAATTTATCAGCACCAAAGATGATCTTAGGCTGCCCTAGTGTTTAACATGAAAAAAATCATTCTATCACCTGCTCAAAATAACTTCTAAACCTAATATGCAAGAGCAGCTTAATTTTACCAAAAGACAGGTGGTTCAAGGATAGAGTTCATAAGTATTTGATGAAAACTGTTGGGTAGAGAGAGGTAAGAGACTCAAAGTATTTCTACCACCATGGCAAAAGGCACCTTAATGTCACCTTTTTACCCACACTGAGAGAGGAAAGCCAGAGCTACTTAGTACAGGTACTGCCTCCATGTCCAAGCATTCATAATTTTGAATGGACATCCTATTCACCCAGAAAACCTGTAGAGGAATCAGGAAGGAGTTAGAAGCCCTGTGAGCTGCACAGGGAGAATGTTAAGAGCACAGATACAAAGAAAATCAGGCTTCATATTCCCTGCTGTTACAAGGGTGGACCATTCTTCCTCCATCAGGTATGCAGTTGGTAGCTCAATGTCCTGGGTGTTGTGCATGCTGGAATGAAGGATTCATAACCATGAAACGCTTTTCAATACTGCCATTAATATAAGAAGTTGGGTCATGCAGTTTTTATAGCAAAGGCATTAGACAAACTGCAGAGCAGGAAAAGGAATAAATTATAAGTTTTCTGAAGTTTCTGAGATGCAAAGTCATGTGTTATGAATTCTTCATAAAGATGTCTCTTCATAGAGATGTCTCTACTAGCCATCTTCTGTTTTATTTCTAGCTGCAACACTTAGTTGCTGTGAGAAATGAATGAACATGTTAGCCAGGAATTTCCAAAGCAATGAGTCAGTTAAGACTGGCAAAGGAGAGAGGATGAGGAGAAATAGCTCCTTCTCCATTAGTATCACCTGGCTCAGAGTGCCTACTCCAAGCTACATGATTGGGTAGAAATGCCAGCACACACATTGCTCTCCATCTTCCTTTTCCCCACTATCTACAGTCCAGACACATCCATCTGACAGGTTTCCATTTTTAAGTTCCCTGGTCAATTAATTGGCACATTCCTTTAGACCTCTCAGCTCTGGCGTGCACAGATGCCAGTTATTTTTAGAAATCTGAACTGCTGCTTTTCATGAATAGACATTTCACATTTTAAGAAAAACTGCCACAGTTGTTTTGCCTTCAAGAATATATATCACCAGAAACTAAAATTTTGTTTTTGCAGCTTTTTGTTTGCATTGCATGGGTCAACTGCAGAATGGTCAAAGGCTCTGACATTTGATATAAAATCAGTACACACATTCAAAACAAGGTGAGAGAGCAGGACATTTCCTTATCATCCTGGCAGAGAGGCCTTTCCTGGTGATATGTTCAGAATTATCAGGCATGTCTCTGTGTTTCTTCATCTCCTTTCTCTCTGACTTTGAGTTCCATCTCAGGGGAAAAAAATTAACATTTACCAACAGCATCTTTTAGGAATTTACTTCTTGACATTAGGGAGATTTATTAGCCCAGAACCTCTGATGTGCTCAGACTCCGACTGTGCATAAAAAGAGGTGTTCATTCTCCAGGCATGTCAGTCTGGCACCTTTCACCAGTGCTACATTCACAGAGAAAAGAAACATGAAATTATAATTCTAAACCAGCAAGGGGCCAAATACAAAATGCCCTCTCTTTCTCAACATATTGACTTCTTAAGCATTTCCCCTGTTACCATTCCTAGCTTAATGTGTGGGGGAAAGACAGCAGAAGCTTTAGAAAGCTGCAAAAAGGAGTGAACTCTGTGGGTCACTTATTGCTTCTCTGAGTTTGTATCTGACCATAACTCCAGTGGAGGAGAAGCTGAACTCCTAATAATCCCATCCAAAACAGAGCTGAACTAAAATAATATTGCATGTAGTCTGGTCTCTACATCTTCCCACTGAACTTTTTTCCCTTTTTAAAAATGGGGTTATGTTTCCCCTTTTCCAGTCAGTGGGAACTTCACCGAACTGCCACGACTTCTCAAATACGACGGATAGTGGCTTAGCAACTTCATCCACCAGCTCCTTCAGGACCCCCAGATGGATCTCATCGGGTCCCATGGACTTGTGCACCTTCAGGTCCCTTAGATGGTCTTGAACCTGATGTTCTTCCACAGTGGGCAGCTCTTCATTCTCCCAGTCCCTGCCTTTGCCTTCTGCGTCTTGGGCAGTGAGGCTCGAGCACTTGTTGGTAAAGACCAAGGCAAAAAAATCATTGAGTACCTCTGCCTTCTCCATATCCTGGGGAACCAGGTGTCCCATTTCATTCCAGAGAGGGCCCCCATTTTCCCTTGTTTTCCTTTTATTCCCGATGTACCTATAGAATCTTCTCTTGTTGCCCTTGATGTCCCTGGCCAGATTTAATTCTATCAGGGCTTATTATGAACTATTAGGAACCGATTTTTTTTTTTTTTTTTTCATTTAACATGGATTTAGCTCCTACTTCTCTTTTCCAAGAATGAACTCACAGTTTTTACCATACTCCTGAGCCGAGGTCCTAGCATACTACCTTACTTTTTTGTCATTCTTTTTAAGAACTGTGCTTCCAAATTGGACGGTCAACACAGCCCTGAACGAAGCCTACAGATATTTCTCAATTTATTACGTAGATATAAAGGATCTTGTGAGTCCTTTTCCTATGGATTCTACTGGGAATCATTTACTCTAGGCATCCTTGCTTCTAAGTAGGTTTAAATTATGCTTCATTTGAGTTAGCTCTGCAATGTCAACAGAGCCATGTAGGACAGAGATGGAGTTTATGGCTCACATTTTAACAGCATGGCAAATTAAAAAGTGCTTCAACTCACACCTAGTCCTGTTGAAACTTCCCTGCTGATGGAGTGATGTATTGCAGGGGAGGTTTGGCCCAAACTGAGAGCATCTGACCTGGAAATCAACAAGCAGCTGCAAAACGTGGAATCTGCATGGGTATTTTCATGTTCATTTTCCCTTAGGCAAGAGATTACAATTTTAGAAGCACCCAAGACTATACCTATATGATATAAAGCAGTGCAGCATGAAGATACCTGAGCAAGTGCTGAACAAACAAGCTTTATTGTGGAGCTCCACTGTGACTAATTAACACAGCTAGAAGTAGCTATATTGGTCTGGGCAAACTGCCATGCAAACCTACTATACTGCTTTTTGTATCCAAGCAAATTACTTTAGAGCTACCTAAGGCAGCTGGAATGCAATAGACTTTAAGAGATGGAAGAGCCTTAGTCCCACAAATTATTAGAGATGCAAGGCTCCCAAAAACCTAAGTCACCCCTGAATTCTATTTTAAAGTAGCAATAAGCTTAAGGGAACAAGCCACTTCAGGAAATTGGTCTCTACACAATCTTTATTTAGTAAATTCTCACTGTATTATCCACTAAAATTATTCAATCATCTTGTCTGATTTAGATAAAGGTTGCCTGTGCTTAAGGAGTATGAAAAGAAATAACCCCTAAGAAGCCCAGAGAAAGGGGATTCCTTCATTTTAAAGGTTACTAGTATGATTAGAATCATGAGTCATAGAATAGTTTGTGTTGGAAGGGACCTCTAAAGGTCATCTAGTCCAACCCCCCTGCCATGGGCAGGGACATCTTCAACTACATCAGGTTGCTCAGAGCCCCCTCCAACCTGACCTGGAATGTTTCCAGGCATGGGGCATCCACCACCTCTCTGG
>NW_008824544.1:3925878-3946742 GCF_000699105.1 Pygoscelis adeliae | reverse complement strand
GCCCTTGGTGAAGCCATGCTGGCTGTCTCGAATCACCTGCCTGTTCTCCATGTGCCTTAGCATAGCTTCCAGGAGGATCTGTTCCATGACCTTCCCAGGCACAGGGGTGAGACTGACTGGCCTGTAGTTCCCCAGGTCTTCTTTTTTTCCCTTTTTAAAACTGGGGGTGATGTTTCCCCTTCTCCAGTCAGTGGGAACTTCACTGGACTGCCACGACTTCCCAAATATGATGG
This sequence comes from Pygoscelis adeliae, assembly GCF_000699105.1. Lineage (NCBI taxonomy): Eukaryota > Metazoa > Chordata > Aves > Sphenisciformes > Spheniscidae > Pygoscelis > Pygoscelis adeliae. Next base: position 3,946,509 of record NW_008824544.1, on the reverse strand, counting down.
ATAGTGGCTTAGCAACTTCATCCACCAGCTCCTTCAGGACCTGCGGATGGATCTCATCGGGTCCCATGGACTTGTGGACCTTCAGGTGCCTTAGATGGTCTCGCACTTGATGTTCTCCCACAGTGGGCGGCTCTTCATTCTTTTTAAGGGCAATGTTATTCCTCTTAACTTTTATCTTCCAATATCTTTATCTTTCCAAGTAGCAAAGAAACTGCCTCCTGTAATAGGCTGAAGAAGGTGACATTTATTATCTTTGAAACTTTAGTGATTGTAGGTTTCATGAGCGCTCCTGGAGGAATGTTTATCATCAAAAGTAGCTGAGACAATGCAAGTTGTTCAGTGGATCCTTATGTGGGAGTATGTTCAGAAGAATTGTGCATTGAAGCTTACAAATATGAGGAGCTGTTTTAATAAAACAGCAGATATAAGAACTACTGAGGGAGGAGAAGGGATCTGGCTGTCTCCTTTCTGCCAAGATACTGTCAACCAACATTAACAACTCCTATTTCAAATCACAATATTTCAATGAAAGGACTAATCACTACCCATGCACAGCTGTGTGAGACTGTGTTAACCTAGAGGACTGATCATACCTTGGAAGCAGTTCCCACCAGCCATTCAGGCCATGAGGACTCTGCTGGAGTGGCGAGCAAAGGTGCTGCAGGTAACCAGTTGCTGGTTTCTGAGAAATGAAGCCATAGCTGCTGGGATCTGATCCAAGACCCTCACTTAATTTGATAAAAACTTTCCAGTGTTATTGCTATCACTTACAGTTTCTGTTACTATAATGCATAGCAGTTGCATTCAAACCACTAATATAAGTGCCTGACTTAAACTTTCCAGCATGTTTCAGAGAACAGTGATTTATTTATTTATGCTTGTTTTCTGGAGCTGACAGATCTGGCTCTTTATATAATAAATGATGACAAGACACGGCAGATACCAGAGGCATCTAGGTAACATACATCTCCCCTAATTTTAAACATCTAGATATTTTTCATATTCAGAAGAGGAAAAAAAAAAACCAACAAAAAAAACCCCACATTGAGAGTGATTCATCTTTCCTACTATAGATCTCTGTCTTAGAATGGGGTGAATCCTATCCCCAGCGTAAACAGTCTACCTAACTTGGGTAGCATGACTATTTCTCTGCTTCAGGCTTTCCAGCACATTAAGTCATCAAAACCACCACAGTAGCTTTGATACCAATGCTAGGTCTCTTTCTTAAGTTACTGAGATAGGAAACATGGTCATGGACAATGATCTCAGCGTGATAAGTGCTGTAAAGACACTTACGAGCGTACAATACAAAATGTAAGGCAGGAATCAGTAGATGGACAGGAGAATGCAGAGTAGCAACAGATCCTATTAATTAATATGATGGGACGTTATCAGAGCACATAAACAATGTAACTACAGTCAACCTTTGTGTGCATCATGACAGAGGCCAGTTTTAAGAAGGATTATAAAACAGCTTTGCAGATGTTCAATGTGTCAGAATATCCAGAGCACCTGGGAATGGAAGGCAAGCCTGCTGTGGTCATTCCTTTGAGTGTGTACATAAGCAAGATAAAAATCAAGCCACAAAAGATCTAAGGACTTTTTGCTTCCCCTCAGCATTTTTGTGCCTTCCAAAGCAATATGTGTAACAGTAACATCACATTAATTTGGAAAAAAATAGACAGGCTTCACAAGGTTTCTGTGCCCTAAAGCAGATATATTTTTTCAATTATATCAGTCTAATAAAAACCCTATAAACATTGTTTCTTTGGTAGCCATAATCTAGAATAGTTACACCACCACTGGTGTTACTTAACATTAGATATTATCAAACTGTTGTTCATAAAAGATATTTATGAGCCCTGAAACAAAGAATTTGAGTGTTTTTAAGGAAATATTTTATTTTTCTGTTTACTGCAAAGTCATCGTTAGGGAACAAAATGTCAGATTGATACAGATGTTGGAAGGGTTGAGCTATGTTATTTTACTGCTGATAAATAAAACATCATTTGTGCTCTAAATACAGCTTTTGTCATTAAATGTTGGTATTTTCCAAACATTTTACTTTATGGTTCATGAAAGCACTAAAAGAAGCACCAGTGTCTGCTTCTTTCCTAGATTTGTTTGACTTAAAGACTAGTGAGGGACCTATAATATTTTCAAGATCTAATATTTTTACAGCTACTATTTGTAACCATTTCTAATGAATTTCTCCTGAGGTTCCCAATTTGGGACAGTTGGGGGGGGGGGGGGGTGGCTGGGTTTGTTTTTTTTAAGAAGCTTGCTTGCAAGGTATATTTTTTCCACCTATCAATTGCAGTTGTAACTGAATCTCAACGATGACACCAATCTTATTTTTCTTAGGTAAAAAGAAACATTAAAATGATGCCTAAGGGCAGCAGGGCATAGTTGAAGTAGAGTATCATGATAAATACATAGTTGCTAGCTGAGTAACAGTGAGTATAGTGTTGTGTTTCCTCTTGACAAGCAATTTCGGGAAACTGATGTCTATTCTAAAAGATCATGGTCCAAGATTTCAGCTGGTGTAAAGGAGCGTTTTCACAAAGTTCAGTGGAGTGGTTAAGACCATTCAAGAAGCTGGCAGTTTACTATTGGACATTTTTTGCTATCCCTCAGTTTCATGTCCTAAGTGTTCATTTCCTGGTAACACCTCAGTAAATGTCATACTCCTGAGTATTTGCCTGAAGATATGCCTACACAGCAGTGCTTGTTCCTGGAGTACAGACTCTGATGTGTAACAAACAGGGTGCCCTATAACATAACACAGGAGCAGGGAATATAGCCTTTACCTGTAGCCAGATGAATGAGCATGGCACCTTTCCTTCTGCCTCTGTGTGAGTAGGCATTTCCAGGCTGGGTATCATAATCAAGATTTAAGTGTTTGAGGGTAACTTCATTCCATTTATACCAAAAGGCAAAGGGAGTGCAGACGGAAAGCAGGCTCTTTTCTCTGTAACCCACAGTGTCAGGAATGTATAATAAGCTTTAATGTTTAAAACAACAGTTTTCCAGCTCCATTATAATTGGAAAAATACAGGTAAATTCTGTGAATAAGAGCTCTGCTTGTAGAAGTCTTTTCTATTAACCACCCAATATCACCACAATATCGCTGGCTTTCCATAGCTAGTGATTTGTGTTTTCATACCATACACCAAACTCTAGATGCAACTTTTATGTCTGAATGTGAAATTACAGGCATTTTCAATTTGTTTTGACTTTGTTTATCAACATACATTATCCTGGATAATTCTAAGGTCAGTATGAAGGATTCTAATGGTCAAAAACATAAAGCAAGCCCAATTTTCTTCTAGTGGAGCTTCTCTGAGTTCGGCTACAAAAGAACTCCCCAAAGTGTCACATCGTTGGTAACAGGAAAAAATAAATTGTTTCTGAGCCAAATATGCATTCAGCAATAGTTGGATTATGCACTAGTTGAAGTGCTAGCAGACAATAAAACGTGACTGCAAACAATTACTTCAGCCTTATCTTTCAAAAGATCACAAAGTCAAAATGCAGTTTCTTCCAAACAAATAAAGAATGCATTTATAGCAAAATACACTCTCTAGTGATGACGTACAGTCAGCCGTAACCCCAACTATGTGCCAGACTCCATTCTTTTTTTCAAGGAAATCTGTGGGTTGCTTATAAACATACTGAACCAAAATATTTAGGTTATCACTTGAAAGGGTCCCTCCACTGAGATTAATCCAGGAAAGTTAAAAGCATAGAGGTTGTTCTACAAATATATGTGTATGTGTCTATAAATATTCCAGCATTTCCTGTAATTAGTGTTGCTCGGTGCTCCCTGTTTTAGGATTTTTTATTAGTTGCTCATAACTTTCCTAATCATTTTAATTAAGAATTTTTCCATGCTGGTATTATCCAGGCAGACTCAGAACTAGCTTTTTTGAATCAAAAGAGCTAAGGCTTTCCTGAGAATACTGTTGTTCAGTATTAGGAAAAAAAATATGGGGATCATTTATTCTTAGAAAGATTAGATAGCTCTAGGATGTTTTGTGGAGGGATTTGAAATTTGGGCCCTTCTACTCAGTGTGTGTAAGAAAATCTACAAAGAGATGAGCAAATTACAAGCCTTGGGGAAAAAAAAAATCTCAGTTCATGGATGCTTAAGAGACATTATTCTGAGCCTAGCAACTGAAATTAGCAATAGTACTCTCCCTCCCCTGAGCATGCTTCAGTCCCATCAAGGCCCATAAGTGCTTGGGTGTCACATCCATCATTTCCCACACAGCAAACAAGTATGCCCCAGACAGTACCCATATCTTTCACCAGACAGTTTCTTCTTCACTCTGCTTTGAGATTTTCCTCTTTTTTTACCTTCTCACATCTCTGAGCCCCAACTCAAGCCTGTTCTCAGATTATGGACGCATCCAGTACTGACCTACCCTTGCACTTCTTTCTGCTTCCTGATCTCTTGGGCCAGACTTTTTCCCTGGACAATTGCCATCATTCTCCCTTCTCCTAGTGCCTTAAGGTCTTTCTTATTTGTACTTTGATGCTAACTCTTATTCCCTTTGATCTGCAGTCCTTAGCCATACTGCCCAAATACGTTCCATATTCCAGATTCTCATGCTGTGCCCATGTTGTACACCAACAAATGGGCTTGCAATGTTTTCCAAACTGTCTCACTGCCTGAACCTCCATCCCTTCATGGCTCGGCTCTTTGTCCACTTTACACACCCTACCAGTCCCCGCATCCACCTACAGTCAATCAGTTCCAGTCTCTCCTCCACATGCCCAGTCCCACCAGATCTTGTGACCCAATATACTCATCTGGCTCTTAGGTTTTTTAAAATTTTTCTCCTTTATTCTGCCTGAGTCCAAAAAGGGTTATTGATAGTATGGAAGACTTAGGCTTTCTGACTAGCATTTAACAAGAATGTAAGCAACTGCTTTTGTCAGCAGAGATGATGGGTAAATTTAATACCAAATGGTGTTACCAGGCCCACCACATACTCGCAGAGTTGTGTTTCTGTATGTGTAAACACACATGCATGCACATATACAAACAAATACACTGTTATATATATGCAAATGTTTTCTTCAAAATACTTCCAGTAGAAGAAGCTTTATCTGTCTAGAAAGATGCAGCTGCCACTTGCTCTGGATTTGTTGATACACTAGAGCTCTTTGGCATTGCTCCACTGATGCAGAGAATCACAAATGCTGCTTATACCAGTTTACAGCTGCTTTCCATCATCTGAGATGCACCACAGAGAAAGCTCATACCAGCAGATCTGGTCTTAACTTTATTTTCAGACATTTACAACCCTGATCAGTCTGTCCTTGCCCCAGTTATCCTTATGTAAATGGTCTTTAGATTTTAGATGATGAGACAGATTTGCACTGCAATGTTTCACTCTGGAAAGTGAAACTTGTCCAAGAACAAGTTTCCTTGGAACACTCCTGGCTGAAATTATCCTGCCCCACAAAATATTATGAAGCATTTTCAGATCAGTATTTTCTTATTAAGAATAGGTTTTTTCTTCTGATAACTTGTAGGAGGTATTAACAGCAAACTCAGAAGAGATGGGTATGAAAATCGTGGGGAAGTACAGTATTAACTAAGTTTGGAGACTGAATGATGGCCCTCAGTCATGTAGGTTTGCACCTACATCATGAAAACCATGGGATATATAATAGGTATCTAAATGGAATCTGTGTAGATATTCACTCTGAGTACCACTGAGAGTTTCATTTATTAGCACGCTGAGAATATATCTGATAGAGAAAATGCTATCCAAGTATTACTGTATGCAGCCTTAATGTCACCAGTCTATGCTAACATCTGATCTTTTCCAACAGCTGAATGAAACTCTGCTTTTGTATAAACTAATTTGGGAATTACCAGAGTTTCAAAATAGGGAATTGCTAGATGATAAAAGATACTCACCTGATGTCCTTCATAATATTAAACTCTTTAGAACTTAAATTTCTGAGAACAGCTATTTGATTTAAATCTCTCTAGTTTATGAAGTTTGAAGTAATGTTCTGTTTAAAGATTGAAATTATGACTGAAATGAATTTATTTAAATGAAAATTAGCATTTTCTGTGGTTATATTTCTGCTTGCAGTTGAATGAATTCTCTTCTCCTTGGATTGGTGTAAGTCAAAACTAACTCTGCAGATGTTGTTCCAGTGTATGATGAGACTATGAGACTAGAATCGAGTCAAGGTAAGTTAAACAGAGGTATTAGTGAAATAGACTATGAAGCATCCCACTTCTTTTGCAGTATTTTGTTTTCAATAAAATCCAGTGTATTGATGATAAAAACACTATTATTTGTTTTGTTATCCTGAAGCTTCACATAACAGTCATCAGCCAGTTAGACTGACATAGACAGTCACAGTTACATGATCACAGAATCACAGAATGGTTGAAGTTCGAAGGGAGCTCTGGAGGTCATCTTGTCCAAAACCCCTGCTCAAGCAGGGCCACACAGAGCCAGTTGCCCAGGACCATGTCTAGACATTTTTTTGATATCCCCAGGGACAGAGACTCCACAACCTCCCTGGGCGACCTGTGCCAGTGCTCAGTCATCCTCACAGTTAAAAAGTGTTTCCTGATGTTCAGAGGGAACCTCCTGTGTTTCAGTTTGTGCCTATTGCCTCTCGTCCTAGCCTTGGGTTAACCCTTGGCTGTCCACCAGGTGCCCATCAAGCTGCTCAACCACTCCCCCTCCATCAGAAGGACAGGGGGAGAAAATACAATGAAAAAGCTCATAGATTGAGATAAGGACAGGGAGATCACTTACCATTTACCATCAGGGGCAAAACAGACTCAGCTTGGGGAAACTAAATTTATTGTCAATTAATCAGAGTAGGATAGTGACAAATAAAAACAAACCTAAAAACACCTTCCCCCCACCTCTTCCTTCTTCCCAGGCTCAACTTCACTTCTGACTCTTCTACCTCCTCCCCCCAAGCAGCACAGGGGGATGGGAAATGGGACTTACCATCAATTCATCACACATTGTCTCTGCTGCTCCTTCCTCCTCATGCTCTTCCCCTGCTTCACTGTGGGGTCCCACCCACAGGATACTGTCCTTCACAAACTTCTCCAATATGGGTCCCTCCCAGAGGCTGCAGTTCTTCATGAACTGCTCCAGCATGGGTCCTTTCCACAGGGTGCAGTCCTTCAGGAACAGACTGCTGAAGCATGGGTGCCCTGCGGGGTCACAGGTCCTGACAGAACCCTGCTCCTGCGTGGGCTTCTCTCCATGGGCCATAGTTCCTATGGGCCATAGTTCCTGCCAGGAGCCTGCTCCAGTGCAGGCTTCCCATGGACTACAACTTGGCACATCCACCTGCTCCAGCATAGGGTCCTCCATGGGCTGCAGAGTGGATATCTACTCCACTTTGGACCTCCATGGGCTGCAGGGGGACAGCCTGCCTCACCATGGTCTTCACCACGGGCTGCAGGGAAATCTCTGCGCCTCCTCATAGGAGAGATGCTCCAGTCCCTTAATTATCTTTGTAGCCCTTCGTTGGACTCTCTCCAGTATGTCCATGTCTCTCTCATACTGGGGAGCCCAGAACTGGACACAGTACTCCAGATGTGGCCTCACCAGTGCTGAGTAGAGGGGAAGGATCACTTCCCTTGACCTCCTGGCAATACTTTGTCTAATGCAGCCCAGGATACCATTTGCCTTCTTTGCAGCAAGGGCACATTGCTGGCTCGTGTTCAACTTGGTGTCCACCAGGACCCCCAGGTCCTTTTTTCCAAAGCTGTTTTCCGGCTGAGTGGCCCCCAGCATGTACTGGTGCATGGGGTTGCTCCTCCCCAGGTGCAAGACTTTGCTCTTCTTGTTGAACTGCATGAGGTTCCTGTCGGCCCGTTTCTCCAGCCTCTGGGCCTGATCGTTCAGCCAGTTTTTAATCCACCTCACCGTCTGCTCATTCTGCCCATACATCAACAGCTTCTCTAAAAGGATCTTAGGGGAGACATTGTCAAAGACCTTAATGAAGTCCAGGTAGACAATACCCACTGCTCTCCCCTCGTCTACCAGGCCAGTCACTTCATCATACAAGTTTATCAAGTTGGTCAAGCATGACTTCCACTTGGTGAAGCCATGCTGCCTACTCCTGATGATTTTCTCATCCTTACTGTGCCTGGAAAAGGTTTCCAGGTTTAGCTGCGGTCCTAAAACCTAAATTCAGCAAAGATCTCAGGAAGCTAAAATCTGTACAAATGAACTTTGAGCAAAAGCATAAGAGTGCACAGCTCTGTCTATACCTTCCTATTAAGTCATAACAATTCAGAGACTTATATGCTGTGTAATTCAAGCACTCATCCAATCCAAACATCTACATGAAAGGACAATTCCAAAACATCCCACACTTAAGAAAATAGAAGTTGGGAGAGTTAGATCTAATTAGGACTAAATATATATCACAAAGGCAACTGAAGGGGGATATGTTAACTTAGTGTTTATAATAGTTTCATCCCACATTGAACATATTTAAACTCTGCTCTTTTCACTTCCATTGAGCCAAGTGCTGTGCAAACATATTGAAAGACATCAGGTAGCATTTCTGAATATGACTGCAACTTAATAACCTGCAGTCCAGTTTTACCATAAAACTTTGGGCCTGGCATTTGAATAGGTTTTTAGTATTCACTGAGCTGCAGAAATTTGCCCAAAACATCCTGCTGTAAGAATGAAACCTACAGGGCTGAATGTGCCAGCCTTCCTAGGGTTTGTAACTTCTGAGCAGCCAGCTTTGTTAAAATATCCAGGTGGACTGTACCGCTGAGTTATGGCTCAAAGCCATGAGACAGGCTCCCAGGATCTGAGAGTCTGGAGCAGTTAGCAAAAAAGGCATTTCAGGTTTCAGTAGGTTTGCAGCAACTGAAGCTTTCTGCAATTCAGTCTAAAAACCTAGCTCCGTTCAAGTATTTTCGGTTTCCAGGGTCAACACCCCAGGTCCTTGAAAGCCTTCTCCAGAGCTGTAAGCCTCAGTAGCCATTGCGGAGATTGTGTGAAATTTGATGTTCTTGATTGTTTTGCAGCTCTTACTACTGCTGTGGAACTGACAAAAACGTCAGGCAGACACCATGTAGGCTTAGTCCCACCCTGCGTCAGCCTAAGTCCTAAATAAGAAAGAAAGAAAAAAAAAAGTGAAAGAAGGAAAAAAGTTACTTCTTCTGAAGCAGAATTTCACTGGCTGCAGCAGTCCTTAGTGGGACTGAGGGTCTCAATGAAACCCCTATGGAGGTGGTCTTTTACCTGGTAGTCTAGAAACTGTATATGGAGACATGAGAGACACCTCAACACAAATTCCATTTCTTTGTGAATAGATATTGATCCGCATCCCTGAAGTAAGCTTTAAGCATCACTTCTGAGGCAAGTAGGGAGAGCACTTCAGTCAAGAAGTGCTTTACCTGCCTGGGTCAAAGACTCCTCCCAACTTTTTATTTCCATCTCAGTCATCCTTTAATGCTCCCATGTGCAGAAACCTTCAGAAAGAGCAGTTCAGAGATCCCTTTGCTGATACTTCTCTCTCCTCTGCCTCCAAAAGCAGAAGCCTGGTGGTTATATATATTCCTCATACATGACAGCTACAAGTTCATCTCTCTCAGAGCGGAGGCATTTGAGCCTAAACAGCTTTTCTACACCTCATCTGAATACAATCAAGTTATTGGGAAACCAGAAACACTCCTTTCTTGCTGCTTATCCGTATATTGGGGGCATGTAAGGACTGCTGCCACACTGGGCTAGGTTAGAGGTAGGCGCTTTTCTTGTTACTCCAGGTAGTGCTTAGCCATGAGATTCAGAGTTCTTCCCAGCACTGTCAGTGTTTCACTGGTTTTTCGTATGCTGAGTACCACAAATATGTGGGCTTGACAGACTCTTCCAGTAGGAAGTTGATCTATCAATGACTTCAATCATCCACTGGTTTAAGAACATGGGATCTTAAGTTTAATATCTTGGTCATAGGTATCAGAGCACCTAATGGTTTTATATCTAGACACATGTGCCATTTTGGAAGTTAACTTCTGGATGGTGTAAATCTTACTGAAAGTCACTAGGGTTTGTTTTCCTAAATGCTTCAATCACATTTAAATACACTCTAGACTTCTAAATCATCTTGGCATGTCTAAAAATTTTGCTGAGGAGCTTTGTGAAATATATGATGTGTATTTAAAAATGGCAGTGCGGAAGAATTTGCTGAAGCCATAAATCCGTCCAAGTTTCAGAATCTAAGAACATTGTTATCGACTAGCTAGGCAGAATAAAACTTAAATGCCAACATTCCACCACAAAAACCAAGACACCTTCAAATCCAGCTATTTACAATTAATTCCAGATGTGTTCTGTTAAGAATAAAGTTGGAAAGGAGACAAATCCCATATGTAGGTCACTTTGCTTGCAGCTCTTTGTTAAAATGAGAATGCTGGTTTTCACATGTAGCATTAAATTTGAACAAATATATTGATCATAGGACTGCAGTATAACCAGAAGAATATGCTGAATTCCTCTGTGGAGAAGAGTTAGCTAGTACTGCAGCATTTCTCCTCTTAGTCTAAAGGTATGACAAATCTCTTCTTGGCAGCAATACTGTGAACCATCAAGTGAATCCATTGCTCAAGGAGATTACTTCGATTCAGAGAAGTCCCAGAAGGAGCCATGCAACTTCAAGGCATATGCTTGTGACTTCACAGCTCTAAGAGAAAAGCTGATGCTGGTCAGTCCTCACAGACAGCGCTTACAGTATTTATTTACTGAACAGCTAGATATTTCCCTATCCCCACTCTTACAACTAGTATCAGATTCAATCCGTATAAGCACAAATGGCCTAATAAAACACTTCATGGGACATAGAGAATTGAGCACGGTTATCTGAGATGTCAAAAGGTCATAAATACAAAACAGGGTTCATAAAATAGAACCAAAAATCCTGCAAGCAGTAATATGTTTCTTTTTCACTATCATCATAATCATTTCCTATGGCTGAGCATTTTACTTTGTTTTGTATTCTGGGATTTTCATTTTCTAACCCCACCCTCCTTATTCTGCTCCCCTGGTGTGTAATGCTCTAAATTCAATCTGGTTTTGTTCATTTTAACTATGTGGGAAGTCTGTAGAATTCCCTAATTTAATTGCTTTGCTGATGATGCAGCCCTGGAATAATGGACCTTTACTCACTTGGGCTAAGAGGAGCAGTCTGGTTCCATCAGACACGCCAGCTCCCATTCGCCTCTTGCTTGCACCAGGCTCTTGTCAGCATAATCCCATTGGTCTGACTTTTTCCTGGTTTACACAGACGCAAATTAGTATTACCCAGAGGAAAAAAAAAGAAAAAAAAAGACAACCTTAGCAAATCACTTATTTGCCCTACACAAAAGAGGTTTTCAGAGATCCAAACCATCACTTTTACAACATTCATGTCTGGGGAAAAAAAAAAAAAAAAAAAAACCAACTCTTCAGAACATTGAAATATTTTGTTTTGACATTTCCACAATAACATGTTATTATCTGGGAGGCAAGATTTAGAAAAATAAGTACTAATAACAAAACCGGAGCCCATTTTCCCAGTTTTTGTGTACACCTCAGATACTGGAATATCCTACAGCGTGTGGAAAGTCCGCATCCAAACTGATTCTTACCTGACTTGGAATATGGACAGGACTTCTTTGGATCTCAGTTTACACCACTCAAGCCTCAAAGAAATTTGAGTCTTCTTAGATAAATATGTCCTCTATTTCAAGCCAAGAGAAAACCCCTTTGGCACAACAAATGGCATCTGAGTTCCCTTATTCAAGCTAAGATTTTTCTTTTTTTTTTTTGCCCTTTTATCTTATTTTTACACAATAACCTACAGAGCCAACTATTTGCACAATTCTAATTAGGACTAACTACAAGGAAGCCAGAGGGCAGAAAGAAGTGTGTTAAGTAAATTCAGTTACTCCTGATTAACACAGACATAAGTGAGAAGACAATCAGGCACTCCACTTTTAACACTTCTGTCATTTGCATCCATGAATTAAAAGAAGTCAAGTACCAATAGCCAGATCCCATGTTTCTGTAACTCAGCAAATATCCACTGAGCTTTGCAAATTTGCACCACCTGTGGTTCTGTCCCAACTATTTAAGCCAGTTAGCACCGTACTATGTGTGCTTGTTCTTCCATAGTCTTCACTTCTGATTTGTTCTAGGAAGTGATGTGCCACACACCTGTCTTGAGAACATCCTCTGGCAATGGCCCTGCTTCTGTTTGAACCACCAGTATGTTTCACCTGACCCTTCCATTCATCTTTAAGTAAATATTATATCCTGATGGGTTTGAATCCCTGGATAAAATTTCTAGTGTGACAGTGTTTGCTTGATCTTATGTATTCAGTGACTATTCTAAGAAGCTGTGGTGTTATTTTGTTTTCTTTCTTACAGGGTTTCAATTATTTTCAATGAAATCATTAGGCATAAGGGTATAAAATATTCACATAGAGCTTTCTTAAATGAAACTTTCACTTTAGTCTTAAAGTATCTATTTCTTTGTGTAATCCGTGGTGTACATAGATGATTTATTGGACATCCATGACTTTTTAAAGACTTATATGTGAACTAACATCTTAAAAACAATACTGCACAGAAAAGCTTATAATTCAAGTTCTCAGATAAAAGCAGTCATCCTTTGGCAATTCACTTCCACTGCCATGGTTGGGTACCCAGAAGACAGATACCCATACTTCTCTGTACCCAGTTTCTGCTCAGGGCAGCAAAGGGGAAAAGCCCCCCCCAGGGTAGTCACAGCCCTCTGCCTGAATGGATTGGTGTCATCCAGCATGAACTAAGAAACACCAACAGACTCTTAAACTGGCTAAAAGTATGAAGATCTGCATTGTGCCCATCTCTTACCTCCACCCCTCCCATCAAATTGTGAGGGCAGGAAGCAACTCTGTTAATCTACGCCAGCTGAAAGCTGGCCATAATTTGAAAATCCCTTGTAGGTCAGCAAGAATCAGAATCCAGATCTGTTCCTGCATTTGAGCAAGGAAATGTCTGACAAGCTTTATGAGCCAGTACGTTTGTTTCAGAACCTGTGTTTGTCCTAACCTCTCCTCTCTGGGCAGTACTCTGGTCCACAGGGGATTTCAGTCCATTTAAAATAAGGGCAGCAGGATCAAGCCCCAGCTGAAGATGGGTCAGACTCTGGGTCTTATATGCATAAACAGTACTATTTTCTTTGCATAGGAGTGTGGGAAAATTGCAGTCCCCAAGTTCAGGCAGATTTATGAACCTCTCCTTCCTTCACCCAGGAAGCCAAAAAGAAAAAACTGGGGAAGGACCAGCTATCAGCTTAGACCAAAATGAACTACTCCTAAGCAAGGAGCTGAAAGAAAGAAGTGCCAGACTAGCCATGTAAGATTTGAAGAGTCAATATTCAGGAGGGGAGAAGGCAAATGTCACATCTTAAGTCCTACGAAATATTACTGTTCCTTAATGATAAAGATATCTCCCCAGATCTAATTCCACCATCTCAAATGGGGTTGCTCTTAACTCAAAAATGGTGTGGATAAGGTCAGAATAAGGACAGGTTTATTACACTTGCTTAAGTCTGGAGTCCAGTCAGGATAAGCTCATAGGTCTTTGCTGCTTCTAAACTTTTTTTTCCTCTTCAAGTGATTTTGTTGTATGTTCCTTGCACACTCCTCTCAAGTTAGCAAGCTTTGGCTAGAATAACAATAATTAATGGGAGTAAAGAGAAAATCAGACATAGCTCACCTGTAGTTCAAAAACATAACCAATAGGTAACTAAATACTAGTCTAAATGATGCAGATAGGTAGTCAAAGGAACTGTATCCAGACACAGCACTGGGAAGTGAATACACATCATCCCTCCCAGGAACAATGTTGATGTGCACATCATCAAAATGTCTGTTACAGAGTTAGCACAGTCAGATTTCAGAAAGGAAGAGGATGAAGCTATGTTTATTTTGTTCTTATCTCTATTATGCTTTGTTCTGCATCAACAATAACCCCCTATTGCTTTTGTATTCCAGATGCAATAAACTGTTTTTGTGAAAGATTAGTACCTCAACTTTGCTTCTGCATTTGATCAGCCAGAGCAGCTGTTCATTATTTTGTGTATTTCAAGGCGGCAGAGATTATCACTTAAATAGACATTAAGACTTGTGGTGGGGTGAGTAATTACTTCAGCTGTTGGAAAACAGATTTGTTTGCTCTCTTAAAATATTATAAAATGTTCAAATGTTTCTTTGACAAATGTGCTGTTTTGACAGCATGCTCTATTGCTTCAGTTTAGTGTATAGGAAGTAGTTACCACCCTTCTGCTGGTCTGGTAGGTGTCAGAGGCTTGCAGGAAAATCCAGATGTTGATTTTAATAGAAGTCAAGACTCCTGCCATAGAGAACACTGTACTAGGACTCCAAAATCCAGATCTTATTCCTGGCTCTGTGTGTTACTTTGTATGAGTAACACAGGTCTGGGTATTCTAATATATTGCCCAATTAAAGGAATTTTGGAGAATCTAAAGTTTAATCTCACTGTGCCCCATATCTCTCCAAAATAGGATAACAGTTTCCTTTAAGAGTTAGCTGCAAACTTCAAACTTGAAAATCAGCATCTTTTACTGGTTGACATACCATGACCTCTCTTACATAGGAAAGCAAATTAGATGATCATGATGAAAACTTCTGGGTTTGAAATCTGTTCATCTAATTGCCGGTGAAGTGCTTAGATACCGAGGCAGTTATTTGTCTTCCTGGCCATAATATTAAAGAACATAAATTGATAAAAATGCAAGTTTGTCATCAGATGTGGCCAGAGAGTGAAAACAAAACCCTACTCCATAAAAGTTTTCAAAAGTTAAGGGTCTGGTGTGTTCTGGTTCCAGTATTCACTAAGGTCACAGGTCTCCAAATGGCAGGGTTCTGTTCATTTCCAATTCATGAAGGTTGAAAGTGCAGTTGAAAACACTTGTTTAGAAATTGTGTTGACTGAAGACAATCTTCTTGCTCCCAAACCTTATGGTCACCCAACTAAGTACAGAAACACTGTTCACTGTTATAACAGAAGCCCTGTTGCCTGCTCATGTTGCGCTGCCTGTGTACTTATAGAAAAAGAGAAAGATAGTTTCTACCCTGCTAATTTTCTAAAGACTAAGATCAGCTAACGACAGCTGTTTTACTGAGAAATTAAGGGCAAATCAGGCTGATAAAGATAGGCACCTTGTGAGATTTTCAGTTGTGCATATGTGGAGGCACGTAAAGTACATAAACCTGAGTGAAATCAAGGAGGCAAAAATACTTTAAGCTAGTAGACTTGAAAATCTTGCTGGAACATATATTTACTTTTAGGGGTCTGAACGCCTTTGAAGATCTGGTCCAAGACCAGGTTTGTGACAGAACAAGGACTATGTGTCTCCTGTGTCACATCAAGCATCTTACCCACTATCAAGTGGACTATCACATAATGACTATAAGGCACAATATTTTGTTAAAGGAGGTTATGAAAGTGTCATGGAGAAAAGGGAAAAATAAAGTTCTTGTTACAATGCAAATCCTCACTGATCACTTTCCTGGGTCAGGAAGTCTAAAAGAAGCTACTCAGAAAATTTGGCAACATCCACTTGAGCCTTCCTAGCTCTCAGCACCTGGGGGTCAGAAATACCCTGTTTGGTAGGTTTCCTTCTAATACCTTCCTTGTCCCTGTTCATAAACTGCCAGCCAAGGGGCAGGGATAACACATCCAAACCCCAACCCTTTCTGGCAGCGTGGTGTGATGAGGTGAAATGAATTGAGTTTATCACACATCTCTGCATTTTTCTTCTCTTGCTTATACAGCGAGGCAGCTGAGTTTGCAGATGTCCCCCTTTGCGTGCTAGCGTATGGCTGGAAGGTCAGTAGAAAGTCCCTACTGGAGTTTTGTTCTGGCATAACTGACCTTCAAAAGCATAGGGAATCCCATCATATTGAACATTACAAGTCAGATTGGGGAATGTATCACCTGGGCAAAATAGCCTCGGGGACCACCCATCTTTCTGTCTATTCCTTCTCTGAGATCATAAATCAAATGCAGACTTCTACTCCTGTCTCTGAGTAATATGTTAGGACCTGTTTTAAAATATATTGAGCATTTATATTCATGAGGGATTGAAATCTGGTCAATGTAAATTATAAATTCCCCAATAATGTTATTTCCTCTCTTAACTCATTGCTATATCTCTGAGAAGATTTCATGGCACAGTTCCTTTCAAAGCTCTTTAATTTACATTCCATGAGCAGAACGCATCCTGCCATTCAGTGCATCCTCTAGGTTTCATGTACCTTGAAAAGTCCAAGTCCATCCTAACATGCAATTCACTTCTCACCATGGTAAAGTATTTGTTTATTTAAGTGCAATTTAAGTTTCTCTATCATTCTGGAATCATCAAGTTAGCTTTATCTGAAGAAATTGTGAGCTTGCAATGAAGTATTAGTAGCTATCCTATAATTAATACCGTTTTGTCAACACAGGACTTGACAGGAATGGTTTTGCTGCAATGTCATTCTTATTTCCTCTTTTTTATTTAAATAAAAATCATTAATTCAGAACCTCATATCTGAATAATCCCTGGCGCATAGGATGCTAATTTGAAAATACCACAAATTAAACTGGTTTTTTTTGCCCATTTATTGGTTGGCTTGTTGCATTAACAAGAAAACTGATAAGTTTGATAACTTTCATGAAAATGAAAGGGAGCTATTATTATTTTGCTACAGCGCTAATGGTAGTGCCACTTTAAACTAAACTAAAGCATACTACATGCTAAGTGACATGCTTGGTAGGGAGCATATCAAGCAATGGAAGAGAATTCTTATTTATTAGGACAACATTAGCATTTTATGCTACAGAGATTGATTACCCAACCCTGATTTATTTGCTTCTTGCCTGCTATGCAGTGTTCTCCTTTAGGTTCTTCTATAATTCCCTATTTCCCAACAGTAATAATGATTATTTGATTCAATGACAGATTATGTAGCCTGTATGTAATCAAGAGCTGGTAGCAATTACATTCCAAATTTAAAGGCTTTTAAAAAGATGTTTACATGGTAGATTTAAAATAATATAGATTAAGTGTCATGGTTTTCCTCCCTGAGAACCAAGTGACGGGTTCTTGTTTGTGTTTTGATTCTGTAAAGAATCCACTATCATGCATATCATGCACATTTTATTGATGAATTATTAAGTCAGCTTCTCCCTTGTTAAAATCACAAAGTTCTTTTGCCCTCATTAACACTGTCCAGGTGTGAATTAGGAAGCAATTCTGCCTAGGGTGTACTCCCACATAAATGTAACTCACTTGTGTAATTCCATTAATTGTGACTTTTGACTTCACACTGGTAGAAGTTAGAGGGGAATTCACCCTGGAGACTTCCCTGGGTAGGTTATCTGTCACCAAAAACTCCATTGTTCCCTGGCCTCTAGCTGCTGCTCCAGAATGATATGGGCCTGCAGTAGTTCCTGTGTCTTACAGGCATGCAAGTAACTCAGACATTCTAGGGTATCTCAAATGACAATCCAAGCCTGCATTTAGGTGACTGACATACCCCAGGTGTCTACATTCAGGACAGTTGTCTCATCTCCTGTTTTAGTCAAAGAAGGTCAAATCAAAATAGTCTGTAAGGTCTACAGAATGAGTCTTCCCATCATTAAGTTCTGCAAAAGGTCAGAAAAATGCCATTCAAGAGCTTATCTCCTCCCTATAAACAGCCTGCACAGTCAGGTGTAGCCATCCATGCTGTAAGCACTGTAAGCTCCCACCCTTCCTGCATGGGATGTTGCTGACTGTAAGTATAGCAAATATGACCTCAGGTAGTACAGTTCATCTCAAGAGTGAAGGAGCTGATGTAATCTCACACTGGTGAGTGTTTAGAGAAATAACACTTCAGGCTTTGGAAAAAAGCTCAGGAAATAGGGGTTTAGGTCCTGGTTCTGTCAGAGACTTTGTATGAAATCTCTTCAACAGAACAGGGGATTATTCATACACAAAAATTTAGAGTCAAAAGTGTCAAGAAACAATTTTACAGATAAACTGGTGTGCTGGTTTTTGCGCACAGCCTTTTTTCTGCTGGGCAGCATGGGGAACAGCTGCCACTAAGAGCCATTAACTATAAATGAAGCGGAAGACAGGACAAAGTAGAAATATTTTGTAATTTGAAGTAGCATGGTTTGTGGTTGCAGCCTGAGTTGAGGTGGTGTGGCCTCTCTATTCTAGCATTAGGATCAAAAAAAGGTCCTAAAATAGGGTGAAGGAGTGCAGTAACCTCCTCCTTATCTTGTTTGTTGTTTAGATGTCATTTTTAAGTGGCCTGGTTTGATTTAAGCATGGTAGATCCTGACTGCAGGCAGAAACAGAAACCAATGAACTTCTGAGGTCACTTTGGAGCTTTTTCTCTGCAGTGCCAGGACGGTTTGGTAGTTGTACTTGCACTTTCCTTTCATACTAGAAAGATTTGGTTGATTTAGTTTCCTTGAGATACCTTCTTGTCTGACTTACCCTCATATACAGTTGTGTCTAAAAGGCTAAGTTGAACTTTTCTTACATGTGAAAACTAAAAGTCAAGCTGCTTCTGTGCAACAGCACCTAAAGACTGTTTACTTACAAAATACCTAGGTGCTTAAATGTTATATGTACTTTGAAACTCTTCTGCTTAGCCTCTGGGCCAAATCTAGGAAAATGTTTAGATGCCTGCATTCCCTCTGAGAGAAACAGAAATTAGGCATATAAGTACTTTGCTGTATCCATCTCTGTGCCTGATCCAGTGATTTATATAAAAGGAGCCATTTCTTCAGTGTTCTTCCACATTTTGCCTCCCTTCCATAGAAGTCTGATAACTGTGTTCTCAGGCAATCCACAGGGAATCGAACCACAAGCATCCAAGGCTTAAGTGTAAAGTACTAGCTAGATCTTGAAGGCACTTTCTGGCCGAGTTGGATCATCTTGGGACAGACAAGAAAGGAAAACTCGCCCCAGGTAATTTTGTAAGGTAATTGTTATCTGCATTTGTTTTTCTGTGTGGTCGTATTATAACACCTCACCCAGCTAGAGTTGTCATTTTAATGTGACTTCTCTACACCATACCAAAATGCACATAATAAGAAATTACAGTTCTTCTCTCTGTCTGCTACGCTTGTTATCAACAGTCTGGCTGATTAGCAGTGTGAACTTGCACAGCACAGAAAATACACTGGTTGTGCTTCTTTCTGGGGAAACCATAATTGTTTGGAAAGATATCAGCTTGTAAATTTTATGTTTTATGTGTATGACTTTACATTGTTATTCAGTGGAGGAAAGAACAGAAGGGGGAACAGGAGGGTCTCCTCTTACCCCCTAAAACACTAAAGAAAAAATGTTGTCTAGAATTTTCAAATACCCAATGCTTTGCTTAATGATATCTGAGGATTCATTGATTACACTGGCTCATCAATCAAACAGAAATGAGGTGCTCAAGAGCACTCCTACTTTTTAAGTATTTGTAGTGCTAATCTCACCATCCAAACAAAAGCATGGGATGGAAAAAAGACTGAGAAAAAAAAAGCTTTTCTGCCATAGTAATATAAGAAAGAGTGATTGTTCCCAGCATCAAAACAAGCTTCTGAGATCCTTTATGAAGTCCTGTTCTTCTACATCCTTTTATCTACAAGTAAATGTACCCCAGATGAAGAGTGTTGATTTAAACACATGCTTGGACAGAATGAATTGCTATAGAATAGTCTCTGTGAAAATGAGACAAAGGAACCGTGGGCAAGAGGAGAAGAATGAAGAGGTGAGGCTTGATGGAGAACAGAGAAGTTTAACAAAAGGTTATTATAACAAAACTGCCAGCCCCAGGGTTTCCAAAATCAGGAGGCAAAGCTCAAACATTTTATGGTTAAGAAATACTGAGTTCCTTTGCAGTTGCCTCCTTATCTTGGAACTACTAAAGAGGACACCAAAGTCCAAGACATCTATTCAGGCACTGGTGTAGTGATGTGTGAAAATTCAGCAGCTACTCTAACTGGGTGTATTTGGTTTGTGTGGCAAGGTTTTGGTAGCAGGGGGGCTACAGGGGTGGCTTCTGTGAGAAGCTGCTGGAAGCTTCCCCTATGTCTGATAGAGCCAATGCCAGCTGGCTCCAAGGTGGACCTGCCACTGGCCAAGGCCGAGCCCATCAGCGACAGTGGTAGAGCCTCTGCAATAACATATTTAAGAAGAGGAAAAAAAACCCTGCGCAACTGCAGCCAGAGAGAGGAGTGAGACTATGTGAGAGAAACAACTCTGCAGACACCAAGGTCAGTGAAGAAGGAGGGGGAGGAGGTGCTCCAGGTGCCGGAGCAGAGATTCCCCTGCAGCCCGTGGTGAAGACCATGGGGAGGCAGGCTGTCCCCCTGCAGCCCATGGAGGTCCACTGTGGAGCAGATATCCACTTGCAGCCCCTGAAAGACCCCACACCAGAGTAGGTGGATGCATCCAAAGGAGGCGGTGATCCTGTGGGAAGCCTGCGCTGAAGCAGGCTCCTGGCAGGACCTGTGGCCCCATGGAGAGAGGAGCCCAGGCTGGAGCAGGTTTTCTGGCAGGACTTGTGACCCCGTGGGGGACCCA
>NW_008824544.1:3912379-3925761 GCF_000699105.1 Pygoscelis adeliae | reverse complement strand
CACACTGGAGCAGGGGAATAGCGTGAGGAGTCTTCCCCCGAGGAGGAAGGAGCAGCAGAGACAACATGTGATGAAGTGACCACAACACCCATTCCCCATCCCCCTGTGTCACTGGTGGGGAGGAGGTAGAGAAAATTGAGAGTGAAGTTAAACCCAAGAAGAAGGGAGGGGTGGGGGGAAGGTGTTTTAGGATTTGGTTTTATTTCTCATTATCCTACTCTGATTTGATTGGTAATAGATTAAGTTAACTTTTTTCCCCAAGATGAGTCTTGTTTTGCCCATGATGGTAATTGGTGAGTGATCTCTCCCTGTCCTTATCTCAACCCATGAGCCTTTCGTTATATTTCCTCCCCTCTGTCTAGCTTAAGAGGGGGAGTGATAGTGCAGTTTTGGAAGGCACCTGGCATCCAGCCAGGGTCAACCCACCACACTGGGTTGGCTAGGCTTTCTATGCAGTCACTCAGAGCAAGGAAGATGACTCTGAAGAATGATCCAGAGAATGAATATGCTGAATGGAGCCACTAACCAATTAAAAAAACCAACAACAACAACAAAAACAAAACCCCAAAAAACCCTACACAACACAATAAAAACCCACAAAACAAACAAACAAAAAAACCCCCAAACAAACCCAAAACCCCCAAAACCCAGCTTACCAACCAAACCAAAACAAAAAATCCCACAAGACATGAGTTGAATGATTAGATAATAATTTTCTGCAGGTTGGATGCCTGACCAAGACCAGCCCTCAGCAATGCCTCCATGCAGGGTTCAGCCCAGTTCAGAGGTTTCACACCCAAGCTAAGGGACACTCCATCATTCTGTTAAAATGATGTTTCAAAGATGGAGACAGCACAACAAAAAGTGGCTTTGTAGCCAAACAGTGGGGGCACTCAGCTGCAAAGGAGCCATTTCTACTACTTCTCTGTCGGTTCTTTGGGGCAGAAAATGTATTTTGATCTGATTATGGGTAGGTCCCAGCTGAAGCAGTTCAGGGCTACCAAGATAGAGTTAATCCACAAAACAAGGGCAAATAATTTAAATACTAAAAAAAAAAAAAAAAAAAATATGGCAAGTGACTGATTCATAGCAAGAGATAAATTCAAGAAATATTTTGGGGATGAAGGCCGGAGGCTCTTTAAAGTCATGGAAATTAAAGCCAATGAACCTAAAAAGGCAGTCACTGGGAAGGACGGGGAGCCTGGCGGAGGCTGAGGGAACATAAAAGTCCTATCCCAGAGGTAAAATGGTGGATGAAAGGGAGAAGGAACAGGGCCTAAAAATATGGCAAGTCCTCTAAATGAATGTTTCTGTATAACCTGTCTAGGACAAATGATCATTTCCAGTGTGACAAAGCCTGAAATGATCACTACACACTGCTTCTCTGTCTTTTGTGTGTCCTATCCCAAATTAATGTATGGTCTATATCCTGTAATGGGAAAGTAACTGTTATTTTCCAGAAAGAAGTGGAAATATCACATCCCCAAACAAAGCATGAGCGAGCCCATTTCTAGAAACAGGGGCAGACCTGGCTGCCTGCCTCTGCAGGTTGCACCCACACAGAAAGCACTGATGCATATGAGTAATCCTGCAAACGTGAGCAGCCCCACAGTGTGTCCCGTACATAAGCGTTTGGAGGAATAAACTATTGTTACTGGGGATGGGGTCCATCTCTCCTAATTCTACAGGATAGACATCTTCACCTGAGCTGGTTGCCTGAGGCTGCCTTCAGAGGCAGTGGAAAGGAAAAGGCACGTTCAGAAGCCACTGCACCTTATCCTAAGGTAGACATACAGAAAGCAAGCTCAGGATGAGTAACTCACAGAAATATGTCTACATTATCACTATCTGTCTTTAATCAGATGAATCCCACCTATTCTGTCAGTGTCCTCAAACAGAAGCTCACAAACCAGAGACCCAAGGGGAAATCAGGCATTGTACCTGTCAACGGTGCAAGAGCTGCCGTCTCAATGTCTGCAGGATTTGCAGATGCAGAGGAAACACACCACAAGCTCCCTGTAACATGCATCAGTTGTGATAGGCTCTGGAGAAATGGATTTGTGAAAGGTCACAAGCAAAGCAGGTTTGGATCAGGCTTCATAGTTAAGGCAGGGAATGTTTAGCAAACAGATAATTATTTCATTGGTGCCAATTGGACTTAAGAAAGAGGTGGGTGCTGGCTTACTCCATACTGTGCAGCAGCTGCAGCAATGCAGGTTCCAGAGTTCCTTGCAGACACATCCAAAATGAGGGATTTTTAGCTGCAATGAGATGACGTTTTATGAATACCAGGGGAATCTGCATTAGATAACATCATAGTATATCTTCAAACCCCTAATCTCCATTTGCAAATCTCGTCCCCAAACCCCCAAAACACCTAAAATGAATTTTTTTTTAATAAGTCAAGGCCTTAAAAACTTAAATACTTAGAAACCTCCTATACTAAAGTAAGTGGTAAGTTTTATCAAAAAGTTGTAAATCTCTTTCTCATCATATAAACTTCCCTTCCACATTAAAAAGAGACATTAAGTATGAAAATGGAATGATTTAGGTAGGGGAGTGTGTGTTAAAAAACATAACTAGGGTAGAATGTGGCTCATGCTGGATCTCACTTTTTCTAGATCTGAGACAAGTGTAATTCTACAGACAGAGAAAAAATGAAGAATCCTCATTTAAAAGAAAGCCACTTTTGAGATGAGTTTTATTTTGCTGTGCTTGTTATGTTTTTATTAGGAGCATCTCAGAGGTTTACAGTATAATGTCTGAGAGAAATGGATTAGGAAACAGTGCAAAAGAAAGACTGCAAAGTTCATTTTATATGAAGTCACCAAATGGCTTTGCAATATATCCCATTCATATTGTATCACAGGTATGTATTTGACATAGGTATATATGCAGAAGTTTTAGCACTATAAGAAATAACATAAGATAAGCAGAGCTCATTCACAAAAATGTGTTTTTACTGAACGAATAGCTGTTGGCAACATTAAAATTTGAACATGAATGCATCATTCAGAGCAAAACAGTATACATGTCTGTGACAAAAATATTTTCTGCTCTGTCTAAGGTGAAAAGGACATAAATGAAAAATAAAAACCATACGATCTGTAGTTTTTATTTCCCCTTTCAATGTTATTTCCTCACATTTGCTAAAGGAATGCCTTCAGTCATATAGAAATGAATTTTAGGTTTAGTGTAGGTAAGGTTTTACAAATCCTAAAAAGGATGGGCTTTTTTTTTTTTTTTTGCAACTCCTTTTTTTAATTAGCCTTATAAATATGTAATTAAACTTTTTGCAGTCCAGACTTTTCAGCTTCCTGCTGGCACAGAAGGATTAAATACATGAGACTGACTAGGAAGCCACTCTATAAATCAAAGTGATCCCGGCGTGTCTGTTACCGCGGTCCTCTGCTGCCCCAAGGCAAAACAGCAGTAGGGATTTTCTTTTTTTTTTTTCCTAATCTTCTCAGTTTCCGTAAGTGACAGTGTTAGTAACACTGCAGGGGAAAGGGATGGTTTTGTGGCCATGCTGTGGCCACGTGAGCTGCAGAGCTGGGCACCATGGGGTTGCTACTGCATGGCATGAAGGGAGGATGAGCATTCATGGAGAAGGCTGCAGACCTCTCTGACCACCTCGCCATGTACATCCCCACGTCTGCAGGGCTTATTTTAGGGTTCAGACACAGACGTCAACTACAGCATTTACAGAGGTGTTCATGTGGTCAAATGTCTAGGGTGCACCTCTATTTGAGTTAGCCCCCAAGACTCATTTTACAATTAGCAGAGGGAAACAGGCAATTTAAGGATGTGAATCATCTAACACCCTACGTCTAAAAAGATATGTCTAAAATGGGTAAGATCAGTTACACTCCTTAAATAAAAAAAGAAAAGAAATGTTGTTTATCTCCATTGGCTATATAGTGATCCAAAAGTGGCTAATCCACTGTACCCATTTATGCCATAGGTGTTTCACACTCTTGAGGTCTAATTCTCAGTGCTATAATTCACAGTTGATGTGTCAGGTGAACACATTCATACTTAATTTCTGTGTCAGACAGACCTTTTTCATTCTGTCTCAGTTGCTTGGATTGTAATCTATGGCAAATCAAATCTTTCCTTTGCCTGTTTCATCAGTGGCAGTCTTTTATTGCTTCCTGCACCTATGGCCTCTGCAGCACCAACCTGAGGCAGCTGTACCTCAGCCATTCACTTTGCCTTAGCCCCACTCAGATGGGAGATGCCACACATGATTTGATACCTGCATTATCACACTGTACTTCCTTGTGTGTGCAATAATCACCTCTGAAGCCATGAGCTGCGGCTCTAAGCATTGCCACAAGGTTCATGAGTTGATGCACTTTTTAGGAAGAGCAGAAGGGAACCTTGGAAAGGATGTGGAGGATTAGCGTGACTCACTGTAGGGACACAAACCAACATCAGCATATATTGAGAGGCTGTGATACCAGTTATGAAGCTGCACTCACATGTTTTGCAGCGTGTCCCTCTTTGGAGCCATCCAACTTGAAATACAAGCACCACTGCATTGTACAAGCAATTGAATTTGTGTGGTTTGACTGAATATAACTGCAGAAAAGACAAGTCCCAGTAATACGTAAAGCATTTATTGTGGTGGCACCACATCTCAGCTAAGCCTTCTATGCACCATGTTTATTCATTATGTGTAACATATATATAACATATACTAATTATGCATAATGTTAGTTGTAACAATCCTTGTAATAACAAGCTTGAGAACTATTATAAACCGTAGCCTTAGGATTATATCAGCTGCGGCTCTGACTCCAGCTTTGTCCTTCCACATGCTTTCCTTCTAAGGCAATGTCATCTCTTTGACATATATTTCCAGCTGGAGATATTCTGGTCCCCTGTGGGAGAATCAGCATGTGCTTCAGAAATGCCTTTTCTCGGTTTCCTTGTGTTCATATACGTTTATGTGTTTAACTAGCTTTTTATTACTTTGACTGTGACTAGCAAGTTAGGAAAGTTAAAGTTATTCTGGCAGTAACCTCTGAACGTAGGGCTGTCTCAAGAACTTAGAAATATGTGTTTATATGTTATATACAGGTAGTTGTAACTTGGTGTTTGCAACAAATCTGCCAGGCCTGTTGTAAGTACCTGGTGCCAGTTTTCCTCTTCCTCTAGTTGAGCTATGTCAACAAGACCCATTATGTTGGAACCAGAGGGAAGCACCTTTTCTCTGCAGATATCCTCAAGCTTTTTTATTCATTAGCATGCACAGGTTTCCTTCAGGTCTGCCTAGCCTCAAGTAAAGAAAGTTAGTTGCAAGCTATGAAACCAACTAAGCCAACTTCATCTTTCTATTGCAGTGCAAAAATGACATATATTGATCAGTCTGATGTAATAAGTTAGACATTTCGCTTCCTGTTTTCCTTTTCGCCTCGCATAAAAGGAATTCCGGAAATATGAAACAGAGACAGAAGAAAAAAGGTCTTTTTTACTGCTAGTGTAATATCTCTGACACTCATTTTTTAGAAGTATGAGCAGAAAGGTGAGGGAGTCAGAAATTAAATAGCCAGTCCAATGAATGAGTGTTCTTTTGAGCAGGGTCAGCAAAGTATTTCCCATTTATTTTTCTGCAAGGTTTTCTACAGTGAGCCTTGACAGCCTCATAAGAACTGATGAAGTAAGCATGTGTCACTGGACCGATGGAAGAGGCACCTGGAAGTGTACTTTGAGATGCCACTAAATTGACCTTAGGAGTCCTGGCATCTACTGCACACTTGTACGAGTTGCTTCAAATGCCATCCAAATGGCCACAAATATCCCTGTGTTCACGAATGGTTGGGAAGCTCATCTTCAGCATAGCTTATTTACATTTTCCCCTCTTCTTCAGTGGATTGCCTATTGGTCTTAGAGATAGGGTTTAGGCAATTGCTTTATGATATATAAAATCGTCAGTGTCATGCATTAAACGGAAAAAGGTTTTGAGGTGAAAGGTGCAAAAAAAGCATAAAGACAAATAGCAATTTTTTTCTGTGCTACATGAGAAGAAAGCTGCCAGAGTTAAGGGGTCAATAAATAGTCCAGGTGTAGAAGAAGCACTGAAGGATGTTAAGACTATAACAGAAAACACAAATTATTTTTTTGCATCAGTGTTCACCATAGCCTTTCTTTACAGGTGACAAGTCTGAGGAACTGTCTCAAATCTCACTGTCAAGAGCAGGGATATATAAGAAAATGATAAAATGAACAATAAAAATTCGCCATGCCCAAGCGATAAAGGGATTCAGATATGAAACTGCTGACCTACTGCCTGTGGTCTGAACCTAATTCTTAAATCAGCCCTGTTACCAAAGGAATAGAATATGTCAGGTGTTGTTTAAAAGCATTTTGAGGGTGATCTGGAGAAATACAGATCAATAAATCTGCCTGTCATACCAGAAAATTGCTAAGAAAAATATGGCAAGGAATGGTATTAATTAATGTGTGGAAAAATCTATTTGGAATAGGTTCTTGAAATGGAGAAAGCCGTGCTGCACATGGCTGCAAGAGCACTTTGGAGCCCACAAGCAAACAGATACAGGTAACCTGTATCTGCATCTTTGCAACATTTTTGACAAATCTCCTGACAAAAGACTCTCAAGGAAACTTAGCAAAGACAAAAGGAGGTAGAAGGTGCCTGAAAATGAAGAAGCAAAGGGTAGGGATTCATGTTCAATTTTCATTATGAATGAAAAACTCCCAGTGAGTTCCTCAAATGTCTGTTCTGGGACCTATATTGCTTAACATAGTCTGGAAAGATCTGGAAAAATGATTGATTAATGAGACATGAGACTGTTACTTATATAAAGCCATATTCAGAATAGTAAAAAGTAAAACTAACAGCTACGAGGCACAAAAGGATCTCACAATATTGACTGACTGGACAATAAAATTGCAGATGAAAGTCACTGTCGATGAATGTGAAACACTGCAGATGAGACAAAAAATAACTCAAGCTATGCACATGATACAATGGACTCTAAATTAACGATTACTGCTTAGGATAGTTCTCTGAAAATGCCAGCTCAGCTGTCAAAACGACAAAGAAAATGTTAGGAATTGTTAGGAAGGAACAGAAAAAAAATAAAGAAAACCAATATCATCATTATGACACTGTAATAATAGGTATTTCTCCCACACCTTGAGGGCTCCAAACGGTGGTCTGCTGATCTCAGAAAAAGGTACTGTGAAGTTAAAAAGAGAATAGAGAAGGACAAAAATGTAGTCAGAAGTAAATCGTGGCCAAGGAAAACTAAGCTGGCTAGAATTTTTCAACTTTCATGCAGATGAGGGATATGGCAAATGTCTAAAGCCATGAACAGTGTGAAGAGGATGGGAAGGAAAAATTATTCGTGGTTTCTCAGAATACAGTAAATCAGAGTTCTCACTGAGGCGAGCTTAAAATGCGTAAAATGGAAGTTCATTTCACACACCGCTTAATTCAGTAAGGGCATTCCCCGCAGTAGGGTTTTGTAAAGGCAAACAGAATAATGGGATCAAAAGAAGATTAAAGTCCCTAAAGCACAGGTTACTGGAAGCCGTAAGTGGTATATCAAGAGAAAAAATTTCTGTTTTGTCCCGTCCCCATGTTTTTTTAAGCATCTGCTACTGACCATGACTAGACAGAAAATACTGTCCTGGATGGATATTTGGTGTGATCCATAATACTCTTCTTAGAAAGCTATTTCTGTTCCCAGGCCAGGCTCTGATAACTGTCACCACATAAGGTGTTTTTTCCACACTATAAGAAAGCTAACAGGGTATAATCTATCTAGTACCTGTACTTTGGGGATCTTCTCACTCTTCTTTTATTTCCGTCCTGAAACCCTTCCTCCACAATAGTCTAAAGTCCAGACCTTTTAGAGCATGCTGTAAAGTTAAGCCAAGTGAGGACATACTACAGTGAGAGGGTTTGATGTTGGTTGCCATTTATTACTTGGAAAATTAAGGGTTTTTCCTTCATTAAGCCTTTGCATGGAAAATTAGGATGTGTAAATGGAATTACTCTCATGTATCTGCAGTCAGACTATCTAGTACTGATGTGCAGCTTGGGCCTTATGACTACATAAGAGGCAACACTGGCAGCCCCCTCTAATAGGAAGTCTGAGCAAAGTCCATCTCTAGTAACTATCTGCAGGTTATTTCAGCCTTCCCTTATTTGGGAAGGAGGGAGGAAAGACCCACAGACATATGTCCTTATGAAGTTTGAAAATAACATATATTTGGCGAAGAGCCTGTAAGAGACAGAGACCAATAAAAGAGCAATCCACCTGTCCCCCTGCCTCAGTCTCACAGGAGTTGTGAAATTGGCTTTGCAGAATGAAGGTACCAATAAGCTTTGGATAACATGTGATCAGTACCCTGCTGATGTCAATTAGTATTTTAAACCAAATTCTCTTCATGATTTAATACGAAGTTGTTGAAGTCTGTTAGAACTCCAGGAACAATACCAGGTCTAACTACTGAGCTTTTCCCATCATGAAGCTCTGATTATAATGGCTTACAATTTTGCCAAAATTTAATTGTCAGGATGGACTTTTCCATGTTGATTGTCTCTATGCATAATTTCATACAAAAAGATTTAGTCACTTATAATAACGAGTCTAAGAAAACTATATTGCTTTCCCAGCCAAACTAGAATCCAATAAAACCCAACTGGGAGCACGGCCTTAAAATAAGGTGAGAAACAGCCATTATTTCAAGGTATAATGAGAACTATTCAGAAAGTGTATACCTCCTAAATGTGAAAAATCAGACACTCGGAAGCCACGAACATTTTCAGGTTGTAACGCCTATGTCCCATCTGTGAAATGGAAATCCAAAGCACCAGCCCTTATCTCAGAAAAGTAGTAAAACTAAATGGGGAAAAAAGATGAAGTCTGCAAAACACTTGAATGTTTTGCTGGAGAAGAAATGGACCATTCTCTCTCTAGCGCAGGGTAAGAATAGTGCACAGTATACAAGGCAGAGTCACTGAGCAATGCAGAGAAACAAAACTATTGACAAAGTCCTATTTCTTTATGGTGCTGAATGTGTCAGGATTCTCTGAAAAAGCAAAAAGACAGTATTAAACCAATTAAAGAGTGTATTAACATGCACATGCACAAGGGAGCTGAATTAAGATTCCACTGTCAATGTTAATTCTCATGTTTCCTAAATTCGGATTGCTTTGCAACCTTAAGTTATCCTCCTAACCACATTTACTGGTGTGCAATTTAAATAGAACAAGCTGAAGAAAAGCATACAGCTCTCTCAATTTGCCTGTGTTTCCTCTCTTTTCTTAAATTAGAGAGGACAATAGTGTTCTGACAAAAAAAAAAAAAAAAGAGGCATTCAAAAAAAGGTTGTAAAACAGCCCAAGTGCTATTTTCATCACCACCTGCTCAATTATATTTTGTGCTAGTAACAGTTTTCCAAGCACAGGTATGCCTTCCTTGTTGGAAAATGTTTTGTCTTTGTTAAGGGATAGTCAAGATCCTTAGCTTGTTACTGGTTTGTGGGGTTTTTTTCCTTTTTTTTTTTCCCCCAGTCTCATTTCCAGGAACTTCATTCCTTTTATTACAGCTTTCTAACTCTGAGTTCACTGTTCCTTTCAGGAGTGCTAGTAAAATTAAATGGTTGGGGAAAAGGAATAAATACCCAAAAACCAAAAACCAAACCACTACCAACAAAAATCCCAGCCAAGATATAATCCAGAATATCTTTCAGTAGACAAACACAATAAACTTCCTGTTTATAAATTTAGCCATTCATTTCTAACTAGTGGCAAAGCAGAATCTCAGCAGGACATTTAGACAGTAGAATATCCAGATGGATTCTCAGTGTGAAGGGAGGCTGAAATACACTCACTGACATAATAAAAACAGGGTTTTCAGGCTTGCAAAGCAATGGCATAGGGGCTGTGAGTAAATTTATTTCACAGGAAGCCCGTATCTTGAGCTAATGGGAAAATGTAGATCTTTTGCATTGCTCTGTATGTGGTAGGTCATAGATATGATAGGATTATAAAGGAAATGGATCTATGTGCCACAGCCCCTGACAGCACTGTGCTACATTTCTTGGCCTGTGCCCTAATTCAGAGTCACAAGCAATCCCTTCTATCAGCCAGTCAATGCTTTAAGTGGCTCACAGCTTGACTGTGTTGCATAACCCCCCAGGGGCAAGGCAAACTTGTCAATAATTCCTAAGCACCTTAAACAAAATATGTAAATGCAGTAATTCCTACAGAGAAGAGAGGTGGGGGAAGGGAAAGTGTTTCAGAAGAGAAGAAATGTTGTTAGGGGATTTTCAGGGGGGAGGAAGGAGTAGTTTGAAGAAGCCAGATTCCTAGCAGCTGAAATACTAATAAAGATAATAATAATGCACAGAAACGTAAAGGCGACTTAAGTCAAAAGCAAAATGTGTTAGGTGATTCTGGTATTTGGTACCCAATTATTCACACGGTAGGAAAAAGAGATTAACAGTCAGGATTTTGTAGAATGGGGTCATCTGCACGTATTAATTTAAAGAATATGGCAGAGACTGGAATGTGCTACTGTGCCATGCCCCCTCCCTTTACGAGGAAGACCCCTGCTCCTTCTGGGAAAAGCTAGTCTCCTCTCAGAAGACAAATATGACCTCCTGTATCACAGATGTAGGGGAGGATGGAGTGAGAAGATGCAGACTGATGGTGGACCTTGGCTCCAGAGTAATGAGCAATGGAAATTGGAGGTGGTTCAAAGTGTGCTGCACGTATCAGGAGTATGTTAGGCATAGCCTGTGCTATGCTCATCCCTGCACCTGCACAAACTGCAGTAGGATTTTGGCTAGGGAAGAGTTGTAGGGTGCAAGTGGAGTGTGCATACTTGTATATCTGGCAGGGACCTGGAGGGAGCCTTGCCTGTTCGTGTATTTGTATGAAGGAGCTCCACTTGGACGACAGCTGGGTGTCATGTGTGTGTCCGGCAGTATGTTGGGAAAACTGATTTTGAGAAAGAAGCAGAGGTGGAAAGAGGGCAGCTAGTTCTCACAGTGAACTGGAGTAGCTGATGAAGATGAACAACAACTGCTGTTTTCTGTTTTTTTCCATGGAAAAAGGTCTCTGCTGAGAAGGTGCAAGGAACCTTCGGTTAACTGGAGACATGGCCAACAGGCATGAGCAGGCAGCCAACTGTCTAAAGAATAAAAGGGAAGAAGGTGAGAAAGGCCGAGAGAAATTGTTTGAAGGAAATGGGAAAGTTGGCTGGAGAAAGGGCAGCTGAGGAGAAGGGATAGGTAGAAACACTGATGGTCATGGGAGGTGGAGGCAGAAGGGAGGATGCTGCTGCATGTGCGCAGACAGTGTTGAATGCAGTCGTCCTTCCACGTGCCGTGCCACACCACGTGAAGCCCAGGGTTTTGCTGTGTTGAGCTTTATACTCAGAGTTTCCACTGTCCTTGTGGCTGAGAAAGGCTCAGGCTACCCAAGAAAGGCCTGAGAATGTCATGGCATATTGTCCATGTTAGTGCTAGGCCAGTAGCCCTTCAGTCAGCTGAAAAAAGTCATCACTGGACATCTGACAGGAAACAACAATGCTGCTGAAGTCCCAGTGGGTGCCACAAGGATCAGCCATAAGAGGGTAAGCCTTGTTGGTAGTAATGTACATGGGGACTTTCTGCGCTATGTGTATTGACCTAAAATCTCTTCAAAACCACTTAACAATAACAAAAGAAGACATTCCATTTTGATGATGAGCTTCATGATGAAGTTAACCAACCAGCAATGTTAAGAGAGAAGAAAGTTCATACTTGTCCCAGGAGAAACTCACTAGATTGCCACTTCTTGGTACAGTGCATAATATTCCACAGCGAACCATGAAGCCCTTGAGTATGACAGAGTGACACCCCTTACATTTTTCATAGCTGCGGACCTCCTGTAGGAATTACCGGATGGGGACACATGTCCCTCTGAAAGCCCTGTGCCATTGGGCTGTTCCTTTGGAGTATGTCGGTATCATCTACAATTGGCAGGTAAGGATGAGCCAGACAGTGTGGGGCTTTGTAGATCTCTGCATCAATCGCTATGAACTTTTTGCCTTTGTATCTCCAAAGATGGAGACTGCCATGGCCATAGTGTTGTGAAGACACATCTAGACCCCTGTGGCTATCCTCCTGTTCCAACAAACCGG
This sequence comes from Pygoscelis adeliae, assembly GCF_000699105.1. Taxonomy (NCBI): domain Eukaryota; kingdom Metazoa; phylum Chordata; class Aves; order Sphenisciformes; family Spheniscidae; genus Pygoscelis; species Pygoscelis adeliae. Next base: position 3,913,591 of record NW_008824544.1, on the reverse strand, counting down.
TGTTTTACAGCCTGAGATTGGCAGACTCCCAGGAGAACATGATATCATCTCTAGGTGCTGCTGATGTATGCTTCAAACCACTGAGATATGCCAGGCTTGGTCCTGTGGTGATGACCACAACTGTTAGCTCAGGACAACTGCCACAGGATGGGATTATGCCCAGTCACACTCAAAGGAAGCAGCTGCAGAGCTGTTGGAAATCAGGTGGCAGGGAGCGATTCATTAGAAAAAACTCATTGATCCATGGCCTTAGACCCTGTCCATTTCTGTAAGGTCCCCAGGAAAGGAGGAAAGATCATAGACCTCATGAATTATTCAGGTAGGCTGGGCCCAATCCATAGATCACTCACTGGCTATACAGGCACACTTGTAATTTCTCTAAAGCATCGCTTTAGGCTTTAATCTGCAAATAACTTGAGCGTGTCTAAAAACAGCTGCTTATAGCAAATTAGGGAACCCTAGAAAGTGTTTTGCTGGAACAGTATTTTGCCATCAAATGTAAAATTGGAAAGTTCCCACATGTGCGATCTTGAAGCTCATGCTAAAATTCATGTAAGAAAAAGATACGCATCTGTTTATTTGTGGTGGTAAGCCTGTCAATTAATTGCATTCATGATTTTTATAAAAACAAATTCTGCTCATCAAAGCTTTCTATGAACTCAATTTGGTGTGATGTGGGAACTCAATTTGAAAGGAATCTATCTTTTAACTAGCTATAACTATTATTTCACTAACAGATAATTCACAAGGGCAAAATATTCCTATTTCAGAAACTTTTAATGCTGCTTTAACATCTTTGTGTCAGAGACAGAAAATAAATAAATAAATTTCATATTAAGACTCCTTCTTCAGATCCAGGTCAAAGACATTGAGGGCTGTTGATTGTTTTTGCAAAGCTGTCCCCTGGCAGAACTTATACTGCCTGATTGCTGTGTCTAACCATGGGTATATCTACAATCAAGTGTAGCGTAAGGCGCACAATTTAGCTTCAAGTGAGTAATTTGCCTAGTAACACCCAAACACAGCTTAGCACAGAGCTTCACTGAGATCTTTGGATTGCCCTGTACTGTACCACTGTGTGTACCCATAAGTCTGTTTGAAAACACGTGCCCGGTATGGGACTGCATCTTCACAACACCCTCCGGATGTAGCACGTGCTATCCCAAAAGGGAATTGAGGCACAGTTGTTTTCCCGACAAAACTACAGCTGGT
>NW_008824544.1:3910354-3912290 GCF_000699105.1 Pygoscelis adeliae | reverse complement strand
TTCCCTACAAAAATAAAGATGGTTCCAACAGAGTCATACACTGAAATACGGTCTCCAGAATCCTGCTTTGGGAAGACTGGGTAAGTTCTCTTGTGGGTAAAACGAGACCCCATTGTGCTAGGAGAACCAGCTGAGGAAGCGCACTGGCAGAAAGTGGGACTGAAACCCTTGTGCCTTCGCCTACAGCTTGGTCAGCTGGTCAGCTTTGTTTCCCTGCTTCTCAGTAGCCATAAATCAGGTGTAAATGCAAGTAGTAGCAGTGTTAGGGACCGTTACCAGACATTGCACAACAGCAGGCATGGAAAAAAAGTGAACGGTCAGTGCCAAGGATGCTTTTTGAAGCAAAGGCATGAATGACCAGGTCACCTCCTTGCCTCTAAGTGGCCTGCTGCAAATCATACAATATGTCTCAGCCAAATTCCACTTGGCGCCTGTGGTGACCAATTTCATACACAGTGGGTTTTATATCCTACCCAAGCAAAAAGTTACTTTCACACTCACTTTGAGCCATGACTGCTGTGTAGAAGGCAATACAGAATCAGATCCTTCCTTCCACTAGTCTTTCTTGGCAATCAGCCTGCAAGACTGTGAAAAAAAAGTATTCCAGATCTGTTTGTCAAATTGTGCTATGATTTAAAAGACATGGGACTGATTTCCTATTCATTCCAGTTTACCCTGATGTTACTGCAATGGCTCATGTACATTTTAATCCAATTTACAGTATGGTAAACCTGAGAGGAACTGGACTCTTTCAATTTGCTTCCTGCTTAACTTTGAAGTCCTTAATGAAACAGTTTAAAATGCACATCTTAGCAAATGTCCTTGGCTTCCAAGAAAAAAACTCTTATAAAATTAGCCAAGTAGCTCAAATGTAAAGGGTAGATCACAAAAGTAAGCAGATGTTAAATAACATAACATAAAATATTAAAAAACAGAAACAGATTTTTTTGTTTTATTTCATTTTACTTTGGCTTAATTCCCTACCAGAACCATGGCTGCTGAAACAATAGTGGCCCCATGTGAGTTGCTGGATTGCAGCTCCTGACTGCAGTGCCTCTTTCTTTGCTTTACCCGAGCACCGATGGTACACAAGTGGGGAGCTGGGCTGGGGGCAAGTCCGAAGGTGGGGGGAAGCATTCAGGGAGAAGTGGACGATGGCTTTCTCCCTGCTGAAGGGTCAGAGGTGAGAAATTCACAGTGTCCCAACCAGAGCTGTGATGGAAAGGGAGGTATTGGGGTTTTACGGACACCCTCTCCATACTACGCTTAACCGGCAGGAAGCAGCTGCTCGCTGTCCCCCATAGCAGAGAATGAGCAATGAAGCCACATGTAATACCAGCGGTGCCCCATGCAGCATGGCTTAAACTCACCCTTTCTGAAGTCAACGCATCCGCCCTCACTGACTGTTACAGCTCACTCACCTCATGGTGTTTAATTCTCTCTTTAGGACCACGACCTCCTGCAAACACTCCAGGTATGTAAACCTTTGGTTTTCAGACATCTATAACACAAAATGTTCTTTTTCCTTTTGCATCCAGCTTTGCTGCACTCTGGAGTGACCTTTCTCCAGTAACTATTTTTCTTCTGTCTTCCCATATGGGAGAGTTAGAATACAGAGAGGTAATGCAGAGAATACAGGTAATACAGATAGCATGTATAGGATATATATGTTTACTTATATACATCCATGTATAAACACATGTATTTGTATAGTTTGTATCTATAGCTCTCTCTATGTATACACAAACACATTCTTTTTCTAGGAAATGTAGAGCAGCAGCAAATTTATCAAGCCAGCTGGAAGAAAGAAGGCAGGAGGACGGTGATACAGCCCCCTGAACTGCCTCGGCTCTCCCGTCTGCTCTCCGTCCCCCCTGCCCGCTCCCGGCTTTTTCAGGATGCGACAAGTCGCAGTGCCAGAGCGCAGCATCCTCGG
>NW_008824544.1:3898786-3910257 GCF_000699105.1 Pygoscelis adeliae | reverse complement strand
CCCGTCCCCCCCCCCCCCCCTGTCCCCCCCCCGGGACGGGGCTGCGCTCCTGCCCGCGCTGCCGGCGCAGTTAAACAGCCGCGGGGAGCGGCGCGCCGCGCAGCCCCGCAGCATGGGGAAGGCGGCTCCCCTCCGCCCGAGGGCTCCCTGCCACAGCCCCGCTCCCGGCCGTGCCAAGAGCAATAGCCAGCTTCAAAGTTAGAACTACAAACGCAGTAAATGAACAAATGGTAGGCATAAGCCTCAGCCAGCCCCTCCGCGCAGCGCCGGCTGCAGAGCTATCGCACGCCCCGAGTGCCGGGAGAGGCAGTCTGCAAATGTCAGCCGGCTCTCGCTCCTTGTCTTTGCAACTCTAGGTCGCCTCCTAATTTAAAGCTTTGCACCAATCCCCTTTGCCCGGAAAGGAGAGGAAATCGAGAAAGATGCCAGGCTGCGAAAAGGGACCCCAGTTAACAGCGCTGGTGCCAGGCGCTGCCTGGCCAAGGAGAGCCAAAGTTGCTCAGAGGAACGGGAAGCGGGTGCTCCAGAGGAGAGGGGAAGGGAAGGGGATCATTGTTTGGTGATTGCAGTCTCCCCCTCCCGTTGTCCCCTTCTCTTCCTCCTCCCTCTCAGCCTTACTCCCGACTGCTTAGGAGGCCTTGATGGGTTTCCATCGGGATCCGATCCAAGGTGGGGGGGAGAAAGCGTGACTGTTCCCAGAGGAAGCAGCTCACACAAGTTTGGGGGGTGAGACTCCCCGGTGGATGTTTAACGAGCACATCGGGAGGCCCGCGATGCCCGGGAGCAGCTGGAGACCCTCGCTGGGACCTACCTTCATTGCACGGTAAGGAGCTGGGTAGGGGTATCCCGCGTCCTGGTCCCCACATCCCACATCCCGGTCTCTGCATCCTATGTCTCGGATCCGTGCATCCCGGTCCTCACATCCCTGCATCCCGCATCCCAGTCCTCACATCCCAGCCCTCTCATCCCAGTCCTCTCATCCCACACCCTGCAGCCTTGATCCCTGCATCCTGGGTCCCTGCAACCTGCACCCTCATCCTCCCCGCCCGACGAGATGCGGCTGCCGCCCCGGGGATTGCGGGTTGTGCAGCCGGGGAAAAAGTTTAGAGTGGCGGCTTGCAAAGAGGTTTGCTGACGGGAGAAGAAGGGGGGGCAAGGGCTTTCACACCTGCAGAGGGCAGGTAGGGTGCAGGGGGACCCCTGTAGTCCACAGCTGGGGGGGGCAGCAGGCACAAATGGGCTGGCTCGCCCAGAGCAAAGCAGCTGTGTCCAGATGTTGGCCAGAGGTTCCTGCTCCCACAGAGACAGCCTTTGGGGGTGAAGGGAGGAGATCTTAAGCTTGCCGTCCTATACCCTTCCTTAAGCTGTAGTGGAAAGTGCCAAGCCAGCAGCTGGGAGAGCCGTGCTGGGTACCCAGCCCATCTCCCTGGATCTGCTGCTGGGAGAGAGGGGGAGAGAGGCAGGGAACGTTAAAGAAACTGGAAGTGCTTTGCTTCTCCTGAGGTATCTCCCCTGCAGGGACCTGGCTCACTCCAGGATCCTAAAATTGGAAGACTTCAAAAAGAAAGGAGAAATTAGCAGGGACGATAGAGCTAATGTAAACTCTCCCTCATATATGCCTGTATAGCTATCTGTCCATGTGAGTATGCATCCAGCTGTATAGGTATATGTATGTGCTTCTGGAGTTGTTTGTGCCTGTGTGCCTTGCCTATGTTCCTATACCTCTGAGAGTGTATGTGTGCATATCTATGCTTGTGTTTGCTGGGATGCATATAGATGTATTATACATATAGATTCATAGGAATGTGTGTTTATTCCTAGACAAGGTTTATCTAAGTCTGTGTAGACCTAGAAGTGTGTGGGTATGTATCTTTCATCGGGTATGTATCTTTCATCTGTGTGTGTCAGGCATGCATATCTGCTGCGATACGCATATGGGTGTGAGAAAGTGTATTTCTATGCCAGTGTGTAGGTAAGATTCGGGTTGTCTGTTGGATTTTGGGGGCTTCCCCCCCCCCCAGGTTATCATACTGTCTCCGTGGATCATTTTAAGCATACATCCCTGTATTTCAGCAATCTTGATAAAAACCAAGCAGTTCTTGAAAATCTAGACATCTTACCGATACTGCATTGAAATAAACTAAGGATTTGCCGGTAGTTCATGAGTTCTTTGGCTTTTTCTCAGTTTATGCCACCTGCTGAAGATGATTTTAGTTCATTTTTTAAATAATTAATTCAGCTTAAAAAAATCTCCATCAGAAGACTGTGAAACAGAACAGCCTGGGACACAGACCGGTACCTATTTCAGCTTGCATAAATATATGTCTCAGGTTGATTAAATATGCATGAAAACAATTTGAAAAGGACATAACCCATCTGATCAAATACATATTTTAGGAAAATTACTTTTTTTCTTTTTCTTCAAATACACCTAAATCATTATGACTTCTTCTGCTGTTGTTTATGTTGATAAATGCAAGTATTACAAGAAAATGTATCTTCCCCAGTTATATTGGGGAAGATTGCACATTAAACTACTTTTATTCACACTTAGAGTAATAGAAAAATTGTACTTTTGTAATGTTCACTCTTTGAGTGAAATCAGTAACAATCCATACAAATCCTTCTTAATAAACTGATTACTTGAAGAACAATGGAAGCTAATTTGTCTTCTGCTAGAAGAATTCATACTTCAATTTCTGTGGCTCTCTTGCTTTTGGTTTTTTTTAAAGAATGATGCCATCCACTGCTACTCTCAATATTTCTGGTGTCCTGCATTATATATAAAACATAACATGCACTTCAAAATAGAAAATCCACCAATTGCTTTACTGTTCTGCAACTTAAAAACAAGCAAAATGGCATTGGTATCAAGTACATTAAAACCAGAATTTTGTCCAAGAGCTGAGATGCTTTTGTCTGGGTTACTTGTGCTGATGACCTACTTATAAGCTTCTACAAATAAAGTTTTTTAGGCAAATGTTGACACCTTGTCTAGGAGTAAGATTCTAATTTTATCATTGAAAGAGTGAATCTAAAGCAAGATGCAAGGGTAAAGTATCTTTCTGGATTCACTCAATGTTTTTATACTTAATTAAATTGTGACAAAGCAAAGTACTAAATCAGACTGGAAAGCCAAAAGAAAAGAAATACATTACAAATAGCGGTATCATTCAGTTCAGTTGCATGCATTATATAAGTGGAGCTGAACTGGGAAATGAAAGTGTAAGGAGGTGTACTGGCATTTAAAGAAAGAGCTATTCAGATGTTTTGTGCAAACACAACTCTCCCATGGAAGTGTCCTACAGAACGTAAATTATTCTGAAACTTGCAGAGTCCCGTATAGAATACTGTAAGACCTGAATGATGTGGTTTTAATGTCACTTATGCTGGGGTCAAACTGCAATTTTACCTTTAAACCTGGGGGGCTAAATTCTCTATTGGTCTACAAGAATTCAGTAGGGTCACATGAAGTGTGACTTGTTTCTTCCGACTTGTTGTACTATAGTTATTGATCAGTTAGTATGAATTTTTCTGGTTGATAAAATGCTAGGCATACTATCACTCTTAGGATGCCACAGAACAACACAGAGATGTTCAACACACTCCAGGATCAGACAGCATTATTGTTTGTGTGTGAATATGTATAACTATAGCAAGCTACATAAGCTCTTGTGAAGAAGATCATGTAATATTGACTGGCTTTTTTTCTGCTTGTTGATATAAAACTGACAGCTGGTTTAAAGCTTAATCAAGAACTTAGTCCAGGTCAGAGAGTTAAAGAGAAGATTATCTTCTTGCTCTCTACTACTGTGGAGAATAAGTTTGTGCTTTAATCTCTGGGTGGGTTGTATTTGCAATGGGGGGGTATCCACAGCCAACAAGAAGATGTGACCAGAAGGATGGTTAGCCACCCCGCCCCTGCACCCAGCGCTGAGTGTCCAGAGCACAGCTGTGGTGGACCGGGGCTCCAAAGGTGGCAGGGAAGGAGCATAGCCTTCGGCTAGTACCATCTTCCTAAATCTCTGCCTGTGACCGTTCCTGGCTATGAACTTAATAAGGCCAACTTTCACTGTGATAATCTAGCCCTAAACTGGCAGAAAAATCTGGGACACATTTCATCTTATGAAAATACAGATTGGCTTGAAAATCATGAGTTTATTTTAGTAGTAGGAGGAAAATGACAAAAAAAATAGGAATTCCTCCTTGGCACAATGATGTCTGGGAACAGCCTCAGTGTAATTGTCAGATATTTCCACTGAGACAAAAACACAGTTCATTGTTAGAAGTGTTTTAATTATTACAGATGAGTGCAATTGGTTCTTTTTTCAGGTAAGACCAGAATCCAGTGTGTGACCTAAATGAATTTGCTGGCTTATCTATTGTCTTATGAGGTTTTTTGACATTTTATTTCAGGGATGTTCAGTTTTTCAAAAATACTGCAAGGAATATGCTGTCTTCTTTCTAGTTGTCTTTCCAAAGCAATGCAGCAAATTTTCATAGAGGGTAAATTGTTATGAACCTATTAAAGTCAAAAAGAAGAGAATTTACTAGAGCTATAGCAAATGACACAAAAAAAGGCTGTAGAACTATATTGCTTTTATCTCATATTGGCCTTCTCAAATAAAAATGATGCAGCTGGAACTATTCTCATGCTATTGTTCATAGCTATACTGAGATTATGGGAATATTTATGTAGTTAGCAATTGTACTGCTTATATAGCAACATATGGGCTCCTCATGGAAATCAATAGGTTGTCTCAAAAACCTAAGTAGCAGTGTAGCAGCTTTTCCAAACCTTCTAAGACCCAACTTATCCGCATGCAAAGGCATAGGCTTAACCCCAGTTACTGAGGCAGTCTTCCTTCAGAGCGCTTTAAAGTCTAGCAAGTGGCTTGACCTTGATAATACTGTTGACCTTGACCTTGAAAGTCCCTTTCCCAGTACATCCAAAGGGATACAGGATGATGACCAAGTATATAAACTATATCAAATATGCATCAAGCAAGGTGTGTACAGAGGGAATTGTTGATGAACATTTCATGGGTGAAATGGGAACTTGGAGCAGACTTTTGGTGGATGCTGTGAGACCTTGAAATTCTCCATTAGAAAAGTGAATAGAGAAGAAAAAACATTGTGAAGACAGAAAAAAGGTTGAGGACAATAGATCTGTAGGAGACAAAATGGGAAAAAACAAAGAGAAGAAAATAGCTTGATAGGAAAGGAAAGGAGAGAGCAGTAAAGACACTCAGATAAGTATTCAAGCTGGAAGAAAAGTAAATTGAATGGTAAATCAGTTGTGTGGTGAAGAGACTGTAAAGCAGGTGAAGGTGGTGAAGAAGACACTCTCACTAAAGAGATTAGAAATTATCCTGTGATCCAACTAGCAGGGCAAAAATATTGCACAAGTTATGGAAGTGGTAACTGCAAAATTTAAGCAGGCAGAGGATTGCATTCAGGCATACTGACTAAGGAAGGGAACAGCATCAGAGATGTAGGGAAGGGTGAGCTAGTAGAGAAAATGTCATAGAGCTGATTTTTTCCATGGTATTTTGAAATAATAAGGAAGATGAAGCTAGGCGGAGAGGTGGAATGTAAGAGAATTTTAAAGTCCACGTTGACCAAGAAGTCTTACCAGGTATCAGCATACAGTGAGCACACATTGACAAATTAAGCATATCCTTGAGAGAAGGAGGGAGGGGAAACTTGTAGGCATGCATGGGCTTCAGGTAAAATCCAGAGACAGTGCAGTAAAAACAAAGGAGGCAGTAGACTGATGGTGTCTCTTAGGAAGTCAATGGAGAGAGTGTCAGATTCCAGAGGAAAACCAAGCGAGTGCACACAAGGGACAATGAAGTTAAAAGCTCAGTGGGTGACCACAAAGTCAGCTAATTCATAGGTCAAAACTGTATCAGGAGAATTAGTGTGTTAAAAGGAAGGCATTAGTGGGAAGAAGGATGAATATGTTAGCTTAGAGTACCCCTTAAAAAACAGGGCATCTGAGAGGAGGGGTGCTGAGAAGGGGAGGTAGAGTATGCAGGTGAGAAGAAACAGGACTGCTCTTGAGAAAATGAGGGTGATTGAGGAGAGCAAAATGGGAAGAATAAAATAGGGAAGGAAAATGAAAGGGTTGGGACTGAGATGAAATCAGAGGAAAAACACGGACAAAGGCTGGAAGCAGAGACCACCAAAAAAAGGAAAGAAAAGAGGAGCAGAGAGGATGGGTGGGACGGGGAAGTCACCTCCCACTGGTACAAAGGAGGAGGCAGGGTCTGGGCTAGCCTGGAGGAAGGAGCTGAAGGGAACCTGAAAACTGTGAAAAACCTTTGCCCAGCAGATGACATCCTGGTGGAAAACAGAGCAAAAAGAAAGTGTGCAGGATATGGTGACTGACTGCATCCTCATTTAAGAAATATAGTAAGATTTGTAGATTAGCTTCCGTTCCCATGGAAAGCTCCACTAATGAGTCCACATTCAAATCAGGGACAATTTTTGTGTTACCTAAATGCTGCATATGGAGAGGTTAATGTCTGCACAGCTGATCCTGCTGCATAAGCTGCATAATCTAGGGCTCTGCAAAGCCTCAGCCTCTCTGGTTTGTGGCGGCTGGTCCTCAACAGCACGTGTTATTAGACTGACTGAGATATTACCTTGCAGTCTGTGAAGGAAGATGCTGCAGGCAATTTACTGAGTCTGAGATTTGGCAGTGCTGGGACTCTTCCTTGGAACTAGCCCTGCAAAGAGGCTGGCTGAGATAAGTGGCCAACAAGAGGCTGCCTGATTGTATGGTGCAACTCCGTAAACCTCTTCCAGCAAAACTAGCACATCAGATGCCAAATCTAGCACTCAGGGACATCAGTGGTTTGCAACAGTCATTGAATACTGCGTGGTCAAACCAATGACCATTACACCTACCTATGAAGTACAGGATAGGACACCATTTGAAAAGAGTTTGAAAATCTTACGAACTATTGTTTCATCCCTAAATTCCTAAAATTTATCCCTAAATTTAGTCATAAAATTTTTCATCCCTAAAAACCCCTGAATATTGTTTCATCAGTGGTGTAGCTCCCTGCTCCACTGACGTGTAACAGCAGGGCTGAGATGGTGCAGGAGCTTTCAGGCAACCCCAGTCCTCTGCTGTGGGAATAAAGGGATCCTGCGGTTCTAGATACACTCCTCCTGTCTGTTGAGGAATGGGGCCCTATAGAAAGCTAGTCTGTTCTCTGAGATGCTCCTAGACCATTCCAGACCTTGCTGACCTTGGCTATCTGATGTAGGGTATGCAATGCAGTTCTTGACCATTTTAATGTGCAGCTCACAGCATCAGGATAGTTGACTTTTTTATATAATAAAGCTGTGATTAGGGCTCCTTAGATCCCATACCGGCTCCAGCTTGTAGATGCCATGCTTTCCTGATGGGAGACTTGCAGCAGTGCTTGAGTGAACATTTCTACACATATGTTTTATAGGATGTCTTTGACTGAGCTGTTTTTTGATTCGGTACTTACTGCTTAGCAATTTCTGTATTATTTTATAATTATTCTATATTTATATTGTTATTATTAATTTCAATCACAGTGGGTGCATCATCCAGTGAAGAAATTATTAGGAAAGCATGAGAAGACATTGTTCTGCTAGTGGTTGAAAATGTTACATTACATTTGTGATGCTTAGCAGAAATTGGCTGCCCTGCTGTTAGCATCACATAGCCAAAGACATCTGATAAAAATCAAGAAGTAAATTTTGGGGTTGTTTCCAGAACTCAGAGAATGATTTTAATTTTTTTTTTCCTCACTTCTGTGTATTTTCATGAGAAGATAAAACAGATAGACAAAAGGATGGAGGTAAATAGAAAGATAACGATGTTGTGCAGTAAGACATGTAGAGTTTGATTCTGAGGTGTTAACATAGTTTGATTGCTTGGATCAGCTCACATGGCTAAGAAATGTAAAAAATTATCTTTATCTGCAAAAACATTTAAAAATTGTTATTTTATGCAAAATTATAATTGGTTTTGCCATGAAAAGGGAGTTTTCAAAAAACCTCATTATAATTTTTGATGAGATTATGTATTTATTTGAGTGTTGAATGTCACTAGTTGAGAATATGGCCATAGACTTTTTGGTTTTTTATCATGGATTTTTAATGGCATTTTCACTAATGTTCAGTCAGTCAGAAAGACATCTTCACTGTATGTCAACTAATACCTAATTTGGTTCCATTGTAAAAGATTCCAGGATATAACTGATGAGAGATCTTGATTTTACCTTATAACAGATGTCTTTTGCCAGTATTTAACTCTTTTTCTTGTAAAAAGCAGAGAAAAAACCCACCCACATGGGAAAATAATGTAGCAATATTGGATTAAACTTTAGCAAATTTGTGTGAAATGGATACCTTACAATGTTGGACTGTACAGCACATTATTTGCATAGGCAGTAATAAGGGCCTGCTTTTCCTCATTTTGAAATACTTGTCCACAAAACACTATCACAGAATGACGTTTTACTTGAAAATTTACAAAGCTTATAGGAATCTTCTTAGCATTTTTTTCCAAACACTATAAGAGCACACTAAAGTATGCTTGTCAAATCTATGTCGCAACTGTTTTCAGTGTATTCCCTTGGGCTCTCTTAATTGTGTTTGCTCACTTTCTTTCTTGCAGCCATCAGGGCTTTAGAAGAGCCCTGACAATAACAGACAATGAGATCAACAGACAGTGCATCTTCTTCAAGAGGTGCAAGCCCATCCTACATGGGACTGATGCACCAGGTTGAGTTATCAGGCTAGTCTTTGCTCTCAAAACTTGAGAAAAGGATAGCCATTGTCTGGGTGGGAACGGTAGATCAACATTGAAGTCTGTTTCAGCCAAATACTCTTAAACCATCCAGCACACGCTTCTTTATCTTACCATTATTACAGGATACATTTACCTTGAAAAAGAGCATTTTATTCATAATCAAGAAATAACCTATCTGCCTCAGCGTCTTGAAAGCATAACAAAAACGACTGCTGTTCTAGCAAAAGCAACATGCAGTCCATGCCCTTTTTCATCCATTCACTTGTCAATGTGGCTGTCAATAAGGATGTATTTACATATGGCTAATCCCACAGTCGATTCATTAAGATGATTTTGTAAGTGAAAAGGGAAGATGACCTAATGGGGTAGCTCCAGGAATACCAATAAAGTGAGATAACTTTTGGAGAATAATAATTTTGCTTTCTGAAGTGGACTTTAAATCTCCAAGAGAATAGCTCTGCTTAAAACAACCTTTTCTTCTTCACTCAGAAGTGATCTCCGATTAATTGTGCCGTTTAGCTGAACTTTGCTTTCTTTGGTATCCTAGGAGAAAAGCTCTGACAGACTGGGAATTTTAACTTGTTTGTAATGTAAACTCAGTATACTGGTGATGCTTTTTAACACTCCAGAAACTGTTTGCGAGGAAAAAGGAATAAATAAAAAAGCTTTGATCCTCTAAGCAAACAAAGAGGGGAGAAGGAGGTTAAAAGAACCATCATTTGTGAAAGGCAGGGAAGGAAAATGTGGGAAAAGTGTCTTTATTTTAACAGTTTCAGAGACTATTTAAAAGACCATTGGAAATATCAGGCACTTCCACAGCATTAGAGTCCTCTGATGAATACAGCAATATTGATTTCTTTTCATTGTTTCATTGACATTTTTGAGATTTCTAAGGACTATGAATTTCTCAATGATATCCGTTGATCTGACCAAGATTTTTCCCAGAAGCAGATATCCAAGACAAAGCTTAGAGATTTTTTATATATATATATAAAAAATACCTTGAGTATCAAGCTCAGATAAACATATTCCTAGTGGCCTTATTCAGTATGAAGAAAGGAAGAAGAATCTAGTCTGGAAGTAACGCCAGCTCCTGGGAGCTGGGAGATGACTTGAAACCCTGGTTTCTTGGCCAAAGGGTGAAATGCAAATTGAAGTTTCCAGTTGTAGCAGCAGGGAGTGGTGTGACCCAGCAATGCCCTGTTGTATGCTTATCTGTGGGAGATGTTCCCACTCCTTAAAATGTCACTGATCTAGGTATTTTGGCCAGTAGGTAAGAAGGTAGAGTCAAGTCTCCACATATTCCTTTCAATCTGCCTGTCTATTCCACATTCACCAGTTTTAAGGAAGGAAGCAGACAAATACCTCCATTTAGACCGAGGTACCTTACATCAATGTCCAGGGAGCGGCTGCAGAGAATAATAAGGTTTCTTAGTCCCTGTGATTTAATGGCAAGGGCACGAGGTCCCAATTAGAACTTATCCTGAAAGGGTGCAGTATTCATTAGGGTAGGAATGGATAGAAAGAGACCTTTTTTATGTAAGCTTCTTCATTTTCAAAGATTGTACATGAGGTTCCATTTTCCTGAACGCGGCATTTATAGTTCCACAGATAATGACACCAGTAAGGACTTCATCTGATCCATCTCCCCCTCCAAAGACAGCATAAACTATCTCTAAGTCTTTAACCAATACCTGTTGAATGATTCCCTTAAAATCTGCAACAACAGAGATTTCACAGCCTCCTGCAACAGCACATGCCTGTGTTTCACTGTTCTTATGGACAGAAGGTCTCCAAAAGTTTAACAAAATCCCATGTTTTGCAACCACACCTATCACTCTTGTGCTCTCTGCTATGGAAATTAGAAGTAATTTAGTACTTTCTTTTCTGTTCCAGCCTTTTATATAGCAAAGGGATTAGATTTTGGCTTTTTAACGTTCATTTATGTAGTATTATAGAATCATAGAATAGTTTGTGTTGGAAGGGACCTCTAAAGGTCATAGAATCATAGAATCATAGAATCATTAAGGTTGGAAGAGACCTCCAAGATCATCGAGTCCAACCGTCAACCCAACAACACCATGCCCACTAAACCATGTCCCTAAGCGCCTCATCTACACGTCTTTTAAATACTTCCAGGGATGGTGACTCAACCACTTCCCTGGGCAGCCTGGTCCAATGTTTAACCACTCTTTCAGTAAAGAATTTTTTCCTTACATCCAATCTAAACCTCCCCTGGCGCAACTTGAGGCCATTTCCTCTCGTCCTTTCGCCAGTTACTTGGGAGAAGAGACCAACACCCACCTCGCTACAACCTCCTTTCAGGTAGTTGTAGAGAGCGATGAGGTCTCCCCTCAGCCTCCTTTTCTCCAGGCTAAACAACCCCAGCCCCCTCAGCCGCTCCTCATAAGACCTGTGCTCCAGACCCCTCACCAGCCTCGTTGCCCTTCTCTGGACACGTTCCAACATCTCAACATCCTTCTTGTAGTGAGGGGCCCAAAACTGAACACAGTATTCGAGGGGCGGCCGCACCAGTGCTGAGTACAGGGGCACTATCACTTCCCTGCTCCTGCTGGCCACACTATTTCTGATACAGGCCAGGATGCCGTTGGCCTTCTTGGCCGCCTGGGCACACTGTCGGCTCATGTTCAGCCGGCTGTCGACCAAC
>NW_008824544.1:3893420-3898532 GCF_000699105.1 Pygoscelis adeliae | reverse complement strand
GTGACCGGCCGCCAACTGGATTGAACTCCGTTCACCACAACTCTCTGGGCCCGGCCGTCCAGCCAGTTTTTGACCCAGCGCAGAGTACACCTGTCTAAGTCATGAGCCGCCAGCTTCTCGAGGAGAATGCTGTGGAAGACGGTGTCATCTAGTCCAACCCCCCTGCCATGGGCAGGGACATCTTCAACTACATCAGGTTGCTCAGAGCCCCCTCCAACCTGACCTGCAATGTTTCCAGGGATGGGGCAGCCACCACCTCTCTGGGCAACCTGGGCCAGTGTTTCACCACCCTCAGTGTAAAAAATTTCTTCCTTATATCCAGTCTAAATCTACCCCCCTTTAGTTTAAAGCCATTCCCCCTTGTCCTGTCACAACAGGCCCTGCTAAAAAGTTTGCTGCCATCTTTTTTATAAGCCCCCTTTAAGTACTGAGAGGCTGCAATAAGGTCTCCCTGAAGCCTTCTCTTCTCTAGGCTGAACAACCCCAACTCTAACTCTCTCAGCCTTTCAATGTTTCCCTCAGTCATCTCCTCTTGACTCAATGAAATAACTGCTTTTCTTTTAGCCATGTGCTTTTTTTAGAATCTTGTTATTCTTGCTGGTTTCCTTTAGACTTTCTCCAGTTGCCCATTTGGACCCGTACCCAATAGATGAGTACAGCTGATGAATGGCTTGATTTCACTTGTCTTGAATACAACATTCCTCAAAGAAATCTTTTGTGCCATTTCTTTGTTCTATTCTCCAAGCCTCACTCCAGATAGCATTTTGCCCAAAGAGCCCTCAGGAGCCTCACAGGACCACAGTGATGTCCTTGTCCTGTCACCTTCCAATCTGCTACATTTTTTCATGACTACTTCTGGTCATTTCTAGTTCGCAAACACATACAACTCCAACCAAAAAAATGTCAGCCCTCACACCCACATTCACATTTCAGAAGAAAATTTGTTAGGTAGTTTGAACAGCCTGTTGCTTTGTCCTCGCCAGAGGGAGCTATATGGGCAATGGCTTCTGTTGGTTGTCATTACTAAACAGAGGGATGTTTAACTGCTGCATTGTCTAGCATGAATCAGGTTTAGCATGAAACATGTTTAGCACATTTAGCATGAAGTGACCATCATGATCACTAACTTCAGCTAGCAGCCTGATTGTCCAAGTTAGAGAAAAGCTCCCTGGGGGCGTTTGTAGAAAGGAAGCCTCCAGGCCAACACCAAACGTAAAATATATCAGTAAATATTGCAGACCTGAGTGATGGATACAAATATGGAATCAGTATTCATCTGGTTATTCTAGCTATAGGCCCATGAAAAGGCAGAAGCTGCTCATGCTTTCAGGATCATAACTATGGAGCAATGCGGCAGGAAGTCTCAGATGAGAAGTTTGACTTTGCTGCTGGCAAACCCACACAGAGTTCATCTACATTAAGCCTGATGAATGTGGCATTAGGCAAGAATCCAGAACTTTATGCCCCCTAGACACACTTTCTGCCTCTCTTGTTTAATTTATCTTCTTTTATTAAGACTCAAACTTTTCTCTGGCCAGCCTAGAATGTATCCCAAACTGGCTAGGACACAGATAACATCAGAGGGGTCCTGATGGAGCTGCCACAGGTACTTGCCCCAAAGGCTCCTTAGAGAACCCTTTGCAGCTGTTAGGTTCATGCATATGAGCGTAGCAATTGCAACTGAAAAACAGAAAGCCTCAGAAAGGAAGAAAAAAATAAAAAGTATTCACTCAAGAATCCGCAGCAATTCACGGAGCACCTTAACATTGCAACAAAAAAAGTCCCCTCTAGCCTTCAATCTAATCAACATGATGTTTTAATATATCTCAGTAAATTAAAACACATCCAGTCCATCTTATTAGTTCCTGATCATTAACTCCCAAGCCTTGAATTACCACTGAACAGGCAAGGGGCTGCTCTGAAGATTTAACTGGCCTGACTCTACCAGAGTACAAGCCACCATTACCCATGAAAGTAGTCCCTTTCCTCCACCCCTCTGCCTAACTTGGTCACACTGGGACTGCTAAATAAACACTACATGGATGCACTAAGTGAAAGGGAAGGTTGGTCTCCACGTGAGAGAGAACTTTTTTACAATCTGGGATACAAAGACACATCAGGAAACCAGTGGGATGCAGCTTGATGCTTTTTTCCTCCACTGGTAATACATGGATTCAGAGTTTAGCAATCCCAAATACTCATCTGATATGTTGTCTCTTGAACCTAGATCATGCTAAGTAAGTTAAGTACCTCAGATACACTGTCTGATCACGGTCAACAGGGCCTAGCATTGTAATGCCACTTACTGGATGGTCAACAGTGTGTTCCCAAGGCCTTAAAAAACAGCTTCCATGTAAATAGTCATTTATATTTAATCAACAGGAGTCATCTCAGTCCTACTGTGTTTTGCAACACTTTTTTTAAAGCACCAAGTGATAGGTGCTCTAGCACATCCCATTTTTGTCCATTCCCATTTATAACACAGTTTCCATGCCAATGATTACAATGTAATACTAATATGAATAGTTTCAAAAACAAAAGCACATTTGAAATCATCTGTGTTTATCTTTAGAGAGTAAGAGCTGCAAAAACGAATGGATCGAGGGGGATTAAACACTAGGCTAATTGTTCATTAGGCAACCTAAGACTGATTAAGTGTGCTAATCCATTTAATATTTTTTTCTATTTGTTTCCATTATTATCCCTGCCAAATTTTTTTTGCATGTATTAATTCACCTATGTTTATTTATTAATAAAGGAATTCACTTGAAATGCAGGTCTTGAATCCTATAGTCCTTTCTCAAACAAAACTTCCATGACAGCAGTAGCAGAAGGATTTCACGATGTGACTGGAACATTCTGTATTGCTCTTTTCCTAAAATAAAGCTTAAACTCTTTCAATAAGATTAATGTGAATACATTCTCCATCTGTATTGATTCCAGATACTCTCCATGTTTAATTAAGACATATTATTCTGCAAAATTATGCATAGTTCTATGTAATGTCCTATGAAAGTTGTCCTGATTGTACCTGACCCAAAAGAATTGTTCTAAAATTGATTGCTGATTGCTGACTACTATTATATATTAATTTTTACATTATTTTGATGTGTAATTGACTATCTGTTTGCCACATAAGTAGAGGACAGAGAGTTATTGATAGCTAACTGGATTATCATGTCTTCCAAGTTCCAGAAAGCAATATTTTTTTCAGATCAACTACACTTTAGTATTGACAGATTCTGGCTCCCAAAATAACCCTTGGAGGAAAGTGGACTCACCATAAAATTATTCACATAGATATTACCACAAATATGGGAAGATGAGCAACAGTCCAGGTAACAGTTCAACAGAAATGGATCTCAGGCTACAGAAGGTCAGAAGCAGAGCATGACTCAACACCATGGTATCATATTGTTGTGAAAAAGGGAAATTTCCTACTGGGATTAATAAATAGGAATATCGTCTGCAAGATATGGAACGTAAACATTATTCTCTACTCAGCACCAGTAGGGACACATCTGGAGTATGGTGCCCAGTTTTGAGCATTATGTTTTAAGAAGAAATATAAATCACTGAGACAGATTTCAGAGAATAGCAAAAAGAAGAATTAGAGGTGTGAAAAAACGGGTTTATCACAGGTAAGTAACAGGCTTAAATTGTCACACAGAAAACTAGACCTCAGGAAAAGCTTCTAAGGGTAAGGAGAGTGAAGCAACAGAATAAACTGCTAGGAAGTCTAGGAAGTTCCTGTCACCAAAGGTGTTTAAAAACAAGCTATCCAAGACATGTTTGATAAGACATAAGTAAAGTTGATCCTGATTTGGTTAATAGCAAAGGAAGATCAAGAAGATCTTTCAGGGCCCCTGCCAACCCTCTTCTTCTCTAAGTGACCTGAACATCATTCAGGGTTCCTAACCCAGGATCTTACAGCATAGAACTCCATGTTGCAAACGTCTACCTCCCTAGGAGGCAACCTAGACATTTGTCAGCAAAGCAGAGCTTCCACTGCTCCCTTTTTGAGGTGAAGCAGAAGCAGCAAGAGCAGAAAGCAACATGATTCTCTTGGGGAAGAGGGGAAAAAATGAACAAATTTCAGGAGCAAACAAGGTTTTCCTGCAAGAGAGGAGTAAGCTCTGCCATGCAGAGGCAGATCATGCATGTATGCAGGGAGAGAACGCATGATAAGTCTCTGCTTAATTCACACACAGACTCATTATGGGTCTTCAGTCCCTGCTCTACTGTAAGAGCAGCAGCATGCTGCATCGTCTTCAGTATAGATGGCAATGTAGTCTGTCATGTAAAGACCATTAACAGTCCTGCTTCTTACTGTAGGGACTGTGCAGAAGTGTATGCGTCTACAAAATCAACCTTAAATGAGCTCTAATATTAGGGCAACAGAGAAACAAGAAAGGAAGGAACAACACGACTTGCACTGTCAACTTTAAAGTCTACTCTGCATGTTCATACCCTCATGTGCAGGCAATATGCTATATAAAGTTCTAAAGTAATGTATGTTTTTTTAATATTTGCATAAGGAAATTAATGCAGTAAATCTATTGACGTCGTCGATGCAGAACTACTGTAACTAATTCTTTCTGCACTGCAGTGATGATTATGAAACTAGTAGGTATTTTATGTTATTAACTCAAGACATCATCTTTAATAAATACTCATAAAACACATCGGCAAAAGCATAAACTGCAGAAATATAAGTAAGAAATTTGTGGTATGTTCCCTATCACAGACAAATTGTTAATACGGTTACCCAGTAATTATTTAATCAAAAGTATACTTAAAGAAAATCTGAAATAACTGAGAGATTTCAGTTGTTAGGAATAAGGGCCCTATCTTCTTGTTAATTACTGAAGCAGGGTTAGAGTATATTTTAATAAAAGTGTGAGACAGTACTGAAATTCAAATAACTCCTTGGAGGTTTTATGGCTCATACAAAATGCAAAGAAATTCAGAAAGAAGATTTTTCAAAATTAATAACTTTTTCTTAAAGAGAGATAAAGAATTATATGTCGTCTTCTAAAAGGACATTATGTTTTGTTGTGAGTTTGTGAAAAAATGTATTATTCATATTATTGATAGAAAAGATATTTAGCC